>NC_092335.1:413490000-414090000 GCF_046630445.1 Rutidosis leptorrhynchoides
CATGATCTATGGAAAAGCTTGTCACCATCCGCTGGAACTAGAATATAAAGCTCTCTGGGCGCTGAAGACCTGCAACCTCGATCCCACAGTTACCGGAAGACTTAGGAAAATGCAAATGAACGAACTCGCCGAATTGAGAGACCAAGCATATGAAACGTCATATATCTACAAGGAACAAACGAAGCTTACGCATGACGCAAAATTGATTCCTACAAAGTACGCCCCTGGAGATAAAGTTCTTCTCTTCAATTCTCGGTTTAAGAAGTTCGCAGGAAAATTTATATCAAGATGGAGTGGCCCATACAAAGTATTAGATGCTTTTCCACACGGAGCCGTGGAATTGGAAGGACCTACTGGTAACTTCAAAGTCAACAGTCACCGGTTGAAAGCTTATCTAGAAGACCACGATAAGGAGGAGCACCTCTTCTCCTTTGATCCATTCTGAAGATCTGACAAGGAAAAGTCGAGCTGTAACGACTTGATAAACAAAGCGCTCTTGGGAGGCACCCCTTGCTTTTCCTTTTTATTACTTATTATTATTTTCATTTTAATTATTTTCAGTCTTAAGATATTATCTCTGTGTACTAACAACTAAGCGCCATACTTGCGCTTAGTACTTACAAGTTTGTTGATTGTGTTCAGGCAAAATGCCAAGTTCAGGAGCTTCAGCTTACATCCCAGTTCATAGGAGGAGAACTCCTAGAGTTTACTCTTCCAGAAGCAGTGCTGATCAGAACAGGCCATCAACAGGGCAACTAGGCCTAAGGTGATTGATATTGGAGAATGATATTGCTTTAAACATACATATATTTCGACGCAATATCATTTATATTTCATCGGCTTTTACCGAAACGAACACATTCAAATGCATAATTCACGAGAAAAATGGCAAAAGTAAACACGAGCGTGAAGTTTGAAGAAATGATAATAAACGATGGGTTTTAACCAAATATATATCGAGAAAACGTTTATCCAAATGAAAGTCTAAGATGATCGAAGAAAAAGATTTCAAATGAAAGTTCCAAGTCAATATACGTCAACACGGGGTGAACAAAGAACAAACATAAAATTAAAAATAAAAAAAATTGCTGGTTACTCATACGCGGAACGTGTATATATCTACACGAAACGCGTAATGTTGATACCAGATTCAGATCTAAATTGCAAATGGGACGGTGGCTTTTATGTTTAATATCATTTCTTTTTCAATGTTACAGCAAAAAGTGTTATATTCTCTACCTACTACTTCAAGGGACAGAATATAATACGGAGTACTAGGGAGTACACATGGAGGGGGAGTACTAGATACACAGATACATACAGAGAGAGAAGAGAGCAGAGAGAATTATCATTTTATTTTTACTAGTATCTCAAGTACTCCGTATAATTTAGTACAGTTCCATATTAATTCTCAAGTTCAATATTTAGGATAGTTTCAATATTAAGGGTGTATTGTTCGTGATTAAGGGTATTATTGTGTGAGTGCAAGGGTGTTGTTATTGTAATTTTCTACCGTTTGAAGTAAATGAAAGTGAAGATTTTCGTAAGTATATTCTATTAAAATTATCATTATCAATTTTATCGTTATTATTATGTTTGTATACTTGCATTTTAATGTTTACCCTAGTATAATGAGTAGCTAAATTTCCATAGTGTTCGCTTAGATGTAGAGCCCCTAGTGAAATGGATTGTTATCGTTTGTAAAAATTAAAATGTAACTTAAGTATTTTTAACATAGAGCCTAATTAAAAGAACCATTATTATGTATTTAGATATTTAACCCTTGTCACTTAATTTATTAGATTCAAATAACGAAAGTTATTTTTATTTATATAAATTAAGCTTCAACATTAATAGTGATTTAGACGAACTTATGAATGAGTTATTAACACTAATTTAGAAATAAAGTTCGGTGGTTTGGGTGATATCATTAGTTATATAATAGTGAAATTGTAAAAAGGGAAACCGTTATGATTTAGGTTTTGGCGAAAGTCAAAACTAGATTGGGTCTCAATTTAAATACGTGGGGAATAGTAACTATCTAGATAAGATCAAATGAAAATTAGATTTAATTTAGCTAGTTGAAACCTTATATATTCGGAAGAAAAATATATAGTTTTATACTAAAACATTTTAATAGAGCTTTATTTTAAAAACAATCCATGGATCTAGAGGTGAAACATTTAAGTGAACACTCCCATTTATATATTGCAAATATTTATTATTATTATTTTTACTTATTAATATTAAGCAGAAATTAAAATTATAACTCAAATATACTTCAGTTTAAACATACTGGTTTGTCACATTAAATATAAACTACGCGGATCGTGTACATTTCCACACGAAACGCGTATACTCAAATTATACGCTGAACGCGTATATAAATACGCGAAACGCGTACGTATAAAAATAACACTGTTACGAAATTAGTTAATTCCAAGTTTTAATTAAATCTTTTATTATTATTTTAAAGTAATTAATTTACAATTAGTTTAATTATTATAATTATCTTTAATCCACCTTTAATTTAATTAAAACTTATTATTTAGTTAATTTAAGTTAATTTGTATTTTATTTTATTGTTTAAAATAAATTCTTAATCGTTTAGTTTTATAAAAAATTATTGTTATACTTATTACCATTTAATAAAATATTTCTATCACAAATAATATAGTTCAATTAGTTCACTTTTAAGTTAATAATTATAAATCATGTAATCTTGTAATTTTAATTAATAAGTAGTTCAATTAAGATTAAGTTATATTTTATTATTATTATGCTAAATATAAATTCCTAATCCAAAATCCCGTTTAAATAAGTTTAACTTCAAAGACTATTAAAAACCATTAAACACTCCATCTCCCTGTGGAACGAATCGGATTTACCTATAAAACTAAACTACGCGGATAGGACTAGTTGCCTATATATGTGTGAAATTAACCTGAATTCATTAAAATACCACATATACAATAAAACAATTCGTGTAACAAAATAACTCAAATCCGTTCATAAATAAAGGTATAGTTTCAACACATCAACTTTTTGGCGCCGCTGCCGGGGAGTTGGCAGTTAAATAAATAGATAATTTTTCTGATTCGTAGTAGTAGTTGGATTTGTACGTGGACTGGGTTATTGGATCCAAACAGTACTCAATTATATTGGGACCAAACGAATCCTGCCCCTCTGCTGCATCTTTTGGCTATTCGAAACGTGAGCAAAATCAGAAGGAAAATCTGTTTGTTTAAAGGTTTTTATCATTGTTTTTATGTTATTCAATCCTTTTGAAGGAATTCAATTCTTAGAAAAGCTTTTGGTGTTGTGATTTCATAATAGAAATTAATGCATGAATTTACGTTCTTCCAACACTGATTTAACTCCTTCATATCCTGAACCCGAAAGGGAATTTCACGAACGTTTAAGAACTCAAGAAGTAGAGTCTCTTGCTGAGGATTTAGAATCACTTTCATTGGATTCTAACTCTGAACTAGTTATTTAACCAATCATAGAACCAGTTATTTGTCATAACCCGTCCTTAACCATAAGAACGAGTTAGATAACGTATGATTTCATTGCGAGTTATTGACCTCTATATGCGACATTTTTAAAAGAACAACTGCATTTATTTTACATTACAAACCATAACTCTTATGATAATACAAGCTTTAGACAATATAAAGATGATTATCGTTTAGCGATAATCTTAGACTTACAAACTTTACATGTGATGATAACAATACGATTTCTAGCATATTTTACATTACAACTCCTCGGATATGCAGTTTTATTTTTGACACAAATATGCATACACAAGATCTTGTTTAAATTCAACATGTTGCAGCGGAAGCTTCTAATTATCACCTGAGAATAGACATGTTTAAAACGTCAACATAAAGTTGGTGAGATATAGGTTTAATGCCGGCAGCAATATATATATATAGACCACAAGATTTCATATGTAAACATTTTAATAAAAATATTCTAAGTGGTTGAGCACTTGGTATCCATACTTAACATTTAATCACGTCGCATATTCCCTTTATTATGAAATCTTACTACACCGTACCAAGTGTAGTCACGAAACGAAGTACTGTGCAACCGTTGAATACTGGCCGTCCAGTCCGGTTGGGGTTGTCAGGCCCGATAGATCTATCAACAGGATTCGCGTTTACAATACCGTTGTATATAGTAGTTACCAAGCTACAGGGAAGTATGCCAGTGGTACAACTCAACGTAGAATATATTTTTCAGTTACTTGTGTCCATATCGTAAAACATAAAATACATGTATTCTCATCCCGAAATATTTAGAGTTTAAAAGTGGGACTATATACTCACTTTTGCCTTGAAGATATATATATTTTTGACTTGGTCTCCAATTGATATCACGAACCTATCCATATATAATATATCAATACCTTTTCTTTTTAAACAAACGTCACATATATATACTTATAATACTTTTGATACTTTTAATAATTCCTTAGTCCGTAGTTAGCAGTCCGATGTTAGTAATTCAATTTTAATGGTTCATTTTTAGGTGTTTAATAAACCCCCAATGAAATAAATAAAAACCCCCATCGTATATGTATTGGTCGAGATTAATCTTGACCCACGGTACCGGTGTTGTCAAATGACGTGTTGCGTACATAAAGTACCGGTGTTGTCAAATGACGTGTTGCGTACAATCATGGGATCTTATGATTAATCTTCTCGTATTGTTTACGGGTGATCCTGAACCATATAAAATTAAATTATGAGTACATATATATAAAATATCATGTTATTTTAAAAAGATGTGATTTATTTAATTTTCTCCAATTATTTTCGTAGCTAAACTAGTCTTAGATATCCGATCTCGTTTTGGTCATAGTTTCTTCGTTACAACTCCGTTTTCGTTGGTTCAACTTGCCACTTCCTTGGATCGAGTCCCTCTTTAAGACTATGAACTGTAAATACCTTAGTTTGTATTCGAAATCACAGGTCATAGGTCAAACTTTAGTGAAACTTATGAAGTTAATCATTTTCCATCATGTAAACAACCCTAAATGATTATTTTTCTAAAAATACTTATACTTTGAGTTAAATCATAAAATTTTTATATGTTAACATATTCATAAGAAATATCATTTTTCCAGAATATAAACCTCCAATTCAAAGTTCAAAATAGTTTTTAATTATCCAACCCAAAACAGCCCCCGGTTGCAATCCGACGTCGTAAATTCAGTTTTTAAGGTGTTCTTTGAAAAACCAAGTTATACCTTGTTAAATTAGCATATATTTATGATATATTACAGGTCTTAAAGTATTTTGAAAGTTAAGTTAGAAGGATCTATTTAGTTTGCAAACAAGTTTGAAAACATTCAAACTATGTTCTTGTTGTTAAAATTTTATACCATATAATAAGATAGCTATATATATATGAATCGAATAAGGTTATGAACAAAGTTACTACCTCAAGTTACTTGGACAAGATTGCTGTAAAAGAGGAGTAAAGACCTAGAACCAAAAGAGTGGTGGAGTTGGATGAAAGATTGGAAGTAAACTTGTGTTCTTGAAAGGATTCTTGAAGTGTTTTTGTAAGGTTTTTCTTATGGTGTTTAAGTGATGTTTTTATGGCTAGATCTTCATGGATACTAGCTGAATGGTTATGGAGTTTCTTAAGAGTGTGTTTTAGTTAAAGGAAATGTGTAGTAAAATGAAAATGGAATGGAGTATAAATGGTGGTGTAAAAGGTGTATAAGTTTGTAATTTTGTGAAAAAATCTTTTAATCATGTGAAATTATCATACTAGATAACAAAAGTAGTTACCTTATACATAAGGCATTGAACAAGGGCTGGTTGGTGGTGATTTGATGTGTATATACCAATGGTAAATACGTATAGAGGTTAGGTATGATACGAGTACATATACTCTAGATATACGTATAGAAATCTTGTGAAAAATGGAATGAGAATTCAAATATAGCTATCTTTTGTGAATATACTTATATTTTTTTATGTATTTAAGTCCTTAAAAGTGATTAAATACATTACTTATACGATATATGTATAAACATTATAGGTCATAAGTATTTATGTCAAATAACGTTACGTATGGTTATCGTTTTGAAAACTTAAGTTAGTAGTTTCAAAATATACTTATAACTTATTGTTATTAATACAAAATGAGATATTAAAACATTCTTGGATCATGTTAAATATGTATATATACATATATATACACAAACGTATAATTATCATATATTGTATAGTTCATGATATCATCGGTCAAACTAGACGGTCAAACGTTGTGTAAAACTCATTTCAAAAACATAAGTCTCAACAATTTGGATTACTTATCATGTTGGTAAGGTTTAATTTATGTAAATATTAATCTTATAAGTATAGAACGATCGAAAAAGTGCGGGTTATTACAGTACCTACCCGTTAAATAAATTTCGTCCCGAAATTTTAAAATTGTACCTATTTTGCGTCATCGAGAAACAAGTGTGGATACTTTTGTTTCATCTGATCCTCTCGTTCCCAAGTAAACTCAGGACCTCTTCGAGCATTCCAACGAACCTTAACGATCGGTATGTTGCTCTGCTTGAGCTGTTTAACTTCACGGTCCATGATTTCGATTGGTTCTTCGATGAATTGTAGTTTCTCATCGACATGGATTTCTTCAAGAGGAATGGTGAGATCTTCCTTTGCAAGACACTTCTTAAGGTTTGAGACGTGAAATGTATTATGTACTCCGGCGAGTTGTTGTGGTAACTCGAGTCGATAAGCTACCGGTCCAATGCGTTCGATAATCTTGAACGGGCCTACATATCTTGGGTTCAGTTTACCCCTTTTTCCGAAGCGTATTACACCTTTCCACAGTGACACCTTTAACATAACCATGTCACCGATCTGAAACTCTAATGGTTTCCTTCGAACATCGGCGTAGCTCTTTTGGCGACTACGGGCTGTTTTCAATCTCTCCTTGATTTGTACTATCTTCTCAGTCGTTTCGTGTATGATCTCGGGACCAGTTAATTGTCGATCTCCTACTTCATTCCAACAAATAGGAGATCTACACTTCCTTCCGTACAATGCTTCGAATGGCGCAGCTTTAATGCTCGCATGATAACTATTATTATACGAGAATTCTGCTAATGGTAGATACTTATCCCATCCGTTTCCAAAATCGATCACACATGCCCTGAGCATGTCTTCAAGAGTCTGAATTGTTCTTTCACTCTGCCCGTCCGTTTGCGGATGATATGCGGTACTCATATCCAAACGAGTTCCTAGTGCCTCCTGTAGTGATTGCCAGAACTTTGAGGTAAATCTACTATCACGATCAGATATAATGGAAATAGGTATTCCATGCCTTGAAACAACTTCCTTTATATACAATCGTAATAGTTTCTCCATTCTATCCGTTTCCTTTATAGGCAAGAAATGTGCAGACTTGGTGAGACGATCAACAATCACCCAAATGGTGTCGTATCCCCAGGCAGTCTTTGGTAACTTCGTGATGAAATCCATGGTAATACCATCCCATTTCCATTCTGGGATTTCTGGTTGTTGAAGTAACCCTGACGGCTTCTGGTGTTCAGCTTTGACTTTGGAACAAGTTAAACATTCCCCAACATATGTTGCAACGTCTGTCTTTAAATTAGGCCACCAATAATGTGTCTTAAGATCTTGGTACATCTTTCCAACTCCAGGATGTATCGAGTATCTTGTCTTATGTGCCTCATTCAATATCAACTTCCTTAATCCACCCAACTTCGGTACCCAAATACGGTTTGCAAAATATCGAATTCCATCTTCCCGTATAACGAGTTGCTTCTCATACTTCTTCATTATTTCATTTCCTATATTTTCTTTAGTAAGTGCTTCTCGTTGAACTTCTTTGATTTGTGAGTTGAGATTCATGCGAATTTTTATGTTCATCGCTCGTACTCGAATTGGTTCTCGTTCCTTTCTGCTTAGAGCGTCGGCCACCACGTTCGCTTTCCCGGGATGATAACGAATTTCACAATCATAGTCATTTATTAACTCAACCCACCTACGTTGCCTCATGTTTAGCTGTTTTTGATCGAAAATATGTTGAAGGCTTTTATGATCAGTAAACACAGTGCATTTAACCCCATACAAGTAGTGTCTCCATATCTTCAATGCAAACACGACTGCTCCCAGTTCTAGATCATGCGTCGTATAATTCTGCTCGTGAATCTTTAATTGTCGGGATGCGTATGCAATAACTTTCTTCCGTTGCATAAGAACGCAACCAAAACCTTGTCGCGAAGCGTCACAATATATTTCAAAATCATCGTTCCCTTCTGGTAACGATAAAATAGGCGCCGTAGTCAACTTCTTTTTCAGTAATTGAAATGCACTCTCCTGCTCAGAAGTCCATTCATATTTCTTCCCTTTTTGCGTTAACGCTGTCAACGGCTTAGCTATTCGGGAAAAATCTTGAATAAACCTTCTATAATAACCGGCTAAACCCAAAAATTGGCGTATCTGCATTGGTGTTTTAGGAGTCTCCCATTTTTCAATGGCTTCAATTTTTGCTGGATCAACCTGAATTCCTTTGCTACTAACAACGTGGCCAAGAAATTGCACTTCTTCCAACCAGAAAGCACATTTAGAAAATTTAGCATATAGCTGTTCTTTTCTTAACAACTCTAATATCAACCTTAAATGCTGCTCATGCTCTTGCTCACTCTTGGAATAGATAAGAATATCATCAATGAAAACGATAACAAACTTATCTAAATATGGACTACAAACTCGATTCATGAGGTCCATGAATACAGCTGGCGCATTCGTCAATCCAAACGGCATGACCAAAAATTCGTAATGACCGTAACGTGTCCGAAAAGAAGTTTTCGGTATATCTTCTTCTTTGACAAGTAATTGATGATAGCCCGATCTTAGGTCAATTTTCGAGTACACACATGATCCTTGGAGTTGATCAAATAAGTCGTCAATTCTCGGTAGTGGATACCGATTCTTGATAGTTAACTTATTTAATTCACGATAATCTATACACATTCGGAAAGATCCGTCTTTCTTCTTGACGAATAAATTTGGAGCTCCCCACGGTGAAGTACTTGGTCGTATGAATCTACAGTCCAGTAATTCTTTTAACTGACTTTGAAGTTCTTTTAGCTCGGATGGTGCAAGTCTATATGGCGCACGAGCCACTGGTGCAGCTCCTGGTACTAAATCTATTTGAAATTCTACCGATCTAAATGGAGGTAATCCCGGCAACTCTTCCGGAAATACTTCAGGAAAATCTCTTGCCACAGGCACGTCATTGATGCACTTCTCTTTTTCTTTCTTTTCGACTTTATTAACATGTGCTAAGATAGCATAACACCCTTTCTTCAAGCACTTTTGAGCTTTCAAATAACTAATGAGTTTTAGCTTTGAGTTACCCTTCTCTCCATAAATCATTACTGGCGTTTTATCCTTACGAGGAATGCGAATTGCCTTCTTGGCGCACACAACTTCAGCTCCTATTTTGGACATCCAGTCCATGCCGACTATTACATCAAAACTTCCTAATTCTACGGGTATCAAATCAATTTTAAATGTTTCTCCGGCTAAATTTATTTTACAATCACGGCAAATTTTATCAGCTTTAATTAGTTTACCATTAGCTAACTCAATCATGTACTTAGCATCTAGAGGTAATGATGAACAATTAAATTTAGCGTGAAAGTCTCTACACACGTAACTTCTATCAGCACCAGTATCAAATATAATAGATGCGGATAAGTTATTAATGGTAAACGTACCCGTAACAAGCTCCGGGTCTTCACACGCCTCTCTAGCATTAATAACAAATGCTCTTCCACGTGCAGATCCATTATTCTTCTCTGGATTCAGACACTGGCTCTTATAGTGACCTTGTTTTCCACACCCATAACAAGTAATGGTAGCCAAAGCAGTTCTATTTGCATTGGTGGCAGGAGTCTTGGTACCATTTGTATTTGTAACGAGAGCCCTACAATCTTCAGCAAGATGACCCTTTCGATTACATTTGTTGCATACCACATTAAAGTAGCCAGAGTGATGTTTGTGGCATCGGTTACATAAAGGATTTTGTCCTTTGTAACCAAAGCTTAAACCACTACCCGCACCTTGCGTGTTTTCTTGTTTCTTAAAAGATTGTTGTTGGTTACCTCGATCATAATTTCCATTCCACTTTCTTTTGTTACCTGATACCTTCACATCAGTATTGGATACTTTCTTATCCATGATGACCTGATCCATTAGCTCGTTTGCCATGGTTATAGCTTCATGAATTGTCTTAGGTTTCGATGCTGTAACATTTGCCTTGACCTTTTTGGGCAAACCATCTTTGTACATTTCAATCTTCCGTTCTTCGGTTGGAACCAATTCAGGACATAGCAAAACTAATTCCATGAATCGCTGATTGTAGTTGGTGATTTCAGTACCAATAACCTTCAGACTTTGTAACTCATCTTCCAACTTCCTAACCTCGTTCCTTGGACAATATTCGTTGATTAACATTGTTTTGAATTCTTCCCACGGAGTATCATAAGCTACATCTCCTCCTACAGCCTTCACATAATTTTTCCACCACGTGAGTGCACTATCTTGTAAAGTGCACGATGCATACTTGGTCATGTCCTTTTCAACACAACCACTGATTTTAAACACAGTCTCCATCTTTTCTATCCACCGGGTTAAACCTATCGGTCCTTCTGTTCCACTGAATGATGAGGGCTTGCAAGCTTGAAAAGTTTTGTAAGTGCACCCCACACGAGGATTTGGGTTAACTGCAGCACCTCTTGCAGCCTCGACCCATAACATTCTGTCGTTCACTTGCTGATTGATGAGTTCCTAGATTTCTTGTTCCGTCATTCGGTTCAATCGCGCCATATTCTTCTATAAGAATGAAAAGAAAATAATTATTCACATGGAATATTATAGATGTAGTGTATATTTACAGTACATTATAGCTTATTAATAATATGAACCAGGTATTATTATAAAAGCTTTTTCTTCTTATTAGCATTTTATAATTATATCTAGGGTAGTACCTACCCGTTAATGTTCATACTTAATAGCTTAGTACAGAATCAATTACTACCATCTAAATAATACTTAACCATGGAAAATTATTGCATTTCATACTTCACTATTTTACATATGCTTATTTTACATCGAACATTAAGCAAACCACACTAATAATATTATACAAAACATTATATGATCCCATGGTTTAATACGGCAGCGCATCGTTTGGTCTATTTTCTAAGACGTTTAGGTTCAAAGAATCGCTTAACGCTTATCCTGGCTGTCTGCCTATATTTTGGCTGTGGGACTGAAGAACTGGATGCCGGGATAGAACGAATAGGAATAGCGGGAATAGGGGTGGTAGTGTCTAGTGGAGTTGGTGCCACATCATCCTTACTAAACTCGGGATTTGAATTTTCTAATTCATTAGCCTTTCGTTTCTTTCCTAGTTCGAACTTGTCTTTTGTAATTTCCTGTATTTCTTCCTCAGGTTCACTTTCCTCCTCGGGTTCACTTTCCTCCTCGGGTTCACTTTCCTCCTCGGGTTCACTTTCCGGGTTCTCTATAGTCGGTTCATCCGGAATTTGTGAGTCTTCCCCAAAGATATTATTTTCGTCATCGGATAGGTTAATGACTGGAACACCATCTGAAGATTCTGGTTCGGAGTCGCTGAATGTGATAACAAGTTTTGAGCCCGACATCTATCACACAACAACTAACCCATTAGTATTACATAATATTTACATATAAATTTTAACCAACAATGATAAGCAATGGTTTTTAAATCAGACCCGGTCAAAGTCCAGACTTACTAATGTATCATAACGACTTATCAGTTAGACACACTAATGCAAACCTGGTTCGCTAAGACCACCGCTCTGATACCACATGTCATAACCCGTCCTTAACCATAAGAACGAGTTAGATAACGTATGATTTCATTGCGAGGTATTGACCTCTATATGCGACATTTTTAAAAGAACAACTGCATTTATTTTACATTACAAACCATAACTCTTATGATAATACAAGCTTTAGACAATATAAAGATGATTATCGTTTAGCGATAATCTTAGACTTACAAACTTTACATGTGATGATAACAATACGATTTCTAGCATATTTTACATTACAACTCCTCGGATATGCAGTTTTATTTTTGACACAAATATGCATACACAAGATCTTGTTTAAATTCAACATGTTGCAGCGGAAGCTTCTAATTATCACCTGAGAATAGACATGTTTAAAACGTCAACATAAAGTTGGTGAGATATAGGTTTAATGCCGGCAGCAATATATATATATAGACCACAAGATTTCATATGTAAATATTTTAATAAAAATATTCTAAGTGGTTGAGCACTTGGTATCCATACTTAACATTTAATCACGTCGCATATTCCCTTTATTATGAAATCTTACTACACCGTACCAAGTGTAGTCACGAAACGAAGTACTGTGCAACCGTTGAATACTGGTCGTCCAGTCCGGTTGGGGTTGTCAGGCCCGATAGATCTATCAACAGGATTCGCGTTTAGAATACCGCTGTAAATAGTAGTTACCAAGCTACAGGGAAGTATGCCAGTGGTACAACTCAACGTAGAATATATTTTTCAGTTACTTGTGTCCATATCGTAAAACATAAAATACATGTATTCTCATCCCGAAATATTTAGAGTTTAAAAGTGGGACTATATACTCACTTTTGCCTTGAAGATATATATATTTTTGACTTGGTCTCCAATTGATATCACGAACCTATCCATATATAATATATCAATACCTTTTCTTTTTAAACAAACGTCACATATATATACTTATAATACTTTTGATACTTTTAATAATTCCTTAGTCCGTAGTTAGCAGTCCGATGTTAGTAATTCAATTTTAATGGTTCATTTTTAGGTGTTTAATAAACCCCCAATGAAATAAATAAAAACCCCCATCGTATATGTATTGGTCGAGATTAATCTTGACCCACGGTACCGGTGTTGTCAAATGACGTGTTGCGTACATAAAGTACCGGTGTTGTCAAATGACGTGTTGCGTACAATCATGGGATCTTATGATTAATCTTCTCGTATTGTTTACGGGTGATCCTGAACCATATAAAATTAAATTATGAGTACATATATATAAAATATCATGTTATTTTAAAAAGATGTGATTTATTTAATTTTCTCCAATTATTTTCGTAGCTAAACTAGTCTTAGATATCCGATCTCGTTTTGGTCATAGTTTCTTCGTTACAACTCCGTTTTCGTTGGTTCAACTTGCCACTTCCTTGGATCGAGTCCCTCTTTAAGACTATGAACTGTAAATACCTTAGTTTGTATTCGAAATCACAGGTCATAGGTCAAACTTTAGTGAAACTTATGAAGTTAATCATTTTCCATCATGTAAACAACCCTAAATGATTATTTTTCTAAAAATACTTATACTTTGAGTTAAATCATAAAATTTTTATGTGTTAACATATTCATAAGAAATATCATTTTTCCAGAATATAAACCTCCAATTCAAAGTTCAAAATAGTTTTTAATTATCCAACCCAAAACAGCCCCCGGTTGCAATCCGACGTCGTAAATTCAGTTTTTAAGGTGTTCTTTGAAAAACCAAGTTATACCTTGTTAAATTAGCATATATTTATGATATATTACAGGTCTTGAAGTATTTTGAAAGTTAAGTTAGAAGGATCTATTTAGTTTGCAAACAAGTTTGAAAACATTCAAACTATGTTCTTGTTGTTAAAATTTTATACCATATAATAAGATAGCTATATATATATGAATCGAATAAGGTTATGAACAAAGTTACTACCTCAAGTTACTTGGACAAGATTGCTGTAAAAGAGGAGTAAAGACCTAGAACCAAAAGAGTGGTGGAGTTGGATGAAAGATTGGAAGTAAACTTGTGTTCTTGAAAGGATTCTTGAAGTGTTTTTGTAAGGTTTTTCTTATGGTGTTTAAGTGATGTTTTTATGGCTAGATCTTCATGGATACTAGCTGAATGGTTATGGAGTTTCTTAAGAGTGTGTTTTAGTTAAAGGAAATGTGTAGTAAAATGAAAATGGAATGGAGTATAAATGGTGGTGTAAAAGGTGTATAAGTTTGTAATTTTGTGAAAAAATCTTTTAATCATGTGAAATTGTCATACTAGATAACAAAAGTAGTTACCTTATATATAAGGCATTGAACAAGGGCTGGTTGGTGGTGATTTGATGTGTATATACCAATAGTAAATACGTATAGAGGTTAGGTATGATACGAGTACATATACTCTAGATATACGTATAGAAATCTTGTGAAAAATGGAATGAGAATTCAAATATAGCTATCTTTTGTGAATATACTTATATTTTTTATGTATTTAAGTCCTTAAAAGTGATTAAATACATTACTTATACGATATATGTATAAACATTATAGGTCATAAGTATTTATGTCAAATAACGTTACGTATGGTTATCGTTTTGAAAACTTAAGTTAGTAGTTTCAAAATATACTTATAACTTATTGTTATTAATACAAAATGAGATATTAAAACATTCTTGGATCATGTTAAATATGTATATATACATATATATACACAAACGTATAATTATCATATATTGTATAGTTCATGATATCATCGGTCAAACTAGACGGTCAAACGTTGTGTAAAACTCATTTCAAAAACATAAGTCTCAACAATTTGGATTGCTTATCATGTTGGTAAGGTTTAATTTATGTAAATATTAATCTTATAAGTATAGAACGATCGAAAAAGTGCGGGTTATTACATTATTAAAGAAGAAGAAGAGATGGCCGCTACAAACCAAACGATGGATGCATTGATGAAGGCGACAAGAACAGGTCAAGGCCACGCAATTATTCAACCTATGATGACTGACGGATTTGAAATAAAGGGTTAATTTCTTCACATGGTGACTAATACATGCCAATTCGGTGGAGCTCCAAATGAGGATGCTAACGAGCATCTTCGTAAGTTTGTAAGCATTTGCAAGCTATTCAAAATCAAAGATGTCTCCGATGAAGTCGCATGTTTAAAAATCTTTCCATGGTAACTAAAGGATGATGCAAGAGATTGGCTAGACTCATTACCAGAAGGTTATATCGAAGACTGGAATGATATGATGGACAAGTTTTTGTCAGAGTTCTTTCCTGCTTCAAAAGCAGCAAAGTTGCAAAGTGATATAAATCACTTCAAGCAAAAGCCTAATGAGACTCTTTATGAAGCTTGGACCCGATTCAATAAAATGCTTAGGGTATGTCCTCAACATGGGTTGAATACATTCCAAAAAGTCCAAATATTCTATAAAGGAGTCAATGTGGCTACTCAAAAGGATATAGATGTTGCAGCAGGAGGATCAATCATGAAGAAAATGCCCGAAGAAGTGCACACAATCATTGCCGATATAGCAGCACATTCTCATAATTGGCATCAAGAGATGGAATTCTCTAGATCATCAACCGTTGCTAGTATTGAAGGCAACGATGAAATCGCTGCTTTAAAAGTTCAAATGGCAAATCAAGCAAGGCAAATTGAGAAAGTAACCAAAGAAATGCACGCTATCAGGGTAGGGTGTGAATTGTGCCAAGGTCCCCACCTTACTAGAGATTGTGATCAAACGACAATGGAAGAGCAAGCAAAATTTTTAGGTTACTTACGTAAAGATGAAATGAATTTCAACGATTTTTTTGCGGTTGAAGTAATGAACCGGGAATATCCTCCAATTAACAACTACCAAATAGGAGGACCTTCAGGTTTAAACAATAATTATCAAGGAGAAAATTCGGTTTACCAAAATAATTGGAATTTCTCAAATAAAAATCAAAGAAATGCACCATCGGGTTACAATCACCTAAACAACCGAAATCAACCTCAACGAAATTACCAAAATAATTTCCAACACAATCAACCACAACCACAAGCACCTATACAACCACAACCCGAGAAGAAATCCGGTTTAGAAGATCTTTTGAGAGATTTTATGGTTAAGCACGAGCAAACTACGGAACTTCAAACTCAGTAAATTCAAAATCAACAAGCTACGATACAGAATTTAGAAAGAGATGTTGGAAGGATCTCACAGTTACTATCAGAGAGACCACCAGGCGCTCTCCACTCAAATACTCAAGTGAATCCCAACAACAATCAAACAAGGAATGAGCATGTAAATGCTATAACTACTAGAAGTGGTTTAACTATTAACCCGAAAACTAGTAAGTCCTCAGAAGTTCCTTTGTCTCCTTCTATTTTACAAGTACCCGTTGATATAGATGAGCATGTTGAGAAAGAACAAGAGAAAGATGATCCACCGGAGATCATATCGAAGAAAAGTGAAGAACCACCAGTGAAGGTGCACAAGGCACCTATTCCATACCCGAAGGCATTAAAGAAAGACAAACTCGCGAGCCAATATCAGAAATTTGCAGATATGATCAAGCAAATTAGCATTAACATGCCACTCGCGGAAGTTCTTAGGGGTATGCCAAATTATGGAAGGTTTATCAAGGATCTCATAGCCGATAAAGGTAAATATGAAGAAGTTTCAACCACATTCCTCAATGAGGAATGCTCAGCAATTTTGCAAAAGCAAAAGATGCCACCGAAACTTGGAGATCCTGGTAGTTTCATTATTCCGTGTCTGATGGGAGATTCAGTAATGTACGATGCATTAGATGACTTAGGCGCAAGTATCAATCTTATGCCACACTCCTTGTACTTAAAACTAAACCTAGGTGATCTAAGCCGATAGAACTTTTAACTATCCTATTGGTATTGCCAAAAACCTACCGGTTAAAGTCAATCATTTAATCTTTCCTGCCGATTTCATTGTCCTTGAAATGGAAGAAGATAGTAAAGTTCCCCTAATTCTAGGGCGACCTTTTCTAAATACCGCCGACGCGATTGTGCGTGTTAAAGATAAAAAACTTAGTCTAGGTGTAGGGGAAGATAGAGTTACCTTAAACATAGATAAAGCTATGAAACAACCTATCTCCTCCGATGACGAATGTTATAAAGTAGACATCGTTGATTGTTGTGTCGAAAAAGAATTGCAAGAATTACTAAATGTAGACACCTCGAACTTCACCCCAATGAGTGAAAGTGATGAATTTGATGTAGAACTTGAACTTGACGAATTGTTGAAAGTAGTCATCAATGAAGATTGCTGTGAGGAAGAAATTCCTAAGGAATATGAACCCTTTGAAGAAATTACCGATGGTAATAGGTTCCGGATAAAATCTTCCTTGGAAGAACCACCAACCTTGGAGCTTAAAGAACTCCTAGAACATTTGGAGTATGCTTATCTCCAAGGTACGTCACAATTACCTGTTATAATTTCATCAAAACTCTCCGATAAAGAAAAGAGTAGGTTAATGTCCGTTTCAAAAACTCATAAGAAAGCAATTTCTTGGAAAACAACCGATATTCCAGGGATTAACCCCGCTTATTGTACTCATAATATTCTAATGGAAGAAGATTTTAAACCCGTGGTACAAAGACAACGAAGGTTAAACCCTAACATGAAAGAAGTTGTCAAAAAGGAGGTTATCAAGTTACTTGATGCCGGGTTAATATACCCTATCTCCGATAGCCCATGGGTTAGTCCTGTTCAAGTAGTACCCAAGAAAGGGGGTAAAACTGTCGTCCTTAATGATAAGAATGAACTCGTTCCTACAAGAACAGTCACTGGTTGGAGAGTCTGTATAGACTACCGTCGTTTAAATGATGCCACAAGGAAAGATCATTTCCCACTTCCTTATATTGACCAAATGCTAGAACGTTTAGAAGGAAAAGAGTACTATTGTTTCCTTGATGGATTCTCTGGTTATTTTCAAATTCCCATTGATCCAAAAGACCAAGACAAGACAACTTTTACTTGTCCATTTGGTACATTCGCATACCGACGAATGCCATTCGGATTATGCAACGCGCTAGGCACCTTTCAAAGGTGTATGATGGCAATATTTCATGAAATGATAGAAGGAAGTATGGAAGTCTTTATGGACGATTTCTTTGTTTTTGGAGACTCCTTCAATTCATGCGTTTCAAACCTCGAGCGAATGTTAATTCGTTGTGAAGAATCAAATCTTGTTTTAAATTGGGAAAAATGCCACTTCATGGTAAAGGAAGGCATTGTTTTAGGACATAAGATTTCTCGAGATGGAATGGAAGTAGACAAAGCTAAGATCGATGTAATCTCAAAGCTTCCTCCTCCAACTAACGTTAAAGGAATTCGTAGTTTCTTAGGTCATGCGGGATTCTATCGACGATTCATAAAGGACTTTTCCAAAATTGCTCGACCCATGACTAAACTTCTTGAGAAAGACAGTACATTCGACTTCAATGAAGAATGCTTACAAGCTTTCTCCATTCTAAAAGATAAACTTATGAATGCACCTATCATAGTATATCCCGATTGGTCCAAACCATTTGAACTAATGTTTAATGCTAGTGATTTCGCACTAGGAGCCGTTTTAGGACAACGCCAAGATAACAAATTTCAACCAATATATTATGCAAGCAAAACACTAACAGGAGCACAATTCAACTATACGACTACAGAAAAAGAGCTCCTTGTAATTGTATTTGCTTTTGATAAATTTAGATCATATCTTGTGTTATCCAAAACGATTGTTTTTATCGATCATTCGGCCCTAAAGTACTTGTTCAAGAAACAAGATGCAAAACCTAGATTGATACGTTGGATTCTTCTCTTACAAGAATTTGATATAGAAATCAAGGATAAAAAGGGTGCTGAAAATCTCGCTGCTGATCACTTGTCTCGTCTTGAGAATCCCGACCTAGAAAAACTAGATGAGTCAGTTATTCATGACACTTTTCCCGATGAGTTTCTAATGAGAATAGAAACCGAATTTGAAGTTCCATGGTTTGCAGATTTTGCAAACTACCTCGCTGCAAGAGTATTAATTAAAAACCAAACGTACCAGCAAAAGAAGAAATTCGTTGCTGATTTAAAATTTTACTTCTGGGAAGACCCTAATCTTTTTCGAATAGGAGCGGATCAAGTTATCCGCCGATGCGTATATGGTAAAGAAGCTCAACAAATATTGGAGCACTGTCATCAAGTCCCAGCGGGTGGTCATTTCGGACCTAGCTATACATCTAAGAAGGTCTTTGACTCAGGCTTTTATTGGCCAACCATTTTCAAAGATGCACACCACATGGTTAAAACATGTGATGCATGTCAAAGATCCGGTAACATCTCAAAATGGGACAAAATGCCACAAAAAGGCATTCTTGTATGTGAAGTATTTGACATTTGGGGTATTGACTTCATGGGTCCATTTCCCGCATTGAATAAATGCAAATATATCCTTATGGCAGTTGACTACGTTTCTAAATGGGCCAAAGCAAAAGCTTTACCCACAAATGATGCCCGTGTTGTTGTCAGCTTTCTTAAAAACCTATTTTCACGTTTTGGGATTCCAAAAGCATTAATCAGTGATCGTGGAACTCATTTTACAAATCAATTACTCGAGAAAGTACTTAAAAAGTACGGAGTTAATCATCGTTTCTCAACTTCTTACCACCCTCAAACGAGTGGCCAAGTTGAAAACACAAATCGAGGTCTTAAACGGATTATAGAAAGAAAGTTAAGAATAATCCAAAAATCTGGCATCGAAAGTTAGATGATGCACTTTGGGCATTTAGAACTGCATTTAAAACGCCCATTGGTACTACACCTTTCCGATTAATTTATGGTAAGGCGTGTCATCTACCTGTCGAAGTTGAACACAAGGCATATTGGGCTCTAAGAGAATGTAACACCGACCTTGTGGAAGCCAGAGAAATCCGATTCTTACAACTTAATAAATTAGACGAGTTAAGACTACAAGCTTATGAAAACTCTAAAACATACAAAGAGAAAACTAAGAGATGGCACGACGCACGATTAAAAGAAAGAAAAGAATTCAAACAAGGGGATAAAGTATTAGTTTTCCAATCACATTTTAAGTTTTCACCTGGGAAACTTAGATCCCGGTGGACTGGGCCATATATAATAAAACAGGTTTTTCCATCTGGATATGCAGAGTTATATAGCAAAGACGGTGGAACTTTCAAGGTGAACGGTCATTGACTCAAGTTATACTTTGACGGAATCAACATTACGGAAAGAGACGAAATCACCTTCTACCCTAAGGACAAGTAAATTCAGGGTAACTTTAAGGTTTTCAACTCCATTCTCGATCTTTAGTTTTATCTTTAAGAGTGGGGTTTGTTCGGTCTTTCCCTAGCAGACACTAAAGAACTAGTCTTCTCCCTTCATTCTACCTTTTTATTTTCTTTTCATTTTTATTTATTGTTTATTTTCAAGATGCGCAATCAATATGCCTATAACCATTTCCTTTTAATGTGCGATAATATTTTACCGAGGGATGCGGTATTAGATATAAAGAGTAGGTGTGATCAGTCGAGAAAAAAATAAGGCAAGAACTTAATGAGAAAAATTATGCAAAAGGCAAATCAAAATCAGGTAAGAAGCGTCGAGCGCGTCATTTGGGCAAGTGTGTAAAATGTGAAAAATCGACTCATTACGGAAATTACCCAAAGAACCAAACAGACTCTAATTACGAGTACGTAACCTTGTGCCAAGAAGGGCCTTTTAAATGTTCAAGGGAAAACCTCTTAAACCAACGAGGTTACACCTACGAAGCCATGGGGGGCAAAATGGTACGACTCTACTATGAGGCGAGTCAACGCGGTTTCACCATCTAAATCTTTTTCTCGCCAATTATGTTTATGCATTTTTGTGTGTTTATGTTTTGGTGTGTTTTAGTTTGTATTTGTTTGATGTGTGTTTTATTAAAAAGGAATACCATTTAAAATTGATAAACCTTGAGTTTAACCTGTTTTCATTGAAAACGATAATGTTAAGTGTAACAACTGAATTGTCGTTTTTCAAATTGCACGAAATTTCTTGTTGGATTCATAAGATATCTTTTAAATAGTAAACCACAAAAACAAAAGAAAAATTATTTCTACTAAAAATATACTATTTTTATCAATAACCGTAAAAAAATATAACTTGTAAACTTTGTCGTGGGTAATGATAGGTGTAACAACCGAGATTATCTCTACCTAGTTGATAGGAAACAAAGTTTTAAGTTTGAAAATTAGTTGGTTTGAAAGTATATATATATATATATATATATATATATATATATATATATATATATATATATATATATATATATATATATAGAGTGTATTTTAAATTCATTTAATTTTTATTTTTCATGTACTTGTTTTAAAATTTTAAAATATTAATTTTCTTTTATTTTTAAAAAAAAAATTAAAAAGAAAAATAGAGTGTTTTATTTTATTTTCAAGTTGTTTTCGAAAAATATTAAAACTTTAACTTTTAAAGAATTAAATTTTATAAATTGAATTTGAAAATTTATAAACGAATAAGTATATCAACCGAAATTTCTGTTACAACAAATATAAATTTATAAAAAGATATTTTAAAATTTTGATTACTTATAAACTTAAAAAAAAAAAAAAAAAAACAAGGGCCTAACACTTACGCGAAACGTGTGGTAATCCAGGCGAAACGCGTAAAATCGAAACCTGCGCGGAACGCGTAGTTCTACGCGAAACGCGTAATGTTTAAAACCAGAACACATATCTGTCGAGCTGCTCTTTCTCCTCCACACTTTATTTTTTTTTCTGTTTTGCTGTGAACGAAGGGAAACCCCAAAAACCACAAAAATCACTCCCAATATATAAATAAACACTCTCAATCTCCTCCAATTCTTCCATCTTTCAACATGCCGAGACTGGTAAGGGTACAAAACCCATTTTTACCACTTGTTCTTCAACTTTTTTGTTAATTATTTTTATAGCTTTAATCCGAATTAATGCATGTTATTGTTGAATTTTGCTCGATTATTGCTATAACTATGTTGTTAGTGTGATGTTAAAATCGATTAGCATGAGAATTTGATGTTTAATTGATTATTTCAAAGTTAGGGTTTATACATATTGGGGTAAATTGATGAATTACTATTGAAGTGTGTTATTTTGATTATAATTAGTTATTTTTAACTGTTTTGATAGTAGTTAGAATCTTTTAACATGAGTTTGATTTTGTAATTTTTATTTTTAGTCTAAATTTGATAATTTTTGTTATTGACATTAATCAAGTATAAATTGTAATGATGTATTTTTTGTTTGTTTTAATTTTTAGAAGTAATACTTTAACTGTTGTTGATATATTAGTTCCTGTGGTGTTGAAAACAAGCTTGTATGCTGAATATGGATTCTTTGCTAATATTAACGTACCCAATTGGGACGATTATCTTGTTTTAAAATGTTATGCAGGGATTATTTAGAATGAGAGCTGTAAACCAACAGCAAGAAGAGGAACAAGTAACACCACAAATGGAACAACAACTCCAAACCTTACACCCGAACCTGAGATTTCCTAATGATTTACCTCAATGGGTGCAAAAGGTTAAGGGCTTACTTTCTCTGATCCATAGAAACACCTCTCCGGTATATGTTGTGGACTGGGCTCCCTTAGGACACCCAGTCAACTTAGATACACAAATAAGGGAAATTTTAAACCAAAGTTTCACAAACGAATTTGGGGTGAATTTGGTTTTTAATGATTTTGAGAGGTTGTTTAGTTTAAATAGTCCTGTATATAGAGAATGGTGCTTAGAATTTTATTCTACTGTTAGAATGAGCATACACCCAGAAACTATCGATGATACTAATTTTCTACAATTTAGGCTGGGTGGGGTAGATAGAAGAATGTCCCTAAGCAACGTGACTAACGCGTTGGGGATTTACACCGTCGAGGAGATGTTGACTCCCGGTTTTAGGGAGTATATTTTTACTGGGGCTAGGTATACAGGTAATTATGATTCTGGGAGAGTTTGGCAATCTTTTACTCATAGAAATAGATATGAGGCCGGCCAAGAATCATACCTAAAGATCACTGATGTTCGGTTTAGAATAATTCATAAATTTATAGCGAACACAATAAACCAAAGGTCATTTGGTAATACAGATAAAATTAATTATATTGGCCTTTGGTATTTAGATGTGATCAGAGATAGGGATACTTTTGTTAGTATACCATATGGAGTTGCCTACTTCTTGGCTCATGTAGGTAAGGGTGCTAGAGGATCAAGTGACATGTCGGGGGGGTCACTATATCACTTTTTTAGGAAACTGGTTCGGACTCGACCCGAGTGAATCAGAACCTCCAATCATACCGGTAGATCAAGCCGTTAAAACTTTAGGATTGGATATATATAAAACTGCAAAAGCTATACAAGTGAGGGGTAGGGTAATTAGTTTAAGACGACAAGAAGTTGTTGCTCCCGCTCCTATGGAGGAAGATGATGAACCTGAGCGAGATACTAGGAGAAGACGGAGACAGCCAGATCAGGATAGTTCATCTAATGTAGGTACTTCTGATTTCGATATGTTACAAAATTCGTTTAATTCATTGAGTTTAGATGTAAGGAACTCATATGAAACTTGGGGACAGAGATCAGAAAACCAGTACACTAGTTTGTCTCGGCAATTAGGGGTACCCAACTAGCTCAGGGTAATATTTTAGAAAACATCTGATATGATCAAAGGGGCCAGGGAGCACAACTTGAGTGGGCACATCATCAAGCATATTTATACGTAGCTAACCCACAACATTACACACCCTCAGTCTTTCCTTCATACACCCCATGACAAGCACCCGGTGATCCTCTATCTCCACCTTATGATCCCAACGCTGCTCTAGCTGCAAGTCAGGATGCCTATCGGCATTTTTACGAGGAACAACGCCAAAATAAACAGCGGCAGCAACAACAACAGGAACAGGAAGATCAAGGAGGCCCTGTATGGCCATTTTTCTAGTTTTTAGTTTCAAAACAATTTATTTTATATCTTGTTTGTATAAAATGATTTTTTTATGGTGTGTGTTAAGTATTTACTTTTACTTTTATATATTTTATACATACAAAAATTTTTAGTGTGGGGTAAAATTTTTGTACTACTAAAGTACAAACCCATCTTTTGTGTGATTAACATGTTTGTTGACAGGTATTTATGATGATGATGCATTCGACATAACGAAACACTACATTTATATTGTGATGAAGGGATTGGATATATTCATACGATAAGCATTTTACAATGTCCAATTACTTAACAAAGGAAGTTCCAAATACTTTACACTTTTTGTACTCTCAAATTTATACATTTAATCGGATTTTATGTAATGAGGGCATTACATAATCTTAAGTGTGGGGTGGGAATATATAAATTCTCGAGAACTTATAACTTGATGGTTTTTACGAAAAAATTTGAAATTTTTTAAACAAATATATCTAGTCAATTTTTAAGGTAATTACGAGCAATTAAAGATTATGTGTCAAAAACCGAAATTATTGTTTCCATACATTAAAAATACATAAGTTTATTTGATTAAAACCTATAAAAGAAAACCAAAAGAAAACCAAGTATAACAGAATTTATAAACCCATATGTTTAGAACCATTTATCACATTTTTCTATGAATTTTATTGCAGATATCATTGCTTTGGAATGTATAAACCTGAATATTCCATTGATACGAGTAATAAAGGATGAATCAAGTCCATCCCTTAAGGAAGTAAAGTCTTCCAAAATGACACACTTGCTAACTTATGTTAGAAGATGTAGTCCAGAACAGCTGTAGGTTGACGAAAAATCTTGAAAAATCATCTCTATCATCGGCTGGAAATCCACCTCACCTCAGCATCAAACAGGGTTTTTGGTGGTCAGACTTATCCTAACCATGAGATGGATCTGTCTCGTATAAAGAGGGGCACATTGCAAATTTTCTTTTAAGACTAATGAATCTAATTCCCAGATGGATGATCTCCGTAAAGATCAACTGCATCTATGTTTGACCGCAGTCAACATACATATGCCATAACAAATTGAGTTGTGCAAACTCATGGTTCACCGATGATATTTGGACACGATATAATTTTATTCTAAAACTTTTGATATTCTATGAATTATATTGTGTAAAACCATTTTTTTTGGACATTCGGTTTCAAGTTCCATGATACTTCAATCATGGGGGCGAGTAGCTAGCAAATCGCCGACTGAGACTACGGTTTTCAGTTACCCTTGACTGGAATTTGAGGTTAAAATCGGAAAACGTGTCTAGTGTAAAAACTAGCTTTCCATTTTATAAAATCATAAAACGTTTTTAAAAGGTCCAATTTTCCCTAAGGATCCAAATTTTTAAAACCTTAATCACGAGTTTCAACTTTGTTTCTGTTGTCAGAATTTCATTTCGTGTGGTGTGCGTGTGATCCAATAAATATTGTGTAGTGTTTCCAACTTATTCCATATAGCATGTGTTTTCATTTCATGTGGAGTGTGTTGTGATTTAATGTTCGATATGGAAAAATATGTAATGTTCCGATTCTATTTAAAAGATGTAATTGCTTGAGGACAAGCAACGTTCAAGTGTGGGGTATTTTGATATTGCTTTAAACATACATATATTTCGACGCAATATCATTTATATTTCATCGGATTTTACCGAAACGAAGACATTCAAATGCATAATTCACGAGAAAAATGGCAAAAGTAAACGCGAGCGTGAAGTTTGAAGAAATGATAATAAACGACGGGTTTTAACCAAATATATACCGAGATAACGTTTATCCGAATGAAAGTCCAAGATGATCGAAGAAAAAGATTTCAAATGAAAGTTCCAAGTCAATATACGTCAACACGGGGTGAACAAAGAACAAACATAAAATTAAAAATAAAAAAAATTGCTGGTTACTCATACGCGGAACGCGTATATATCTACGCGAAATGCGTAATATTGATACCAGATTCAGATCTAAATTGCAAATGGGACGGTGGCTTGTATGTTTAATATCATTTCTTTTTCAGTGTTACAGCAAAAAGTGTTATATTCTCTACCTACTACTTCAAGGGACAGAATATAATACGGAGTACTAGGGAGTACACATGGAGCGGGAGTACTAGATACACAAATACATACAGAGAGAGAAGAGAGCAGAGAGAATTATCATTTTATTTTTACTAGTATCTCAAGTGCTCCGTATAATTTAGTACAGTTCCATATTAATTCTCAAGTTCAATATTTAGGATAGTTTCAATATTAAGGGTGTATTGTTCGTGATTAAGGGTATTATTGTGCGAGTGCAAGGGTGTTGTTATTGTAATTTTCTTCCGTTTGAAGTAAATGAAAGTAAAGATTTTTGTAAGTATATTCTATTAAAATTATCGTTATCAATTTTTATCGTTATTATTACGTTTGTATACTTGCATTTTAATGTTTACCCTAGTATAATGAGTAGCTAAATTTCCATAGTGTTCGCTTAGATGTAGAGCCCCTAGTGAAATGGATTGTTATCATTTGTAAAAATTAAAATGTAACTTAAGTATTTTTAACATAGAGCCTAATTAAAAGAACCATTATTATGTATTTAGATATTTAACCCTTGTCACTTAATTTATTAGATTCAAATAAAGAAAGTTATTTTTATTTATATAAATTAAGCTTCAACATTAATAGTGATTTAGACTTACTTATGAATGAGTTATTAACACTAATTTAGAAATAAAGTTCGGTGGTTTGGGTGATATCATTAGTTATATAATAGTGAAATTGTAAAAAGGGAAACCGTTATGATTTAGGTTTTGGCGAAAGTCAAAACTAGATTGGGCCTCAATTTAAATATGTGGGGAATAGTAACTATCTAAATAAGATCAAATGAAAATTAGATTTAATTTAGCTAGTTGAAACCTTATATATTCGGAAGAAAAATATATAGTTTTATACTAAAACATTTTAATTGAGCTTTATTTTAAAAACAATCCATGGATCTAGAGGTGAAACATTTAAGTGAACACTCCCATTTATATATTGCAAATATTTATTATTATTATTTTTATGTATTAATATTAAGCTGAAATTAAAATTATAACTCAAATATACTTCAGTTTAAACATACTGGTTTGTCACATTAAATATAAACTACGCGGATCGTGTACATTTCCACACGAAACGCGTATACTCAAATTATACGCGGAACGCGTATATAAATACGCGAAACGCGTACGTATAAAAATAACACTGTTACGAAATTAGTTAATTCCAAGTTTTAATTAAATCTTTTATTATTATTTTAAAGTAATTAATTTACAATTAGTTTAATTATTATAATTATCTTTAATCCACCTTTAATTTAATTAAAACTTATTATTTAGTTAATTTAAGTTAATTTGTATTTTATTTTATTGTTTAAAAGAAATTCTTAATCATTTAGTTTTATAAAAAATTATTGTTATACTTATTACCATTTAATAAAATATTTCTATCACAAATAATATAGTTCAATTAGTTCACTTTTAAGTTAATAATTATAAATCATGTAATCTTGTAATTTTAATTAATAAGTAGTTCAATTAAGATTAAGTTATATTTTATTATTATTATGCTAAATATAAATTCCTAATCCAAAACCCCCTTTAAATAAGTTTAACTTCAAAGACTATTAAAAACCATTAAACACTTCATCTCCCTGTGGAACGAATCGAATTTACCTATAAAACTAAACTATGCGGATAGGACTAGTTGCCTATATATGTGTGAAATCAACCTGAATTCATTAAAATACCACATATACAATAAAATAATTCATGTAACAAAATAACTCAAATCCGTTCATAAATAAAGGTATAGTTTCAACACATCAGAGAGCGTTGAGGAGGATATTGGCACAGCACCGCCAGCTCCTCCTGTTCGGCGATCTAGACGTTTATCCAGGAGGCCAGGTGAGCACACACAGTTGCCAGAGACACGTGAGCCACAAACAGTGATCCATTACGGAGCCACTTTGAGTGACCCTGATGTTGCATGGGCACTACTCAGAGATCAGCAGTGATCCATTAGGAGGTATGCTCTCAGAGCTCTGTAGTGTCTCTGCTGCCATGCCTGCACATGCTACTCCTATTCCCATCACACCGCCTGCTCCAGTCACCAAGCCAGTTCCAGTCACTGATTTACCGGAGGGTTGTCACCTAGTCACTATCCCCATTTCAGTGGAGCCACCAACGGCCTAGGTATTTGAGATCACTGGGAGCATACCTGACGAGAAGCCTTTCCCGGACTTATCCCACCTGGAGATGCCATCATACTTATGTCTAGATTCTCTACTAGGCCCTGAGTTGGATATAGGGCAGCCTCTCGAGTACTTGCCGAGCCTAGAGGATGATGAGATCTTTAGATACTTCGCAGAGCCGCCTCAGCACATTGACCAGGATAGTATCCCATAGACTACTTTATCTTTATTTTATCTTTTAGTTTTTATCTTTTTGAAGCATTGTACTAAAAAAGTTATATATAGTGGAAATGCTGCCTTTCTCTTTTTGTTCTTCATGCAGAAATATTATCAAAAGAGACTGGTCTCTAGGAGATTGACCGTAGGAAGGCCCAGCACTAGGAAAGTAACACGACCATAGGGGAGTAATCCTTCCTCAAACCCATTTCGATTATAACACGCTAAAATCTCTAAGTTTGGGGTAACCCCCGCAACTAACTTAGAATTTTAGAAGTCAATGTCCTTAATTTATAAAGTATCAAAATATTCTTTCTAGAGAACATTAGGGACAATGTTCTTCTAAGTGTGGGGTAATGGGTAAAGGTTTTTAAAGGTCGAAGTTTTAAAAGTCAAGTAACCATAAAAATGCCAAATTTTGAAAAATTCATTTGTCCAAAAGTAATTAAGCAATGGATATTGGGTAATTTTGAAAAATTCATATTTTGTTTTTGCCCAAAAGATCTAATAAAATTGCTAGAAATTGGTTTTCGGAACATTTATTAGAACGGAACGATTAAGCTGAAACTTATGTTTTGTGTCAAAAGATTTCTTTTAAGAAAATATGTAAAAGGCTACGCATGATCAAGCACGACCCCTACTCCCAAAAAAGGTAAGGAATCTTGGACCCAAGGTATCTGTATGACCCATCAAATCTGCAGTACTTTGTTATTTCAATTGATGAGCGTGCCGGTGTACGGTTCAAGTTAGAACTTGGTTTAGACATACGTTTCAAGACCAATGGTTAGTGAGCGCCATACGTGGTGCAGGTGCGATACTCCTTCCAAAATCATTCTGAATAGATAAGACAAAAAGCCTTCCGTTTCCGTTTTCACTCCACGCAATTTAAACTGACCAACTCACATAAAGAGTTGTTGAATCAGAAATGTTCACCCCAAATTCACTCCCAAAATTTACCATTTACCATTCATTCCCCTTTCCATTCATCAAAAGATCCAGAGATTAATAAAGAGATAGATCGATCGAATTCGCTTCAAAAGCACTTGTTGAAAGATTCCGAACCCCTGATTGTTTTTGATAGGTCAAAAACCTATTTTCAGTGGACTATCACTTCCTCTCTGGGCACCAGGAATGAAAGACAAAAGTTATGAAGAAAGGGTATGCAAAAAAAAAAAATTATGAAAGAGCAAAGTCTCTAATAAGGCAGAAAGAAACCCAAGAAGATGCCCTGAAGAAGAATGCTAGAAGAGCAAAAGAAAATTCTAGACAAAGTCTTAGCAAAATTCGCCTCTTCTAAAGAAAACTTTTATGGAATTCTAAGCCGTTATCTATCCAAAAATGGATACTCTGAAGAATCAAAGTCTATCAATTCTCTCAAAAAATCAAAAGATCTGGATACCTTTCACCAAATCCTTACAATTTCAGACCAAACCCTATAACCCGTCTTCCTCTTGAAAGAATGCCTAGGAAAAAGATCAGTGCCGTCCTTACTTAACTGGTAGAGATATCGATGTTTTACCAAGCCTATGATGAGAACTGTTACACGACTGGCTTCTGAGCGACAATACAATTAGAATAGGACACCCTAAACACTTGAGTGATATGAGTGATCCGCTAGGGAGGAGCCTGATCATGTATACTATACGTCTGATAGTTGGAAAGTACGCCTTTTTCACTATGGACGCAATTGAAATCTAGCGACCAATCCATCGAAGCTAGAAACTTTTTCTAATACTTTCGAAAGATGTGCCGTCTTCTGATGAAGGCATAATAAAAAGATCTATGGGTAGGGCAAGGGAGAATCTATTAGAAAGATCCTTATATTCCCGCTTTCTTGCTTGAGTACAAGTAAAGCCAAGTGTGGGGTATTTGATATCGGGCAAAAAGTCACATTTTTATCCCCATTATTAAGCCCTAAAACAATAAAGATCAAAACTTTGTCGGCAAAATTATCACTTTTTTGGTTGATTTTGTAGATTAAGTGAATACGAAGGCGATGCAAAAAGAATCAAGTAAAACGGAGCTAAAACGAAGATTCTAGAGCGAAAACGGTGAAATACAAGAAATCAAGTTACAATCCAGTGAATCAAGACTGACCAGGCACCAAAAACGGCCTGCCATACGGCTTGCCAGTATGGAAAACGGCCTGCCAAACGGTCCAGCAAACGGCCCCTTAATACGGCCTGCCTTGCAAACAGCTTGCAAAATACGACCTGCCATACGGCTTGCCAGCCGTTTACAGGCAAAAATGAGGTCTATTTAAAGGGCTCTCTCCATCCATTCCAACACACACTCAATTTACAATTCATTTTATATTTTCAATCTTTTAGTTAGTTTTTAGTAGTAGTTAGCTTAGCTTTTATTTTCCGGAGGATATCCCGGCAAGTCCCTACGACCTCGGGCAGATTTGTTCGGCCTTTTCAGGTTTTTATCTGAAACGCTTATCTTTTGTATTAAACATGTGTTCTTACTTTTTATGTTTAATAATGCGTTCCGATATTGCTATGATAGCTTAATTAATCTGTATGTTGCCATGATAGAAGTTTGGGTTAGCGTAATTATGTTAATTTAGTACGATTATTGTTATAATACTGAACTAGGAAGTCTGATAGATTTGTATGCTAGCATCATAAGCATTGACCAACCTAGGTTGTGATCAGGACTTGTCCACCTATATGAAATTAGCTACTTCATAGGATTAAGACCCCTGGTTATACTGTATCTGAAGATTCTATGAACTCGGTATGGCCGGAGTTCCCGAGAGGCATCTAATGCACTTTTGGGACACGGAACTTAGGAATTGAGACATGAATGACCTAGTATGCCTATTGACTGTTCCGAAGAGACCTCTTAGGAGCTGTTAAGATCTAGTTAGTGCCTTTACTGTATGACCCAAGCCTATTGCATGTTCTTGTTTGATTGTTGCCCTAGGTCTTAGTCATATCAACTGTTTAGGTATTCATTAGGTTTCTATCTGCTTTACTATCAGTATATTGACTGTGATATTGTATAATGTTTGATTTGTTGTGATCTCATTAGTATGATGGAATGGTTGTTAGTTTTTATTTAAGGTTTTCCCAACTTAAGCCGACGGATTCCTTCCGTTTGTGATCAGTGTTCAATCAACATGGCACATTGTTATTCAGTTACCTAAACTAATAACGAGGGTTACGATTAGAGCTTAACTCACTAATAAATCTAGTACTTTACTGAGGATAACCTCTGAGGTATTGTTACCCTTCAATTATACGACCAAGTGACATACTTCTCACTGCTCAAAGAGAACTCCGAGAGTTCAGGAACAAGTAGGTCTGTGTAATTGGCTCATCCAACTAGATCTACACCATTCCAAGCATAGTCTTAACATAAGCATAATTACCTTTCCCTAACCCAATACTGATATTTTGGTCAACATTTCCCTGATCTGCATACTCCGGTGTAACACCCTAGGCAAATCCCACATCGCCCACATACATGAGTGATCATGGGATTATAAGGTAATACTCACGCTTAAATGACACAACGCGTTTTGGGACCACAAGCAGAGCAGATGTGTGAGTACGCTGCAGTTAAGCGTGCTCGGGCGAGAGCACTACCAGGATGGGTGACCTCCTGGTAAAGTGCTTCTCGTGTGTGGTCGTCAAGAAAAAGCCGTGCGCCTACGGGCAAAGCGGACAATATTGTGGTCATGTTAAGCTGGGGTGTTACAGAATGGTATCAGAGCCACTCATGTGCCGTTGGGGGTGGTGGGGCAAACCTCATCGAGGACGATGAGTCCCTGAGGGGGGGTGAATGTAACACCCTAGGCAAATCCCACATCGCCCACATACATGAGTGATCATGGGATTATAAGGTAATACTCATGCTTAAATGACACAACGCGTTTTGGGACCACAAGCAGAGCAGATGTGTGAGTACGCTGCAGTTAAGCGTGCTCGGACGAGAGCACTACCAGGATGGGTGACCTCCTGGGAAAGTGCTTCTCGTGTGTAGTCGTCAAGAAAAAGTCGTGCGCCTACGGGCAAAGCGGACAATATTGTGGTCATGTTAAGCTGGGGTGTTACATCCGGATATCCTTCCACTTTATTTACTTTTCCGCATTTAGGACCTTTAGCTAAAATCAACTACTATCTTTTATCCAGGTAGCTTAACTAAAAGAAAATTATCCACTTGATCTTCAATTCATTAATCAGCAAAAATGCGACACTAGGTTAACTTACACCTTCTACACCTTAGAAAGTAAAAGTAAATTTAGGCCCCGCACAATATAAATAAACAAAATCAATGTGTGCTACCTTGATCAACTGAATTAGACGTCCTGCGGCCTAACGACATTGCACGAATAAAACCGTCCATTTCGGCCGTATCTTTGTAGTGACATCAGGGGCCTTGGAAATATTACTTTCTAGAGTAAGCTTCTTTATAGATCGTAAATGATAAATGCTGAGTGATCAAGCATATTTCCACCAAATGTTAGAGATACACTTGAGTGCAATAGAGGAGGGTTTATTATGTACAGTGGCTTTAACCTCCGGTCCGGTTACCATGATAACCCTAGCTGAGATGATGATTTCGGGAGGGTGGTTATGGCTGTTTGGCCGCCATCGAGGCGTGTCGATTGGCGGCTAGGGGGAAAACCCTACACTTGTGTAGGTAAAATCCTAGAGGGAGTGGAGAGCGTTTGAGCTTCCAGGTTATATGTGTGTCTTTAGGGTAGAAGTCTGATGTGAAGCGAGGGGTATATAAAATAGCTTATAAATTTTAGCAGGAAATACTATTAAATACGATACAATTTTACACAAGATATTTATTTATTTATAGAATGGATATACTTAAACCTTGCTACAACACTTATAGGCAGTGTACCTAATCGTACAGTAGTGTAGTTTTTAGTAAGTCCGGTTCGTTCCACAGGGAAATCTTTAAACAAAGCTCAACGCTATATTAGTTTACTTTTATAAAAATACAAATATATATATAGGTAATATTATTATTATAAAGGGGGGTTTTTACCGTTTAATGACCGGTTTGTCGATTTTAAGACTTTAGTCGCAGTTAAAACCTAATATAAAATATAAAATAAATACAAGACTTAAATTAAAGCGTAAAGTAAATAACGATAATGAAATTGCGAATAATAAAAATGCGATAAAATAAAATTGCGATAATTAAAAAGTACGATAATTAAAAGTGCGATTAAATAATAATAAATAAAAGTGCGATAATTAGAAGTGCAATTAAATATAAAATAAAGGAAATTAAATATGAAATAAAAGAATTATGCTTATTTAAACTTCCGTAATCATGATGTTTGACGTGTTGATTTTAGTTTTATGCCCTTGGGTTAATTGTCCTTTGTCCTGGATTATTCAATATGTCCGTCTGGTTTTTGTCCATAACAGTCCATCAGTCATAAATATAAATTGCAAGTGTCCTTGACAAATTATTATTATACCCGAAGTTAAATATTCCAACTAATTGGGGATTCGAATTGTAACAAGGTTTTAATACTTTGTTTAATGAATACACCAGGTTATCGACTGCGTGTAAACCAAGGTTTTACTACTTTGTTAACAATTACACCAATTACCCTTGAATGTAATTTCACCCCTGTTTTAATTATTCTAGTGGCTATTAATCCATTCCCGTATCCGGTTAAATGAACGATTATTCGTACATATAAATACCCCGCCCATCGTGTCCGATCGAGTGTATATGGTAATTTATAGGGACGCCCAATTGTAAATCTTTATATTAACATTAACAAACTTTCATTTAGTTAAACAAATATAAAGCCCATTAATAGCCCATAGTCTAATTTCCACAAGTGTCGTTCTTTTGTCCAAACCCCAATTATGGTACAAAGCCCAATTACCCAATTTTAGTAATTAGCCCAACATCATGATTACTTCATTTTAAACAAGCATAATAATAACTTAGCTACGAGACATTAATGTAAAAAGGTTGAACATAACTTACAATGATTAAAAATAGCGTAGCGTTACACGGACAGAATTTCGACTTACACCCTTACAACATTCGCTAACATACCCTTATTATTAGGATTTAAAATTAAAATTAAAATTAAAATATAAATTATATATATATATTACTCGTATGAATGAGAAGAAAAAAATAATGATGAAATTTGATCAGAATTCGGTTGGCTTTATAGCCAGACTTGAAATTTGGGGCTCCGCGACTCGCGGCAAAAACCCCTTCAAACTCCGCGAGTCGCGGAGGATGTATTTACAGCTCACACCCTTGGAGTTTCTCTGCCGACGGTTTTATATATATAAATATAATATATATATAATTAATATAATTAATTATATATTATATTATATTTATATACATAGTTAACTTGTAATTTTTAGTCCGTTGCGTCGAGCGTTAAGAGTTGACTCTGGTCCCGGTTCCTGATTTTCGAACGTCCTCGCGTACAATTTAATATCTTGTACTTTTGTAATTTCGAGACGTTTCTTATCAATAATTGGAACCTTTTCGATTGTCTTTTGTACTTTTGAGCTTTTTGGTCGTTTGCGTCTTCAATTCGTCGAATCTGTCTTTTGTCTTCACCTTTTATTATTTAAACGAATATCACTTGTAAATAGAACAATTGCAACTAAAAGCTTGTCTTTCTTGAGGAATAATGCTATGAAATATATGTTCGTTTTTAGCATTATCAAATATTCCCACACTTGAGCGTTGCTTGTCCTCAAGCAATATCGTCTTGAAATACTAGAATCACTTCTTTATTCTTCACACTTTGTACATCAGTGATTTCTATACGGCGGTATAAACAATGGTAGTAACGATATGGTTTACAGTCCCACATGACTATAAAAATTTAGATCCATTAAGGAAATTGGATTTTTATGAAAACATTTGATCTTTTGAAATCTAGTTTTTACCCTAGATTAGTTTTCCGGAATAACCCTTTACCGGTGTTTGCAAAATATTTTTGTGGGTTTGGTGGGTTTCAGAATTGAAAATTTTAGCTCAAAACTTGCGGTTTTGTGTCACCCACTTGCTAACCTTGTATTTGGAAAGCAACACGTCCAGTTTACTTGTTCCGTATATTACCTTTCGGCAAACTACCGTCCGGTTGTAAAGGAAAGCGTTGAACAAGCAACTGTTAAGGCAATGTCCCCTGACATACTTTTAATTATGGTTTATAACGTGTCGGACGCAATTACTATCCTTGGTAGGAGCAATAGTAAAGCTCACCCTTATAATTTTTCGGTCTGGCACAAGGTCCTGTCTTTGACCATGCTATGCAACCACCGTTCTTACGGTTGACACCCGATTTAGTTCAGGTGACCTAATGAATTCCAGGTGAATTCCTAGGATTTTACGTTCAATGGTAATGAACGCATTGAAAATGGGTTTTCAGAAAACAAATCGGTTTGTATTTTTGATCAAAATATTTTCTCGTTTAAGCTCGAGTTTAGATATCATTGAATTCCATGAGTTTGAATTCTCAATCTTTAAGGTCAATCTCTAGGATTGAATAATATCAGTCTTAAAAGCTGATTTTTAATCTTTAAGGAGATTATCCTTTCTGGGGATCTGATTCATTAGTCTTATCCAGCTAATTTGCATGGTGCCCCCCATTGTACGAGATAAATCCTTCTCATGGTTAGGATAAATCTGACCACTTGGCGATCCTGTTTGATGCTGAGGTCCGTGGATTTCCTGCTGATTTTAGTGATGACTTTTCTAGATTTTTCGTCAACCTACAGCTGGTCTGGACGACAACTTCATGACCTAAATCAAGAAGCGCGTGTCTTTTTCGGAAGACTTTACTTCCTTTTTAATGATGGAATTGATTCATCGTGTAGATCCATCTCTTCTTTTCTTTCATCGGGTAAAACAGTTTAGTTTAGTCCAAAGCAAAAGTATTTTCAGTTATTTGTTACAGATATATGTGACATATGTTTAAAATAACTTGGTAAATTTTCCCACACTTGGCTTTTTATTTTCCTTTTTATCGTCCTCTATTCCATTTTAAATGAATTTTAACATTTTAGTTTGTTTCTCAATTTATGTCCTTTCCGAGGTAACAATAATTTCGGTGTTAAAACCTAGTTTTATCGTTCATAAATATGTATAAACATGATTTTAAATTCATTTAATTGAAAAATTTTACTAGAATTGGGTAGTCAGTATATAAGACTAGGGCTGTTCTTTATTATCAGAGAGCACTAGATTCTAATACAACTACTGCTTTACTAGTATTTTTAATGGTAACCAAGTGTTTAATATAAAAATTTTAAAATCCGAAAGAATTTAATCCCTTCCCACACTTAAGATCTTGCAATGCCCTCATTTGCAAGAAATCAGTAACAATTTAAATTATTGAGGGTGATTTGTGTGAAAATGATTAAATTTTTACCAAAGTTTCCAAATATATTGGCGTTTGTTTGCTGAATGATAAATGGTGCACATCATTTGTTCATTCCGTCTTGTTGTTATTTCACATGTATTTTGCATCTTGTCGTCAAAATTAGTTGCTTTTGCTGAACTTAATGCCAGTCTTTGAAAATGCGTTGTTTTACCCTGTTGTGTACATAAGATAAACTGCAAACATATATACATATTTTTGAAGTTTGGTATATTACCCCACATTCAAAAATTATTAAAATCTAAGAATAAAAGTTAGATAATTATAAAAATGATTACAATATTAACAAAAATATTAAATGTATCAATAATTACAAATTACAAAATAATAAAAAATAATAAGTAAACTAAGGATGATATTGGTACCAATAGGGGTTCCACGCATAACCATAAGTGCTATAGAATGCTTCGGCAGGGTCATACGTAGGATATGGTGGCTGCATCTCTATCGACCAAGGAGGGAAGACGGGTTTCGGTGTAGGAATATAGTTTCTACCTATATGTTGGCAATGCGCTATGATCTGGTTCTGATGAACTTGCCAATCTTCAAATGCTCTCTGTCTAGCATTTTCGTATTCCTGAGAAGCTATAAACCTATGCATTTCTTGCATCTCATTCCCCCCTCCTACATTACCTTGCTGCTGGTTTCTCTCTACCTGTGGATGTCTACCATTGTATCGTACTGCGGCGTTATTTCGCCGCTTCAAAACTTTCGCACCATGGTATACATTTAAACCTATAGTGTCGCGGGGTTCCGGCTCTTCTACTAATAATCCCCCCCAACTTATATCCACACCGAGATATTCACCAATCAAAGTAATAAAAATACCACCTCCTATTATGCTATGTGGACGCATCCCCCGAACCATAGCTGATAAATAATAACCCACACAATATGGTATACTTACAGCGCTCTGTAGGTCTCGAATACACATATGGTAAAACAAATCTTGTTCATTTACCTTTTCTTTGTTTTTACCCCTTTGTGTAATCGAATTAGCTAAAAACCTATGTATTACTCTTAATTCGGCTCTATCTATATCCAAATAAGAGTAGTTTCCCCCTTTAAAACGGTGATGGCTTGTCATTTGACTCCACACACCATGTGTATCAAAATTCTCATCTATCTTTCTACCGTTTAGTATCAATCCTCTACAATCGGCAGACGCTAATTCCTCAGGCGTATATATATGTAAAGCCTGAGCCATGTCCAGTAAAGACATGTGGCGCATCGAACCGCCTAACAAAAATCTAATAAAAGAACGATCGGTTAAACTAGCTACCCGATCATTCAACTCTATACTACATAACAACTCTTCACACCATACTTTATATACAGGTCTGCGTATGGTGAATAAACATATCCAGTCATTAAAAGAAGAATTACCATACCTCTGTACAAGTAATTCCCTAATTGGCCCGGCCAATTCTACAGCTTCCAAGGGTCCCCATTCTATGACCCTCGGTACCTCAACAACCTTGGAATGAAGAGTATGCAAACCCCGTTGATATTTTGGATAATCTATCCAAAGTCTGTCAAATCTCAGGTTCGGGTGCAACTCTTCCAAATGCATATCGGAAAAGGTCATGACTGGATGAGGTACATCCTGCTTGTAGTAGTTATCTACCTCCTGTTGTTCCAAATTCTCAGCAGGAGCATGGCGGGCTTGGGATGAAGATTCACCCCTTTCATTCGTTTTTCTTGAGTAATTCTTAGATATCATCCTTCTCAACATGATTTTAGCAAAAGATTTGGTGATTAACGGTTAAAAATTGGGATTTTTGAGGTGTTTTTGGGTGGTTTTTCGGGTCTGTTTTCGAGCTGTATTTCGCAGTGTTTTTGAGTGTGGGAGAGTGATCAGTTCGTGCAGCTCTTTTATTTTTTTTTCTGGGTTTTGGTCCCTCCGCGAGTCGCGGAGGTTTTGCACTGCAAACTCCGCGAGTCGCGGAGTTTACTCTTTTTTTTTTTTTTCTTTTATAATCATTAACTTTTGAAAACAATTAAGAAATTAATTTTAAAATTTTGTTTCCCTTGTTATTTAGGACGAGGTCGTTTCGGATCGATGTCCTAGTCCGTCCTTCGACAAAATTTTAAAATTTGCCTTTTTGTAGCGATTGTTTTAAAAGCTAAGATTTTTGGGTTTTTTCAATGTTTTTGGCATACTTTAAATCAATAAGATTAAAAATAATGATAATAAAAGTTCTCGTCCCTCCCTCGGGTAAAGCAATTTCGGTTCAAAGACCTAGTCTTCAACTTACGACGAATTTTAAAAATCATATTCTTAACTTAATGAGATAAAGTAAATTTTTGTTTTTAAATTCACACAACTTAAATATAAAATTCAAAATTAAAAATTAAAATTTCACACCAAACTTAAAATTTAAAATGCATAAAATTAAAAATTTATATTTTAAAAATTAAAAATTCACACCAAACTTAATTTAAAAATTCATATTATAAATTCATACCAAACTTATATTAATTTTTCAAATATTTACAATTTTAAATATATTGTTTTTACAAAGTTTACAATATTAATTTAAGATTTAAATATTAATTTTAAAAATATGGTAAAAATAAAATTAAAAATCTTTTTGTCTTTTTATCCCACTTTAATCAATCAAATATTATCAAAAATATGCGCCCCTCTTTTCGGTAAAGTAATTTCGGTTCCAAGACCGAATTTAACTCATGACGAATTTTTGAAATATTTTAGGTTGATTGATTAAAGATATTTATACCTTAAGAATAAACGTTAAATTTCGCAGTGATGTAATAAATTTTTGAACGATATCAATAATTTCGGTCGCCAAACCTAATTTTATTTAATACCTATTTAATACTTTTTAGCGAACAAATTAGCGTTTATTATCAAAAGGTTAAAAAAAAATAAAAATAAAAATAAAAACTGTACAGACATACCTGTGAAATAGATTTCTTAGTTATATGATCTATTATATTCATAAGATAGTCGGTTTAATTGGTTTTCCATGGCTGCATAGGCGTAACCTCGAGCATTCATTGTCTTTTCTTCTAAACATATGAACGGTCCGTCTCTGCATAAAGTAACAAATTCGGTATTTGAATAGGTTTGATTATTTGAACATTTACCTCCATGTGACCATTTTCCGCATTTGTGACATCGTTCTAGGTGTCGTGCTCTTCTTTTCGCTGCGGATTTTGATTTTCCTTTACCAAATTGTAACTTATTATCTTCGCATCTGGATCCTTTTCTAACTCCGTCCATTCTTTCTCTGATTACTGATACTAATTCACTCGGGAGTATGTCATTATTTCTTTTAGTGATCAAAGCGTGTAGCATTAGACCATGGTTTAGTTCACAGGCAGTCTTCATTTTGTAAAAACCTAAAAAAAAATAAAAATTCAGAATGGGGGGAGAAGACTAGTTCTTTAGGGTCTGCTAGGAAAAGACCATACGTGTTCCATTTTCGAGAACTACACGAAAACAGAAAATCTAACTCTAACAGAAATACATATTATCCTTTAAAGACTTGATTCTCCCCACACTTAGTTAGCTGTGGTGTCGAAATTGTGATTAACTTCGTTGTCGACTTCCATCGGACCATGTATGTAATGTTTAACTCTGTGACCATTAACTTTAAATTCAATCCCATTTGAATTTATTAATTCTATCGTTCCGTATGGGAAAACTCTTTTGACTATGAATGGTCCAGACCATCTTGATTTCAATTTTCCAGGAAATAGCTTGAATCGTGAATTGAAAAGAAGAACTCTGTCTCCTTCTTTAAATTCTTTTGAATTTCTGATTCTTTTATCATGCCATTTCTTCGTTCTTTCTTTATAGATTAACGAATTTTCGTATGCTTCATGTCTTAATTCTTCTAATTCGTTTAGTTGACTTAATCGTAGACGTCCGGCTTCATGTAAATCAAGATTACATGTCTTCAAAGCCCAAAATGCTTTGTGTTCAATTTCTACTGGAAGATGACATGCTTTTCCATAAAAAGTCTAAAAGGTGTGGTTCCAATTGGAGTTTTGTAGGCTGTTCTAAAAGCCCAGAGTGCATCCTCCAATTTAATGGACCATTCCTTCGGATTTGATCCTACGGTTTTCTCTAGAATACGTTTTAAAGCTCGGTTGGTATTTTCAACTTGTCCACTTGTTTGTGGATGATATGCGGTGGAGATTTTATGAGTTACTCCATATCTTTTAAGAACTTTCTCAAGTTGATTATTACAGAAATGAGTACCCCGATCACTTATTAAAGCTTTCGGTGTTCCAAACCTTGCAAAAAGACGTTTTAAAAAGTTGACTACAACTCGTGCATCGTTAGTTGGGAGAGCTTGTGCTTCCGCCCATTTAGATACATAATCAATGGCTACGAGTATATATAGATTATTATGAGATTTTGGAAATGGACCCATAAAGTCAATACCCCAAATGTCAAATACTTCACATACTTGGATGACATTTTGTGGCATTTCATCACGTTGACTTATTCTTCCGGCCCTTTGACATGCATCACAGGATTTGCAAAGAAGGTGTGCGTCTTTGTAAATTGTAGGCCAATAGAATCCAGCTTCATAAACTTTTCTTGCTGTTAGTTGAGGCCCATAATGCCCTCCTGTTGGTCCTGTGTGACAATGGTTTAATATTTTACTAACTTCATCTCCAAATACACATCGGCGTATTATTCCATCGGGACAACTTTTAAACAGATGTGGATCTTCCCAGAAATAGTGTTTTATATCACTGAAGAATTTCTTTCGTCTTTGGTACGATAATCCTTTTTCAAGGAATCCACAAACTAAGTAGTTTGCATAGTCTGCAAACCATGGGATTTCTTTATAATCTATCTTCAATAGATATTCATCAGGAAAGTTGTCTTGTATGGCCGATTCATTCAGAACTTCTAATTCGGGATTTTCAAGACGAGAAAGATGATCAGCGGCGAGATTTTCTGCTCCTTTTTTATCTCGGATTTCAATATCAAACTCTTGTAAGAGTAAGATCCAACGGATTAATCTTGGTTTAGCATCTTGTTTTGAAAATAGGTATCTAAGAGCAGAATGGTCGGTATAGACCACCGTTTTTGCTAGAACGAGATATGATCGAAATTTGTCAAAAGCAAAGACAATAGCAAGGAGTTCTTTTTCAGTAGTTGTATAGTTCGTTTGTGCTCCTTGTAATGTCTTACTAGCATAATATATAGGTTGAAATCGTTTTTCAATCCTTTGTCCTAAAACGGCTCCCATTGCAAAATCACTTGCATCGCACATTAGTTCAAATGGTAGATTCCAATTTGGTGTTATCATGATCGGTGCATTAGTGAGTTTTTCTTTAAGAATATTAAAAGATTTGATACACTCATCTGAAAAGATGAATGGAGCATCCTTTTCTAGGAGTTTATTCATAGGAGTGGCAATTTTAGAAAAATCTTTTATGAAACGTCGGTAAAAACCGGCATGCCCTAGAAAACTCCTAACTCCTCTAACATTTGTGGGATGTGGAAGTTTAGCAATTACATCTACTTTAGCTCTATCCACTTCAATTCCTTCTTTTGAAATTTTATGTCCAAGAACGATGCCTTCTTTAACCATGAAATGGCATTTCTCCCAATTAAGTACTAGATTTGATTTTTCGCATCTAATTAGCATTCGTTTCAGATTAACTAGACATGATTTAAATGTATCACCGAAGACTGAAAAGTCATCCATGAATACTTCCATGCATTCTTCTATCATGTCGTGAAAAATCGCCATCATGCACCTTTGAAAGGTTGCAGGGGCGTTGCAAATTCCAAATGGCATTCTTTTGTAAGCAAAAGTACCATAAGGGCACGTGAATGTGGTTTTCTCTTGATCTTCGGGTGCTATTGGAATTTGAAAATATCCGGAAAATCCATCTGGAAAACAATAGTAACTATTTCCGGCTAATCTTTCCAACATTTGATCTATGAAAGGTAAGGGAAAGTGATCTTTTCTGGTGGCGTCATTTAATTTTCTATAATCAATACATACACGCCATCCTGTTACAGTCCTAGTAGGAATAAGCTCATTTTTCTCATTTGTAATGACAGTCATGCCACCCTTCTTAGGCACGCATTGAACTGGGCTTACCCATGGACTATCAGAGATTGGATATATCAAACCTGCATCTAGCAGTTTAATAATCTCTTTCTTAACTACATCTTGCATATTAGGATTTAGTCTTCGTTGACGTTGCACATACGTTTTATGACCTTCTTCCATAAGGATTTTATGTGTGCAATACGAAGGACTTATTCCTTTAATATCATGAATCTTCCATGCAATGGCTGGTTTATGAGCTTTCAACACAGAAATGAGTTGTGATTTCTCATTTTCAGTAAGAGAAGACGATATTATTACAGGTAATTCAGATTCACCATGTAAATAAGCGTATTCCAAATGGTTTGGAAGTGGCTTTAACTCTAATTTCGGAGGTTCTTCTATCGATGATTTATATCGATATCTGTCTTCTTCTTTTAGCATTTGAATTTCTTCTGTTGTTGGTTCATATCCATTAGCTATAAGTGTAGCTAACATTTCAGCTTCATCAATTGGTTCATTACCTTCTCCTAAAGAACATTCTCCTGTTCCTTGTAATTCTGGAAATTCTTCTAATAATTCTGCATGTGCATCTATAGTTTGAATATAATAACATGTATCATCTGCAGATTGTGGTTGTTGCATTGCTCTATCAACTGAAAAGGTAACACTCTCATCCTCTATACTTAGGGTCAATTTCTTACCGAACACGTCTATCATTGCTTTAGCCGTGTTTAAGAATGGTCTTCCTAATATGAGAGGAACTTGAGAATCTTCTTCCATGTCCAAAACAACAAAATCTACTGGAAATACTAAAGTACCAACTTTAACTAGCATGTTCTCCATTATCCCTCTAGGATATTTTATTGATCTATCGGCTAGTTGTATGCTTATTCTGGTTGGTTTCAATTCTCCAAGGTCTAGTTTAGCGTATAGTGAATACGGCATTAGATTTATACTAGCACCTAAGTCTGCCAATGCTTCTATTGAACTAAGACTACCCAGAAAACATGGAATTGTGAAACTTCCTGGATCAGATAGTTTTTCTGGTATCTTATTCAACAGCACTGCTGAACAATTTGCATTCATAGTAACAGCCGAGAGTTCTTCCATTTTCTTTCTATTCGTGATTAGATCTTTCAAGAATTTAGCATATCTAGGCATTCCTGAAATCACATCAATGAAAGGAAGATTTACATTTATCTGTTTAAACATATCCAAGAATTTGGATTGCTCGGCTTCAAGTTTCTCTTTCTTCATTTTACTCGGATAAGGAAGTGGTGGTTGGTATGGTTTAACATAAGGTTTATCCTTAACTGTGTTATTTTCATTAACCTTCTCAACTACCGGTTCTTTTTCCTTATCTTGATCAGGTTGTGGTTCTTGTGGAGTAGGAATAGTTTCATCAGAAGTTACAGGTATTTCAGGTGATTTAAGTGTTGTACCACTTCTTGTGGTAATAGCTTTAGCTGTTTCATTCCGGGGGTTAGCGTTTGTATCACTAGGTAGACTTCCCGGTTTTCTTTCACCTATTAACCTTGCTAGGTTACTTACTTCTTGTTCCAGATTTTGAATAGAAGCTTGTTGATTTCTAAATGCTTGAGCATTTTGTTCATTGGTTTGTTTTTGAGATGTGAAAAACTGCGTTTGAGTTTCAACTAGCTTCGTCATCATATCTTCTAAATTCGGCTTTTTATCATCGGTTTGTTGTGGTGGTTTGTTTTGAAAATTCGGTCTTTGCTGATTGTAAGTATTATTGGATACTTGTTGATTGCTAGGACCTTGTTGGTTGTTGTATGGAATATTTCGGTTATAATTCTGGTTTTGATTGTAAATCGGTCTTGGCGGTTGATAATTATTCTGATAATTATTTCCAGGCCTTTGGTTTATGTATGAAATATTCTCTCTTTGTTCCATTGTTAATTCAATACTGAGACAATCTTTTGTCAAATGTGGTCCTCCACACTGCTCACAACTAATTCGTATAGCATGAATATCTTTAGTCATCTTTTCCATTCGTCTCTCGAAAGCATCTATCTTTGCGGAAATGGAATCTAAGTCATGGCTAGAATCGGCTCTAGCTGCTTTAGATGATCTAATGATATCTTTTTCTTGGTGCCACTCATGTGAGTGGGAAGCAGTGTTATCAATAATTTTGTAAGCATCAGTTTCGGTTTTCTTCATAATAGAACCACCAGCTGCTATATCTATGTCTTTTCTTGTAGTGATGTCGCATCCTCGGTAGAATATTTGTACTATTTGACAGGTGTCTAAACCATGTTGCGGACATCCTCTTAATAACTTTCCATATCTTGTCCACGCCTCATATAGAGTTTCATTTGGTTTCTGTGTAAACGTAACAATTTCTGCTTGAAGTCTTACGGCTTTAGATGCAGGAAAGAATTGTTTAAGAAATTTGTCAATTAAAACATCCCATGTATCAATCGCCCCTTCAGGTAACGATTCCAACCAATCTTTGGCTTCTCCCTTTAAAGTCCAGGGAAATAACATGAGATATATCTGTTCATCCTCCACTTCTCGGATTTTAAATAGTGTGCAGATCCTATTAAAGGTACGTAGATGTTCATTTGGATCTTCCTTCGACGCACCACTAAATTGGCATTGATTAGTCACCATGTGTAGAATTTGTCCTTTGATTTCATAATCTGGCGCATTAATGTCTGGATGAGTAATTGCGTGACCTTGGCCAGTGCGTTTAGCTCTCATTCGGTCTTCCATACTTAAAGGTTCCAGATTCTCCATAATTGAATTTGTTGAATCGGTATCACTAGATGGTTCTGATTTAATAGTTCGTTCCTCAACAATCTCTGTTTGAATGATTGGTGGTTCCGGAGGAAAGTTTAATGGTTCAGGATCTATGAACCGTTCCTGAATATTTTCCGGATTCTCAATTGTGAGGTTAGGTTCAAAAAATGGATTATCGGAAATTTGAACTGAAGTACTTGGTCGACTGGATGACGATTCTAAAGAAAAATCAACGGCGGTTATATTTGTTAAACGATGTCTTGATCGAGTTACAGGTGGTGAACGTACAAAAGGTGATGAACGTCTTGCTCGGTGCATTCACTGAATATCCTATTAGTTTTTAAAAGGAAAGAAAAATTATAATAAGTTATCCAATCAATAGACTTTTCTGATTTTGCCCACGTTTCGAATAGCCAAAAGATGCAGCAGAGGGGCAGGATTCGTTTGGTCTCAATATAATTGAGGACTGTTTGGCTCCAATAACCCGGTCCACGTACAAATCCAACTATTACTACGAACCAGAAAATTTTGATGTCTATTAATTTAACCACTTAAAATAAATTTTCGTAATTTTAAGAAATTTAGATAAGAAGTAGAAAAAATTCTAAGTCCTAAAAACTAGAATGGCGAGAAATAAGAGAGAAAAAGAGTTCGTCGAAAAAGGTTGAAAAAGAAAAAATGGTTTAAAAAATAAAAGGTGACGGAAAAATAAAAGAAACTTATAAAAACTTAAAAATACTTAACTAACCTAACCTTATTACTACAACTAACTTAAAATTATAATCGCAAATTGAAATTACTAATTGGAATAATAATTGATACATAGTAAAAGGTCTAAAAATATTAAAGCTTACGGTAAAAAAAAACTAAATCCCAAATGGAAATAACTTAAAAAGAAACTAAAACTTAAAAAGGCGTCGCAAAATTCTAAAGCACCTAAATCTTAGTCTAAAGAAAAAGCACTTAAGGAATTCTACGGCAAAGCCTAAAAATCTAGGAGTAAAAATAACTATAGCAAAAACTAAGTTTAAAATTAAATATGAGCTAAAAATACAAATATTACGCTACAACGATTAAAAAGGTACAAAATATAAAAATATACAAAAAGTTGTAAAAAGTACAATTTTTATAAAAATATTATTTTTATATTATTTATTTAATAAAACTACTAATTTTACAATTTTAATAAAACTAATTTAACTAAAATAAAAAATAAAAAGTAAAAATAAAAATAAAACTAATAATAATAATAATAATAATTAAGGTTTAAATAATAATAATAATAAATTAAAACCCGTAATTAATGCAGTTTTAGGGCTTCCTGTGCGCGTGTCAGAGTAGCTCCGCGAGTCGCGGCAAATAAAGAAGAAAACCCCGCGAGTCGCGGGGTTCAGAATTTGAGCTGACAGATTTATCTTTTTACGCGTTTTTCTTTATTTATTTTTTTTTATTTTATGTTTTCTGTTTTTTTAATAAATAAAAGATTTTAAAATAAAACTTATATTTTTATAAACTAAAATAGAAATAAAGAAACTTATAAAACTTAAATATTTAACAAAATCTTAAAAATGCTTATATTTTTGTTTTTTTTTTTTTATATTTTTAAAACGTATTTTTACAAAAACGAATTTTAATAAAAGTTAACTAATTTTTTTTTTTTTTTTATTAGCGTTGCGCTTCCGGCTTTTAAGAGTATTCCCCGGCAGCGGCGCCAAAAATACTTGATGTGAAGCGAGGGGTATATAAAATAGCTTATAAATTTTAGCAGGAAATACTATTAAATACGATACAATTTTACACAAGATATTTATTTATTTATAGAATGGATATACTTAAACCTTGCTACAACACTTATAGGCAGTGTACCTAATCGTACAGTAGTGTAGTTTTTAGTAAGTCCGGTTCGTTCCACAGGGAAATCTTTAAACAAAGCTCAACGCTATATTAGTTTACTTTTATAAAAATACAAATATATATATAGGTAATATTATTATTATAAAGGGGAGTTTTTACCGTTTAATGACCGGTTTGTCGATTTTAAGACTTTAGTCGCAGTTAAAACCTAATATAAAATATAAAATAAATACAAGACTTAAATTAAAGCGTAAAGTAAATAACGATAATGAAATTGCGATTAATAAAAATGCGATAAAATAAAATTGCGATAATTAAAAAGTACGATAATTAAAAGTGCGATTAAATAACAATAAATAAAAGTGCGATAATTAGAAGTGCAATTAAATATAAAATAAAGGAAATTAAATATGAAATAAAAGAATTATGCTTATTTAAACTTCCGTAATCATGATGTTTGACGTGTTGATTTTAGTTTTATGCCCTTGGGTTAATTGTCCTTTGTCCTGGATTATTCAATATGTCCGTCTGGTTTTTGTCCATAACAGTCCATCAGTCATAAATATAAATTGCAAGTGTCCTTGACAAATTATTATTATACCCGAAGTTAAATATTCCAACTAATTGGGGATTCGAATTGTAACAAGGTTTTAATACTTTGTTTAATGAATACACCAGGTTATCGACTGCGTGTAAACCAAGGTTTTACTACTTTGTTAACAATTACACCAATTACCCTTGAATGTAATTTCACCCCTGTTTTAATTATTCTAGTGGCTATTAATCCATTCCCGTATCCGGTTAAATGAACGATTATTCGTACATATAAATACCCCGCCCATCGTGTCCGATCGAGTGTATATGGTAATTTATAGGGACGCCCAATTGTAAATCTTTATATTAACATTAACAAACTTTCATTTAGTTAAACAAATATAAAGCCCATTAATAGCCCATAGTCTAATTTCCACAAGTGTCGTTCTTTTGTCCAAACCCCAATTATGGTACAAAGCCCAATTACCCAATTTTAGTAATTAGCCCAACATCATGATTACTTCGTTTTAAACAAGCATAATAATAACTTAGCTACGAGACATTAATGTAAAAAGGTTGAACATAACTTACAATGATTAAAAATAGCGTAGCGTTACACGGACAGAATTTCGACTTACACCCTTACAACATTCGCTAACATACCCTTATTATTAGGATTTAAAATTAAAATTAAAATTAAAATATAAATTATATATATATATTACTCGTATGAATGAGAAGAAAAAAATAATGATGAAATTTGATCAGAATTCGGTTGGCTTTATAGCCAGACTTGAAATTTGGGGCTCCGCGACTCGCGGCAAAAACCCCTTCAAACTCCGCGAGTCGCGGAGGATGTATTTACAGCTCACACCCTTGGAGTTTCTCTGCCGACGGTTTTATATATATAAATATAATATATATATAATTAATATAATTAATTATATATTATATTATATTTATATACATAGTTAACTTGTAATTTTTAGTCCGTTGCGTCGAGCGTTAAGAGTTGACTCTGGTCCCGGTTCCTGATTTTCGAACGTCCTCGCGTACAATTTAATATCTTGTACTTTTGTAATTTCGAGACGTTTCTTATCAATAATTGGAACCTTTTCGATTGTCTTTTGTACTTTTGAGCTTTTTGGTCGTTTGCGTCTTCAATTCGTCGAATCTGTCTTTTGTCTTCACCTTTTATTATTTAAACGAATATCACTTGTAAATAGAACAATTGCAACTAAAAGCTTGTCTTTCTTGAGGAATAATGCTATGAAATATATGTTCGTTTTTAGCATTATCAAAGTCCTTCCCTTTATTTATAGAGGCAATAATAGGGTTTCTAGGGAAAAAGGCTAACGGGCAGCCAACGGGCCAGGCTCAAGCATAAAACCAATTATTAGCCCGATGCGCTATGTGTATCATTAAGTCCCCCAAGTTCGGTATGATATATAGCAAATGTATCATATCGAAGTTATTATATATACCACCGCATAATGCTTGAAAGAACTGTCACGTTTAATAAAGTTGCAATAAGCATTTGATGCGCATCTTTTGCGCCAAGTAATGATGCGTAATGAGCATCTATTGCGCCAAGTGACACCGTGATCATGACAGTTCCAATGTCGAACACCTTTACTTATGAATGATATACTTTATGTGTGATTTAGACAATTATGTCTATGCGGGACAATTACGAAACATAAACCCAATATATTAATGCCGATAAAGTATACTAATAGTATATTAGTATATCGTTACTCCCCCAGTTCAATATAACTAAATTATTTAGTTGTGTTGAACTATGATAATGGCCATGAGCATTTCACGATCATGGATTTACAAAGTACTACCATGCGTCCATGGTCTTACGCATAACGGCCAAGGGCATTTCACGACCAAGGACTTATGAAAATATGCCTTGAGGGCCTACGCGACCATGGTCTTAGTGAAGATATGCCATGGGCGCGCTTACGCGACCATGGACTTAGTAAAGAGTGGTCCATAGCACAAAGTCATGGTCTACTCATAAAATGTTTTATCGTAAAGTAAGGCTTTCCTTAAGCAAACATTGTTCGGAATTTCCATTTGTGTTCAAGACATCTCGCTAGTGACTTTGAGTTCCGAATCTCAAGGCCACATCGAGGCTTCTCCAGCTATTCGCATAGGATCCTTCTTGATGCAACAATGCGATAAATCGGAGATCGGTGTTGCATTCAAGGCATCTCTGACTTGCAAGCTCCGTACTCAGTCATTTTGAGGCATCCCAACCAAAGGGTGAGGGGTATTTAATTGTGCGGGCAATTCAATGCCACAATTTGCATATACTTGCATATATTTACACAGGAAAACTAATGCCTTTTTAATTTCTAATAGTATTTTTATGCGCATGATATCGGCTAAAAAGTCACGTTTTCACCCCGGTATTAAGGCTTAAAAACAAGAAAGACTCAAATTTTTTCGGCAAAATGCCCACTTCGTCGGTTAGAATTGAAGAACAAGTAATTACGAAGACGGTGCAAAAAGAATCAAGAGAATCAGAGCTAAAACGAAGATTATAGAGCGAAAACGGTGAAAGACAAGAAATCAAGTTACGATCCAGGAAATCAGGCTGACCAGACCAAGCAAATGGCCTGCCATACGGCTTGCCAAACAGCTTGACAGTATGGCAAACGGCCTGCCAAATGGTCAGTGTAAACGGGCTCGATAAACGGCTTGCCTGTCAAACGGCTTGCCAAAAACGGCCTGCCAAAATCGGCCTGCCAAACGGCTTGCCAACCGTTTGCAGGCAAAAATCTTGTTTATTTAAAGGGTCTTTGTTATTCATTCCAACACACACTTTAATTCATTTCTTTCTCTCTTGTACAATATTAGTCATACTCACAACGCCTTCGACTCCGTGCGGGAAACCTAGTACCCGGAGAAAAATGTCGAAGATTGTATTAGGAGCGGTCTGGAGTCTTGAAGTTGTCACTTTTGTATTCGAAACTCGTTTAATCTACTGGTACTTCTATCACTTATCTTTATATAATTTCTTCTATCATTATGTTATGTGATATTGTTGTCATGATTAGCGAGTAGTTATCTTTAGTGTATGCTATGATGTAAGCAGTTATAATGCCGAAATAATATTATGGTCTGTGTATGCTGTTGAAATGCTTTCCGATTATGCTTTAAACTTAATCGCTTTTTCAACTAATAGAACGTAGTTATAGGCTCTGTTATTGGGAAGTCGTGAACCCCGATTCAGAGTACACTATCTGTGTCACCCCTTGGTAAGAGAAGTCTCTCGGATACAACGCGAGATCGACTGAGGCACACCGGTTGTAGTAAGTCTATCAAGCTTTGGATTCCGACTGAGGACTCTTTCGTAGTGAAACATCTGACTAGACCCTTAGTACATTGTCCGTCCCAGACCATGCTAGTGTAGTCACCAAGCATATAAACTTCATACGTGCATGCTGAAGCACGACGGTTGTTGTAAGCTGTACCTCTGCTAAGTAAGGCCATGGAACCCGGTTAGTGTTGACTAGTACACTGTACCATAACGCGGTCTCAAGCATTACACCCCGCTTGAGGGATTCTTAGTTAATTAAGGAATTGTTTGTTTAGACACATAAAGGATTGGACCATTAGGATAACCGAATGTGTTCATGGAAGTCAGCTTGACTTGGCCATGGTGTTCTTTATGGTTGAACTCTTTTTAGGCCTAACTATCTTTTAAAACTAATAATTAATGAAAGCATTGAAACACATCACGTCTCTCGGATATGGTAAACCATGTATTCTATTATACTTAAGAAAGTTTAGACCATTGTGGAATGTTAATACGTCACCCAACCGAGTCGCTCAATTGGATGAGCCGTCTGAACGTGTATTCCTGTAGTCAGACTGCACGGGCGTCGGGGGTAAGGGACGTTGCTGTCTATTCAGAATCTTCAAGCCTAACACAGTTTCCAGTGACATGTCTTATGACAGGGGCGTTTAGGACCATTGTAATGAATACAAGGCCTCTACCTATTCATGAGCCAGCATTCCATAATCTCAGCAGAATAACTGATGAAGTCATAGTATGCACTCACCTTAACCTTATCTGCATTATCAATTTTACCGCATTTACTTTATCTATCTTATAAATTAGAAAATCCTAAAATTAAGTAACCACTACTCCTTCCTAACTATCTTAGGCTTATATATAGGTTCGATTCTACTGATATCTCAAAAAATACGACTCTAGGTCATACTTCCCTTACTCATACTAAGGAGTAGCACGATTTAGGCCCCGCTAAATATAAATTTAAAACAGTACCCCTCCCTCGAGTGGCTGATCCTGGCGTGCTGCGGCCTGACGACACCGCACGAATAAAACCATCCGTTTCGGCCATATCAAGGGAGAATCTAGTTTTTGGCGCCGCTGCCGGGGAACTGGTATCAGGCAATACTGCTCTCTATCAAACTTATTCATAAGCATTTAGTGGTGTCTAAGAAAGACAATTATACACGAACTTGGTTGTTGGATTTTCTGAACAGTCGCCAATTATATTGGGACCAAAAGGATCCTACCTCTCTGTAGTCGGCATGGCCACTTGGTTTGTTGAATAGATCGTGTGAAGCTCTGTTACCGAAATACCAGGGAATCAGTAGCCAGAACCAAAAATATATTCAACCATAGGATAGTTAGATTACCTTAAATTAGATTACTTTAGACTACCTTAGATTAAATTAGATTACTTAAATTAGTTTACCGTAGAATTAGATTACCTTAGATTACCTTAGACTAATTTAGCTTACCTTAGATTACTTTAGAATTTAGTTTATATGCGAAAAATTAAAAACAAAAAGAGGCATACCCAGTGTATGACCCAAACCCGATCTAAACCAGGGCCGTTGTTATTCGTACCTGATCCAGACACAATAATCTCTAAAGCACGCAAGGAAGCACAAATCAGAAATCAAATGGCGTTACGCGTTAATTTAGCAGAAAACACCAAACCCTCGATTGAAGGTCGAGGAGGAACAATCAGATTTCCAGAGGTTCAAGGACACTCGTCCGAGTTAAAACATCACATCATCCAGCTCATCCAGAATAGCTGTTAGTTTCATGGATTACCGAATGACGATCCTAATTCTCACCTTGATAAATTCATATCTCTTTCGAACTCCTACAAACAGCTAGGGATAGGACAAGATATAGTCCGGCTATACTTGTTCCCCTATTCTCTCACTCATCATGCTCAAACCTGGTTCGAAGGACTTGAAAAAGATTCCATCACGTCATGGACGGAGATGGCTACTAAATTCCTAACCAAATATTTCCCTCCATCTAAACAAACCAAACTAAAGAATGACATCATTAACTTCAAACAAAGTTATGATGAATCTCTTTACACTGCATGGGAGCGATTCAAAACCCTGCTGAAGAAATGCCCTAATCACCAGCTAGAACGGTCAGCCCAACTCTGTACCTTCTACAATGGTCTTACGGTAAATCGTAGGACGACGATCGATGCAGCAGCTCAAGGGAATCTGATGAACCAAACCGCAGACGAAGCATGGGAATTGCTTGAGAACATGACAATGCATCATCATGACTGGAACAGTGGTGAAACAACTTCATCATCTGCCCCACTCTCAGCACTTAACATTCAAATGGAGGCCATCAAATCCCTCACGGATAAGATGGAATCTCTTGCTAAACAACTAGGAGAATTGAAGATGCAGCCGCAACAGGTTAACAAAGCTCAGGCTTGTGTTAATTGTACCAACCCGCAACCCACTGAAGAATATCAAGTTGAGTACGAAAACCCTGACGGTTCAGTCTGTTACGTCCAATACCCAGCTCGTCCACCAAATCCCGGATTCAATCAACCACCTAGGGTTAATCAATTTCAGCGAAGCAATCAACCTTTTCGCTATCGCTATCCACCTTATCCAGCCCAACAATCTCAATTGACCTACGATCAACCACTTCCACTCACTGGTCCACCAGTTGAGGAAAATTCCCCTACCACCCAGATTACAAAAGCAACTAACCCCACTCTCGGAGCTGATGATCAGTTGACTCAGATCATTCAAGGACAACAACAGCTAAATCAGAAAACTGCAGCCAGGCAAGATCAGACGGAGATACTAATGAGAAATCAATTGGCTCTGCTCAAAAGTCTGGAAACGCAGCTCGGATAGTTATCACAACATGATAATGCTAAAAACGAACATATATTTCATCGCATTATCCCTCAAGAAAGACAAGCTTTTAGTTGCAGTTGTCCTATTTACAAGTAATATTTGTTTAAATAATAAAAGGTGAAGACAAAAGACATATTCGACGAATTGAAGACGCAAACGACCAAAAAGCTCAAAAGTACAAAGTACAATCAAAGTGGTTCCAATTATTGATAAGAAACGTCTAAAAATTACAAGAATACAAGATTCGAAACACAAAATACAAGATATTAAATTGTACGCTTGGACGTTCGAAAATCCGGAACCAGGACCAGAGTCATCTCTCAACGCTCAACGCAACGGACTAAAAATTACAAATCAACTATGCACATGAATATAATATAATATATAATTAATTCTTAAAATTAATATATATATTATATTATATTATATAATCCGTCGGCAAGCTAGGATCCAAACTTGTGTGAGCTGGAATCCACAGCTCCGCACTCGCGGAGCTTTGAAGAGAAAAAAGGCCGCACTCGCGGAGCCCAAAAAGTCAGAAATCCACCTTTAAAATGCCGAGCATTCGGCCGAATTTTACACATCTTTTTCTCTTCACTCATACGTAAACTTATATATATATATATATATATATATATATATATATATATATATATATATATATATATATATATATATATATATATATATATATATATATATATTATATTTTAATTTTAATCCTAATAATAAGGGTATGTTAGCGAATATTGTAAGGGTGTAAGTCGAAATTCTGTCCGTGTAACGCTACGCTATTTTTAATCATTGTAAGTTATGTTCGACCTTTTTAATTTAATGTCTCGTAGCTAAGTTATTATTATGCTTATTTAATACCGAAGTAATCATGTTGTTGGGCTAAATATTTAAATTTGGGTAATTGGGCTTTGTACCATAATTGGGGTTTGGACAAAAGAACGACACTTGTGAAAATTAGACTATGGGCTATTAATGGGCTTTATACTTGTTTAACTAAATGATAGTTTGTTAATTTTAATATAAAGATTTACAATTCGATGTCCCTATAAATAACCATATACACTCGATCGGACACGATGGGCGGGAAATTTATATGTAGGAATAATCGTTCATTTAACCGGACATGGGAATGAATTAATAGTCTATGGAATTATTAAAACAGGGGTGAAATTATGTACAAGGACACTTGGCATAATTGATAACAAAGTATTAAAACCTTGGGTTACACGCAGTCGATATCCTGGTGTAATTATTAGACAAAGTATTAAGACCTTGTTACAGTTTAAGTCCCCAATTAGTTGGAATATTTGACTTCGGATATAAGGATAATTTGACGAGGACACTCGCACTTTATATTTATGACTGATGGACTGTTATGGACAAAAACCAGACAGACATATTAAATAATCCAGGACAAAGGACAATTAACCCATGGGCATAAAACTAAAATCAACGCGTCAAACATCATGATTATGGAAGTTTAAATAAGCATAATTCCTTTATTTTCATATTTAATTGCACTTCTAATTATCGCACTTTTATTTATTGTCATTGTATTTAATTGCACTTTTAATTATCGTACTTTTTAATTATCGCAATTTTAATTATCGCAATTTTATTTATCATTATTTCATTATCATTATTTACTTTATGCTTTAAATTAAGTCTTTTATTTATTTAATATTTTACATTAGGTTTTAACTGCGACTAAAGTTTTAAAAATCGACAAACCGGTCATTAAACGGTAAAAACCCCCTTTATAATAATAATATTACTTATATATATTTGTATTTTTATAAATTAAAACTAATATAGCGTTAAGCTTTGTTTAAAAGATTCCCTGTGGAACGAACCGGACTTACTAAAAACTACACTACTGTACGATTAGGTACACTGCCTATAAGTGTTGTAGCAAGGTTTAAGTATATCCATTCTATAAATAAATAAATATCTTGTGTAAAATTGTATCGTATTTAATAGTATTTTCTAGTAAAAATAAAGCTATTTCATATACACCTCGCATAACATCAAGTATTTTTGGCCCCGCTGCCGGGGAACTTAAAACGCCGAAAGCGCAACGCTAATGATATAAAAAAAATAATAATAATGTAATTTTATAAAAGTTTTTATTAAGTCTTTCAAGTAAAAATATAAGTTTTTAAAAAAATATATATTAAAAATATAAAAATACAAAAAGAGTTTGTTAAAAAAATATATAGAAAGTTAAAAAGTATTTTTATTTTTGAGTTTAAATATAAGTATTTTATTGTTTTATATAAATATTTATATATATATATATATATATATATATATATATATATATATATATATATATATATATATATATATATATATATATATATATATATATATATATATATATTTTATATTTATAAAAAAAAACTGAACCTGTAAAAATCGACCCTTTTCTCAGCTGAAATTGAACCCTCCGCGACTCGCGGAGGTTTTGAACTGGGACTATCCGCACTCGCGGAGGTCTTCTGACAGGCCACAGTCAACCCTAAAACAGCATTAATTACGGAGTATATATTATTATTATTATTAATTAAACCCTAATTAGGTTTTAATATTTTATTAATTAGTTTAGTTTTAATTCTTTAATTTGTATTTTTAGTTAATTTAGTTTTAATAATTTATAAAATTAATAGTTTTATTAAATAAATAATATAAAAATAATATTTTTATAAAAATTATACTTTTTACAACTTTAAGTATATTTTTATATTTTGTATTTTTTATTTGTTTTAGCGTAATATTTGTATTTTTCGCTCGTTTTTAGTTTTAATCCATAGTTTTTGCCATAGTTATTTTTATTTCTAGATTTTTAGGCTTTGCCGTAAAATCCTTAAGTGCTTTTTCTTTAGACTAAGATTTAGGTGCTTTAAAATTTTGCGACGCCTTTTTAAGTTTTAGTACCTTTTTAAGTTATTGCCATTTGGGATATAGTATTTCTTTTAAGCTTTAATATTTTTAGACACAACTTTTAATTTTTAAGTTTTTAGTTCCTTTTTAAGTTTCGACGCGCTACTTTCTTATTTTTATTTTTCGACGCCTTTTACCTATGTATCAATTATCACTCCAATTAGTAATCTCAATTTGCAATTTTAATTTTAAGTTAGTAATAATAATAAGGTTGGGTTAGTCGAGTGTTTTAAAAGTTTTATAAGTCACTCTTTTTCTTTCTTATTTCTCCAATTTTAATACCGACGCGCTCTTTTTCTTTCTTATTTCTCGCAATTCTAGTTTTAGGACATAGATTTTTATTCTATTTCTTTTCTAAAATTTCTTAAAATTAAAAAAATTTATTTTAAGTGGTTAAATTGATAGACATCAAAATTTTCTGGTTCGTAGTAATAGTTGGATTTGTACGTGAACCGGGTTATTGGAGCCAAACAGTACTCAATTATATTGAGACCAAACGAATCATGCCCCTCTGCTGCATCTTTTGGCTATTCGAAACGTGGGCAAAATCAGAAAAGTCTATTAATTGGATAACTTATATAATTTTTCTTTCTTTTTAAAAAACTAATAGGATATTCAGTGAATGCACCGAGCAAAACGTTCACCACCTTTTATACATTCACCACCTGTAACTCGATCAAGATATCTAGCAAATATTGTCGCCGTTGATTTTTCTTTAGAATCGTCATCCAGTCGACCAAGTACTCCAATTTAAATTTCCGATAATCCATTTTTTGAACCCGACCTCACAATTGAGAATTCGGAGAATATTCAGGGACGATTCATAGATCCTGAACCACTAATCTTTCCTCCGGAACCACCAATCATTCAAACAGAGATTGTTGAGGAACGAACCATTAAATCAGAATCCTCTAGTGATTCAGATTCAACAAATTCAATCATGGAGAATCTGGAACCTTTAAGTATGGAAGACTGAATGAGAGCTAAACGCACTGGCCAAGGTCACACAATTACTCAACCAGACATTAATGCGCCAGATTATGAAATCAAAGGACAAATTCTACACATGGTGACTAATCAATGCCAATTTAGTGGTGCGCCGAAGGAAGATCCAAATGAACATCTTCGTACCTTTAATAGGATCTGCACTCTATTTAAAATAAGAGAAGTTGAGGATGAACAGATATATCTCATGTTATTTCCCTGGACTTTAAAGGGAGAAGCCAAAGATTGGTTGGAATCGTTACCTGAAGGGGCGATTGATACATGGGACGTTTTAGTTGAAAAATTTCTTAAACAATTCTTTCCGGCATCTAAAGCCGTAAGACTTCAAGGAGAAATTGTTACGTTCACACAGAAGCCAAATGAAACTCTATATGAGGCGTGGACAAGATTTGAAAAGTTATTGAGAGGATGTCCGCAACATGGTTTAGACACTTGTCAAATAGTACAAATATTCTACCAAGGATGCGACATCACTACAAGGAAAGACATCGATATAGCAACTGGTGGTTCCATTATGAAGAAAACCGAAACTGATGCTTACAAAATTATTGATAACACTGCTTCCCACTCACATGAGTGGCACCAAGAAAAAGATATCGTTAGATCATCTAAAGCAGCTAGAGCCGATTCTAGCCATGACTTAGATTCCATTTCCGCAAAGATAGATGCTGTCGAGAGACGAATGGAAAAGATGACTAAAGATATTCACTCAATACGAATTAGTTGTGAGCAGTGTGGAGGACCACATTTGACAAAAGATTGTCTCAGTATTGAACTAACAATGGAACAAAGAGAGAATGTTTCATACATAAACCAAAATCCTGGAAAAAATTATCAGAATAATTATCAACCGCCAAGACCAATTTACAACCAAAACCAGAATTATAATCGCAATGTTCCATTCAACAACCAACAAGGTCCTAGCAATCAACAAGTATCCAACAATACTTACAACCAGCAAAGACCTAATTTTCAAAACAAACCACCACAAACCGATGATAAAAAGCCGAATTTAGAAGATATGATGATGAAGCTAGTTGAATCTCAAACACAGTTTTTCACATCTCAGAAACAAACCAATGAACAAAATGCTCAAGCATTTAGAAATCAACAAGCTTCTATTCAAAATCTGGAACAAGAAGTAAGTAACCTAGCAAGGTTAATAGGTGAAAGAAAACCGGGAAGTCTACCTAGTGATACAAATGCTAACCCCCGGAATGAAACAGCTAAAGCTATTACCACAAGAAGTGGTATTACACTTAAACCACCTGAAATACCTGTAATTTCTAATGAAGATATTTCTACTCCACAAGAACCACAACCTGAACAAGATAAGGAAAAAGAACCGGTAGTTGAAAAGGTTAATGAAGATAACACAGTTAAGGTAAAACCTTATGTTAAACCATACCAACCACCACTTCCTTACCCGAGTAAAATGAGAAAAGAGAGACTTGAAGCCGAGCAATCCAAATTCTTGGATATGTTTAAACAGATAAATGTAAATCTTCCTTTCATTGATGTAATTTCAGGAATGCCTAGATATGCTAAATTTCTGAAAGATCTAATCTCAAATAGAAAGAAAATGGAAGAACTCTCGGCCGTTACTATGAATGCTAATTGTTCAGCAGTGCTGTTGAATAAGATACCAGAAAAATTATCAGATCCAGGAAGTTTCACAATTCCATGTTTTCTGGGTAGTCTTAGTTCAATAAAAGCATTGGCAGACTTAGGTGCTAGTATAAATTTAATGCCGTATTCACTATACACTAAACTAGACCTTGGAGAATTGAAACCAACACGAATAAGCATACAGCTAGTCGATAGATCAGTAAAATATCCTAGAGGGATAATGGAGAACATGCTAGTCAAAGTTGGTACTTTAGTATTTCCAGTAGATTTTGTTGTTCTGGACATGGAAGAAGATTCTCAAGTTCCTCTCATATTAGGAAGACCATTCTTAAACACGGCTAAAGCAATGATAGACGTGTTCGGTAAGAAATTGACCCTAAGTATAGAGGACGAGAGTGTTACCTTTTTAGTTGATAGAGTAATGCAACAACCGCAATCTGCAGATGATACATGTTATTATATTCAAACTATAGAATCACATGCAGAATTGTTAGAAGAATTTCCAGAATTACAAGGAACAGGAGAATGTTCTTTAGGAGAAGGTACTGAACCAATTGATGAAACTGAAATGTTAGCTACACTTATGGCTAATGGATATGAACCAACAACAGAAGAAATTCAAATGTTAAAAGAAGAAGACAGATATCGATATAAATCATCGATAGAAGAACCACCGACATTAGAGTTAAAGCCACTTCCAAACCATTTGGAATATGCTTATTTACATGGTGAATCTGAATTACCTGTAATAATATCGTCTTCTCTTTCTGAAAATGAAAAATCTCAACTTATTTCTGTGTTAAAAGCTCATAAACCAGCCATTGCATGGAAAATTCATGATATTAAAGGCATAAGTCCTTCGTATTGCACACATAAAATCCTTATGGAAGAAGGTCATAAAACGTATGTGCAACGCCAACGAAGACTAAATCCTAATATGCAAGATGTTGTTAAGAAAGAAATTATTAAACTGCTTGATGCAGGTTTAATTTATCCAATCTCTGATAGTCCATGGGTAAGCCCAGTTCAATGTGTGCCTAAGAAGGGTGGCATGACTGTCATTACAAATGAGAAAAATGAGCTTATTCCTACTAGGACTGTAACAGGATGGCGTGTATGTATTGATTATAGAAAATTAAATGACGCCACCAGAAAAGATCACTTTCCCTTACCTTTCATTGATCAAATGTTGGAAAGATTAGCCGGAAACAGTTACTATTGTTTTCTTGATGGTTTTTTCGGATACTTTCAAATTCCAATAGCACCCGAGGATCAAGAGAAAACCACATTCACGTGCCCTTATGGTACTTTTGCTTACAAACGCATGCCATTTGGACTTTGCAATGCCCCTGCAACCTTTCAAAGGTGCATGATGGCATTTTTTCACGACATGATAGAAGAATGCATGGAAGTTTTCATGGATGACTTTTCAGTCTTCGGTGATACATTTGAATCATGTCTAGTTAATCTTGAACGCATGCTTATTAGATGTGAACAATCAAATCTAGTTCTTAATTGGGAGAAATGCCATTTCATGGTTAAAGAAGGCATCGTTCTTGGACATAAAATTTCAAAGGAAGGAATTGAAGTGGATAGAGCTAAAGTAGATGTAATTGCTAAACTTCCACATCCCACCAATGTTAGAGGAGTTAGGAGTTTTCTAGGACATGCCGGTTTTTACCGACGTTTCATAAAAGATTTTTCTAAAATTGCCACTCCTATGAATAAACTCCTAGAAAAGGATGCTCCATTCATCTTTTCAGATGAATGTATCAAATCTTTTAATATACTTAAAGAAAAACTCACTAATGAGCCGATCATGATAACACCAAATTGGAATCTACCATTTGAACTAATGTGCGATGCAAGTGATTTTGCAATGGGAGCCGTTTTAGGACAAAGGATTGAAAAACGATTTCAACCTATATATTATGCTAGTAAGACGTTACAAGGAGCACAAACAAATTACACAACTACTGAAAAAGAACTCCTTGCTATTGTCTTTGCTTTTGACAAATTCCGTTCATATCTCGTTCTAGCTAAAACGGTGGTCTATACCGACCATTCTGCTCTTAGATACCTATTTTCGAAACAAGATGCTAAACCACGATTAATCCGTTGAATCTTACTCTTACAAGAGTTTGATATTGAAATCCGAGATAAAAAGGGAGCAGAAAATCTCGCCGCTGATCATCTTTCTCGTCTTGAAAATCCCAAATTAGAAGTTCTAAATGAATCGGCCATACAAGACAACTTTCCTGATGAATATCTATTGAAGATAGATTATAATGAAATTCCATTGTTTGCAGACTATGCAAACTATTTAGTATGTGGATTCCTTGAAAAAGGATTGTCGTACCAAAAATGAAAGAAATTCTTTAGTGATATAAAACACTATTTCTAGGAAGATCCACATTTGTTTAAAAGTTGTCCAGATGGAATAATACGCCGATGTGTATTCGGAGATGAAGCTAGTAAAATCTTAAACCATTGTCACACAGGACCAACAGGAGGGCATTATGGGCCTCAACTAACAGCAAGAAAAGTTTAGGATGCTGGATTCTATTGGCCTACAATTTACAAAGACGCACACCTTCTTTGCAAATCCTGTGATGCTTGTCAAAGGGCCGGAAAAATAAGTCAACGTGATGAAATGCCACAAAATGTCATTCAAGTATGTGAAGTATTTGACATTTGGGGTATTGACTTTATGGGTCAATTTCCAAAATCTCATAATAATCTCTATTTTCTCGTAGCCATTGATTATGTATCTAAATGGGCGGAAGCACAAGCTCTCCCAACTAACGATGCACGAGTTGTAGTCAACTTTTTAAAACGTCTTCTTGCAAGGTTTGGAACACCGAAAGCTTTAATAAGTGATCGGGGAACTCATTTCTGTAATAATCAACTTGAGAAAGTTCTTAAAAGATATGGAGTAACTCATAAAATCTCCACTGCTTATCATCCACAAACAAGTGGACAAGTTGAAAATACCAACCGAGCTTTAAAACGTATTCTAGAGAAAACCGTAGGATCAAATCCGAAGGAATGGTCCATTAAATTGGAGGATGCACTCTGGGCTTTTAGAACAGCCTACAAAACTCCAATTGGAACCACACCTTTTAAACTCGTTTACGAAAAAGCATGTCATCTTCCAGTAGAAATTGAACACAAAGCATTTTGGGCTTTGAAGACATGTAATCTTGATTTACATGAAGCTGGACGTCTACGATTAAGTCAACTAAACGAATTAGAAGAATTAAGACAAGAAGCATACGAAAATTCGCTAATCTATAAGGAAAGAACGAAGAAATGGCATGATAAAAGAATCAGAAGTTCAAAAGAATTTAAAGAAGGAGACAGAGTTCTTCTTTTCAATTCACGATTCAAGCTATTTCCTGGAAAATTGAAATCAAGATGGTCTGGACCATTCATAGTCAAAAGAGTTTTCCCATACGGAACAGTAGAATTAATAAATTCAAATGGGATTGAATTTAAGGTTAATGGTCACAGAGTTAAACATTACATAGATAGTCCGATGGAAGTTGACAACGAAGTTAATCACAATTTCAACACCACAGCTAACTAAGTGTGGAGAGAATCAAGTCTTTAAAGGATAAAATGTATTTCTGTTAGAGTTAGATTTTCTGTTTTCGTGTAGTTCTCGAAAATGGTACCCGAATGGTCTTTCCCTAGCAGACCCTAAAGAACTAGTCTTCTCCCCCCATTCTGAATTTTTATTTTTTTTAGGTTTTACGAGATGAAGACTTCATGTGAATTAAACCATGGTCTAATGCTACACGCTTTGATCACTAAACGTAATAATGACACCCTTCCAAGTGAAATTGTATCATTAATCAGAGGTAAATTGGACGGAGTAAGAAAAGAATCCAGATGCGAAAATAATAAGTCACAATTTGGTAAAGGAAAATCAAAATCCGCAGCGAAAAGAAGAGCACGACACCTTGAAAGATGTCACAAATGCGGAAAATGGTCACACGAAGGTAAATGTTCAAATAATCAAACCTATTCAAATACCGAATTTGTTACTCTATGCAGAGATGGACCGTTCATATGTTTAGAAGAAAAAATGATAAATGCTCGAGGTTACGCTTATGTAGCTATGGAAAACCAATTAGTCCGACTATCTTATGAGTGGGCTAGAGCATATCACTAAGAAATATATTTCACAGGTAAGTTTGTACAGTTTTCATTTTCATTTTTATTTTTATTTTTAACCTTTTGATAATAAACGCTAATTTGTTCGCTATAAAGTATTAAATTAGTATTCGATAAAATTAAGTCTTGCGACCGAAATTGTTGATATCATACAAAAATTTATTACATCACTGCGAAATTTACCGTTTATTCTTAAGGTATAAATATCTTTAATCAATCAACCCAAAATATTTCAAAAATTCGTCATGAGTTAAATTAGGTCATGGAACTGAAATTACTTTACCGAAAAGAGGGGCGTATATTTTTGATAATATTTGATTGATTAAAGTGGGATAAAAGACCAAAAAGATTTTTAATTTTATTTTTACCATATTTTTAAAATTAATATATTAATATTAAAATAATATTGTAAGCTTCTTAAAATTATATATATATTTAAAATTGTAAATATTTGAAAAATTAATATTTTTAATATAAGTTTGTATGTATAAAAACAAAAATATAATTTAAGTTTGGTGTGAAATTTTAAAATATGAATTTTTTAATTTTATGCATTTTGAATTTAAGTTTGGTGTGAATTTAAAAACAAAAAAATTTACTTTATTTCGTTAAGTTAAAATTTTGATTTTTAAAATTCGTCGTGAGTTGAAGACTAGGTCGTTGAACCGAAATTGCTTTACCCGAGGAAGGGACGAGAACTTTTATTATCATTATTTTTAATCTTATTGAATTAAAATATGCCAAAAACATTAAAAAACCTAAAAATCTTTGCTTTTAAAACCGCACTTTAAATTGACAAATTTTAAATTTTTGTCGAGGGACGGACTAGGACAACGATTCGAAACACCCTCGCTCCTAAAGGAAAACAAAATTTTTAGAATTTAATTAATTAAATGTTTTTAAAAAAAAAGTTATAAGGTTTTATATAAAAAAAAGCAAACCACCGCGACTCGCGGCGATTTAAATGGCCCCACCACAGCACTCGCGGAGTTCAGAAAACCCAGAAGGGTTAACTGGTCGAACAGACCAGTCCCCTTCACCACCTCACTCATTTTTCACGAAAAACACACACAAATACCTCTCAAATTCACAATTTTTCACCAATAATCGTCAAATTTGTTGCTAAAATCACAATGAGGAGACTATTATCAAGGAATTACTCAAGGAAATCGGTAAATTTCTACACCTAAACACCATTTAATCCGAATTTTTAGTGTTCTTGAACAATTTCATACATAATTCGATTTTGATGCTTTCTAGTGTAATAATGCTTCAATTGTTTGTGTATTATGCTTGTATAACCTAGATTGATGCTATTTAAGAAGCTTTGAACTTCAATTTTTGAGTAATCTAGGGTTTGTGTTCTTGAGCAAAATTAGGGCTTTTTGATATAAACAGGTTATGGCCGAATTTTGTTGTTAGTTTATGCTAAATTGAGTAGTGTAACATGTTTAGGTTGCTAAATGATCAAAACTTTGATCCTAAACATGATTTATGAAGATTAAAGTGGACTTTTTGAACCAAAATTGCATGAACTTGATTTAATTGATATGAATGCCATGAGGAACTTGTTTAATTGTTATAATGATTATTTTTGACATGTTTTAGAAGTTAAATGCGAAGAAACTTTGTATACATTTTTGTAAAAGTATATTTGTAAAAATGTAGAATTGTTAATATTTTGAAAATGTGTATAGAGTTTAATATGGATTAAACATGTCATTGTAATTGTTTATATTTATGATTTTGCTAAAACTAATGCATATTTGGATGCACAAAAATTGTGTTTGATATATTTTCCAGACTGAAAGGGGTGAATCTTCATCCCAGGCTCGCAATGCTCCTCCGGAAGATGCAGATCAACAGGAAATTAATAACCAATACCGACAAGATATGCCTCACCCAATTGTTTCATATTCAAACATTCATGAGGCAGATTTACATCCGAATTTGAGATTTGATAGATATTGGATAGACTATCCAAAATATCAAAAGAACCTGCACAACCTTGTGTCTAATAATGTTGAGGTACCCAGAGTTATAGATTGGGCACCATTAGAGGTAGTGGAATTGGCCGAGCCAATCAGGGAATTACTTACTCAAAGGTATGGTAATTCTACTTTTAGTGATTAGGTACATTTATTCAACATGCGTAGACCTGTATATAGAGAATGGTGTATAGAGTTATTGTATACTATTGAAATAAATGATCGGGTAGATACTTTAATCGATCGTAGTTTTATTAGATTTTTATTAGGAGGGGAGATGCGCCATATGTCCTTACTAGACATGGCTCGGGCTTTAGGTATATATACGCCCGAGGAGCTAGCATTTAATGATTGCCAGAGGTTAATAGTTTATGGTAGGAGGGTGGATGAGAATTTTGATACAAATGACGTATGGAGTAGGATGACTAGCCATCGCCGATTCCAGGGGGGATTATACTCTTATCTTGATATTGATAGAGCTGAATTAAGAGTAATCCATAGGTTTTTAGCCAATTCGATTACACAACGAAGTAAGAATAAGGAAAAGGTAAATGAACAGGATTTGTTTTACCACATGTGTATTCGAGACCCACACAGCGCTGTAAGTATACCTTTTTGTGTGGGTTATTATTTATTGACTATGGTTAGGGGTATGAGGCGTGGTAGCATAATAGGAGGTGGTATATTTATTACTTTGATTGCTGAATATCTCGGTGTGGATAGAAGTCGAGGGGGATTATTAATGGCAGAACCAGAACCCCGTGATAGAATAGATTTGCGTGTTTATCATGGTGCTAAAGTCTTAAAGAAACGAAACAACGCGGCAGCACGTTATGATGGCAGGCATCCACAGGTTGAGAGAGATCAACAGCAAGGTCAACCGGGAGGGGGTAATCCAATGACGGAAATGCAAATTTGTATGGCTCGACACGAGTATGAAATGGCTAGACAAAAAGCATTTTAAGATTGGCAGTATCATCAAAGCCAAATCATAAGTCATTGTACACACGTAGGTAGAGAATACATTCCTACCGTTATGCCCGAATTTGCTCCTTGGACTTTAGAGAACCGACCACCATATCCTACATATGACCCGGCCCAAGCATTTTACAGCATCTATGGATACGCTTGGGACCCACACTGGAACCATCCTCCTCATCCGTAATTTTCTATTTTTGTTTATTTTATTGTAATGTTACTAATTCTTAATTTTCTTATTTCTTATTTCTTATTTTATTATTATAATAGCTTTTATAATTTTCTAACTTTATTAGATTTTAATAATTTTTGAATGTGGTGTGAAAACCCAACTTCAAAAATATGTATATATATATTTGTAGTTTATCTCATGTACAAAACAGGGTAAAACAACGCATTTTCAAAGACTGGCATTAAGTTCAGCAAAAGCTATTAATTTTGATGACAAAACAAAAAACAAATGTGATGTACAACAAGACGGAATGAACAAATGATATGCACCATTTATCATTCAGCAAACAAACGCCAATATGTTTGGAAACTTTGGTAAAATTTAATCATTTTTCTACGCTAATCACCCTCAATAATTTAAATTGTTACTGATTTATTGCAAATGAGGGCATTGCAAGATCTTAAGTGTGGGAAGGGGTTAAATTCTTTCGGATTTTTAAAATTTTTAACTTATACACTTGGTTACCATTAAAAATACTAGTAACGTAGTAGTTGTATTAGAATCTAGTGCTCTCTGATAACAAAGAACAGCCCTAGTCTTATATACTGACTACCCAATTCTAGTAAAATTTTTCAAAATTTTCAATTAAATGAACTCAAAATCATGTTTATACATATTTATGAACGATAAAACTAGGTGTTAACACCGAAATTATTGTTACCTCGGAAAGGACATAAATTGAGAAACAAACCAAATTGTTAGAATTCATTTAAAATGGAATAGAGGACAATAAAAAGGCAAATAAAAGAAAATAAAAGCCAAGTGTGAGAAAATTTACCAAGTTATCTTAAACATATGTCACATATTTCTGTAACAAATAATTGAAGATACTTTTGCTTTGGACTAAACTAAACAGTTTTACCCGATTTACTGTAAGAAAGATGGATCTACACGATGAATCAATTCCATCACTTAAAGGAAGTAAAGTCTTCTGAAAAAGAAACACGCTTCTTGATTTAGGTCATGAAGTTGTCGTCCAGACCAGTTGTAGGTTGACGAAAAATCTAGTAAAGTCATCTCTAAAATCAGCAGGAAATCCACGGACCTCAGCATCAAACAGGGTCGCCAAGTGGTCAGACTTATCCTAACCATGAGAGGATCTGTCTCGTAAAATGGGGAGGACGCCGTGCAAATTAGCTGGATAAGACTAATGAATCAGATACCCAGAAAGGATAATCTCCTTAAAGATCAAAAATCAGCTTTTAAGACTGATATTACTCAATCCTAGAGATTGACCTTAAAGATTGAGAATTACAAACTCATGGAATTCGATGATATCTAAACTCGAGCTTGAACGAGAAAATATTTTGATCAAAGTTACAAACCGATTTGTTTTCTGAAAACCCATTTTCAATGCGTTCATTACCATTGAACGTAAAATCCTAGGAATTCACCTGGAATTCATTAGGTCACCTGAACCAAATCGGGTGTCAACCGTAAGAACGGTGGTTGCATAGCATGGTCAAAGACAGGACCTTGTGCCAGACCGAAAAATTATAAGGGTGAGCTTTACTATTGCTCCTACAAAGGATAGTAATTGCATCCGATACGTTATAGAACATAATTAAAAGCATGTCAGGGGACATTGCCTTAACAGTTGCTTGTTCAACGCTTTCCTTTACAACCGGACGGTAGTTTACCGAAAGGTAATATACGGAGCAAGTAAACTGGACGTGTTGCTTTCCCAATACACGGTTAGCAAGTGGGTGACACAAAACCGCAAGTGTTGAGCTAAAATTTTCAAATCTGAAACCCACCAAATCCACAAAAACAATTTGCAAACACCGGTGAAGGGTTAATCCGGAAAACTTATCTAGGGTAAAAACTAGATTTAATTTTCAAAAGATCAAATGTTTTCATAAAGATCCAATTTCCTAACGGATCTAAATTTTTATAGTCATGTGGGACTGTAAACCATAACGTTACTACCATTGTTCATACCGCCGTAATGAAATCACTGATGTACAAAGTGTGAAGAATAAAGAAGTGATTCTAGTATATTTCAAGACTATATTGCTTGAGGACAAGCAACACTCAAGTGTGGGAATATTTGATAATGCTAAAAACGAACATATATTTCATCGCATTATCCCTCAAGAAAGACAAGCTTTTAGTTGCAGTTATCCTATTTACAAGTAATATTTGTTTAAATAATAAAAGGTGAAGACAAAAGACAGATTCGACGAATTGAAGACGCAAACGACCAAAAAGCTCAAAAGTACAAAGTACAATCAAAGTGGTTCCGATTATTGATAAGAAACGTCTCAAAATTACAAGAGTACAAGATTCGAAACACAAAATACAAGATATTAAATTGTACGCTTGGACGTTCGAAAATCCGGAACCGGGACCAGAGTCATCTCTCAACGCTCGACGCAACGGACTAAAAATTACAAGTCAACTATGCATATGAATATAATATAATATATAATTAATTCTTAAAATTAATATATATATTATATTATATTATATAATCCGTCGGCAAGCTAGGAGCCAAACTTGTGTGAGCTGGAATCCACAGCTCCGCACTCGCGGAACTTTGAAGACCAAAAAGGCCGCACTCGCGGAGCCCAAAAAGTCAAAAATCCACCTTTAAAAGGCCGAGCATTCGGCCGAATTTTACACATCTTTTTCTCTTCACTCATACGTAAACTTATATATATATATATATATATATATATATATATATATATATATATATATATATATATATATATATATATATATATATATATATATATATATATATATATATATATATATATATATTTTAATTTTAATTTTAATTTTAATCCTAATAATAAGGGTATGTTAGCGAATATTGTAAGGGTGTAAGTCGAAATTATGTCCGTGTAACGCTACGCTATTTTTAATCATTGTAAGTTATGTTCAACCTTTTTAATTTAATGTCTCATAGCTAAGTTATTATTATGCTTATTTAATACCGAAGTAATCATGATGTTGGGCTAAATATTTAAATTTGGGTAATTGGGCTTTGTACCATAATTGGGGTTTCGACAAAAGAACGACACTTGTGGAAATTAGACTATGGGCTATTAATGGGCTTTATACTTGTTTAACTAAATGATAGTTTGTTAATTTTAATATAAAGATTTACATTTGGACGTCCCTATAAATAGCCATATACACTCGATCGGACACGATGGGCGGGATATTTATGTGTACGAATAATCGTTCATTTAACCGGACACGGGAATGAATTAATAGTCTATGGAATTATTAAAACAGGGGTGAAATTATGTACAAGGACACTTGGCATAATTGATAACAAAGTATTAAAACCTTGGGTTACACGCAGTCGATATCCTGGTGTAATTATTAGACAAAGTATTAAGACCTTGTTACAGTTTAAGTCCCCAATTAGTTGGAATATTTGACTTCGGGTATAAGGATAATTTGACGAGGACACTCGCACTTTATATTTATGACTGATGGACTGTTATGGACAAAAACCAGACAGACATATTAAATAATCCAGGACAAAGGACAATTAACCCATGGACATAAAACTAAAATCAACGCGTCAAACATCATGATTATGGAAGTTTAAATAAGCATACTTCCTTTATTTTCATATTTAATTGCACTTCTAATTATCGCACTTTTATTTATTGTCATTGTATTTAATTGCACTTTTAATTATCGTACTTTTTAATTATCGCAATTTTAATTATCGCAATTTTATTTATCATTATTTCATTATCATTATTTACTTTATGCTTTAAATTAAGTCTTTTATTTATTTTATATTTTACATTAGGTTTTAACTGCGACAAAAGTTTTAAAAATCGACAAACCGGTCATTAAACTTTAAAAACCCCCCTTTATAATAATAATATTACTTATATATATTTGTATTTTTATAAATTAAAACTAATATAGCGTTAAGCTTTGTTTAAAAGATTCCTTGTAGAACGAACCGGACTTACTAAAAACTACACTACTGTACGATTAGGCACACTGCCTATAAGTGTTGTAGCAAGGTTTAAGTATATCGATTCTATAAATAAATAAATATCTTGTGTAAAATTGTATCGTATTTAATAGTATTTCCTAGTAAAAATAAAGCTATTTCATATACACCTCACATAACATCACAACACCTTGAAACCCGACAGCATGGAAGGTTACCAAGTAATACTATCCAAAATCCCCACATAGAAGAAGCAAAGCAAATGGATTCCATAATCCCAGAGGAAGAACCACAGAGAAGGTCAGCCAGGCTCAAGAACAAATCAACATATACTCAGAAGCTGACGCTTAAACTCCAGTTCGCGTACCCTATCCTGGAAGGCTATAAGAAGAACCATCCAAGCTTGATTCCTTCAAACTTGATGGAAGATTCCTGGACACCATGTCCAAAGTTCCCAACCAGAAGAGATACATCCGAAGGCTTCTTTCTACAAAGGAAAGGATACCTGACTCTAACAAAATTCCATTGAGTGAAGAATGCTCTGCATTACTCAGGAACTCTCTACCGCCAAAGCTAGGAGATACGGGCCGATTCATTTTCTCGTGTTCAATCTACCAATTTGGAACCATTCATGCGCTAGCAGATTTAGGAGAAAGTATCAACCTAATCCCCTACTCTCTCTACAAGAGATTAGAGTTAGGAGACTTGTCACCAACTAAAATGACAATCCAGCTTGCCGATCATAAAATTCGATATCCTAAGGGCATAGTTGAGAACGTCTTGGTGAAAGTCAACAAATTCGTGTATCCTACGGATTTCGTAGTAATGGATATTAAGGAAGACCTACACACACCGGTAGTGTTAGGAAGACCTTTCATGAATACGGCTATGACTGTCATTGATGTGTACAATCAAATCTTGATCATACGATCACATGGGGAGAGCGTTACCTTCAAAATTGACTGACCAACCGATCTTTCTGGAAAGGCAGAGATGTTTGCTATTTCCACCAGCCGGATCACTTCCGATGACGAGTCTTCACCACCAGCCGATGGTATTGAGATGGGTGTCGAATCACAGTCTGTAGACGACCCAGAAATGGAAGAAGAAGATCCCACCGAAGAAATAGAGGAAGAGGAGGAATCTGAAGAGGAAGAGGAAATGGAAGACGTAAAAGAAACTGCGATAATACCCGCTCCAAGCATTGAGCATCATGAAGAAATAATGAGGCTTGAGACTGAAGATCACAGTTTAATCATTCGCTTCAAGAAGAAGACCGACAAGGCTGAGGTTAAGGATATAGAAATTGATCCTGCAAGTATCAAAGTGGAGAATCAGAATGCTGAAGAAACCCGCTCATCAGACGCATCCTCAAAAGAACAATACGCCGATGATGACGAGGAAGAGAAACATGAAGACATTCTGAATAACTCACACTCTCCAACCGAACCAGATCAAGGGGATTCGGACTCTTCTTTAGATCAGATTCCGGTTATATCCACACACGCAGACATGATAACCTTCATCAATGATACTGATGAATTTGAAGATATTCTCGAAGCCATCCGTAAATCAACCATTGATTTTTCGCTACGCTTAACAGAACGAGTTATGGTTATACGAGAAGACACAACCTCTATCTCCAAAGAGAAGACAATGATGTTGAAATCCTAGAAGAACGCATTCAAGACTTTATCAATTCTCTTCACGATCATATCTACCACGAAGAAAGGCAACGAGAGCACAATTCAGTGGTTCGTACTATTCTTGAGACAAGATTCTGTATAGATCTGAAGATCTGAAAGGACCCATCCTAATCCATCTGGACGAATACATTACATTTGGTTACATCGCGAGGTACTTGACCTCTAAATGATACCTTTTACAAATATTGCATTCGTTTTTTAAAAGACAAGCTTTCATCACATCGAAAGTTGACGGAATGCATACCATTTCATAATATATCCAAACTATAAGTGACTTAGTAATGTTCTTAATGAACTCAACGACTCGAATGCAACGTCTTTTGAAATATGTCATGAATGACTCCAAGTAATATATCTAAAATGAGCAAATGCACAGCGGAAGATTTCTTTCATACCTGAGAATAAACATGCTTTCAAGTGTCAACCAAAAGGTTGGTGAGTTCATAGGTTTATCATAAAACAATAAAATTCATCATTTTGATAGACCACAAGATTTAAATCCTGCATGGTACAAATGGGCCCGAATCCTATACCCACCTGTAATGTACATGCGATATCTTTTAAATACAGTACACCTTTCTCGTGTACGAAATCATCTTTCATAAATCTTAGTAACCGTACACATATCTTGTGCACAAAAATAACATACACATAATCTGTGTATAAAATCATTCTCTCGATACATAACATTCTCTTTTCATTTCTTTCATAGCTTGGCTTGGTAACCAACCTTAACATATAATGCGCATAATAATATCCCCAAAATAGAACATCTCGTCTGTATAATAATCATATAAACTTCGAAGTACTAAACACCACGCCCACTATCCCTTCCGTCTAGTGAACATTCTGGGTGGGGGTGTTAAACCCGGTAGCTACCTTTAGGATTCGCGTCAATTAGGCGTGCACTAATTCTCAAAATTAGTTATGTTCCCTAATTCTTAGGTTATCAAGCAATAATAATCAGGGGAAAAGTATTCATATCAATTGTGGCAATTATCACGTCCACATAATTCAATGGTGGCAATTATCACGTCTACATAATTCATTCGAGGAATGTTTTGCTTGTGTCTATCTCGTCAAACATTTATAAAAGCATTTCATGTATTCGCAGTTCAAAATGTATTTCAAAAGCATTTAATAAAGCAGTTGTAAAAGTAGCGCATGTATTCTCTGTCCCAAAAATGTAAAGAGTAAAAGGGAATCAAATGAACTCACCGTACTGTATTTTGTGGTAAAAATACATATGACGGCATTGAACAAAAGTAGGGTTGGCTTCGGATTCACGAACCTATATCATTTGTATATTTATTAATATACATATTTGTAATTGAACAATTATATATGTATTTATTATTAGTGATATAATTTTTTTTATGTTATTAACCTATATATGTCATTTTATTTATATATATATATATTAAGTAAATAACCATAATTATATAGTTAGGTTTTGTATTATATATATATATATATATATATATATATATATATATATATATATATATATATATATATATATATATATATCTATCTATTTTATAAACATCTTTTGTTTGTTGACTTAATACTAATAGTAATAGTGATGTTATTGATATAATTATAATAATAATAATACTGATAGTTTTATTGACAGCCTTAGTAAAATTGATAGTAATGGTAGTAAATTTTAATAATAATAGTATAGATAATGATAATCATAATAATAATAGTAAATATTAATGATGATACTTATAACAATAATAATGATAAATATGATATTAATAATTATAAGTATATTGATAAAACTAATATTTATAAAAGGATAACAATCCTAATATTAATGATAATAATAATGAAAATAAATATTATTTTTAATGATGCTTATGTTAATAATGATAATAATAATACTAATAACTATAAAAATGATACTAATACTAATATTTAAGGAAAATAATAATAAATTTTATTCTTTTCAAACTACTGATAATAATAACAATAATATTCCTAATTATGTTAATAATAATAATAGTTATATTTAGTAACAACCATAATAATAATACTTTTAATTATTCTAATAAACATATTACTAGTATTAATAATAATAACAACTAATAATAACAATAATTAATAATAATAATAACAATAATAACAAAAGTAATAATAATAATGATAATAACAATAATAATAATGACTACCTCACAATGTAAGCTCCAAAAAAAATTTAGATGCCCTTGCCCAGGCTCGAACCCGAGACCTCTCGTTAACCCGCACCCCCATCAAACCATCCTGTTATAACTGCTTATCTGTTTCATATCCTAGTCTACGTATATTTAACCTGTATATGTTTCTGTTTTCCCTCTCATCATCTACTTCGCAGATTACATTGATCAGAGTCGTTCTAAATCCTTCCACAATGATTCAAATATTTCAAAACAATTGTAAATAATCAAAATCAGATGGTTGTATTAAAAGGAAAGCGAGAAAAAATATATTTATATTTTCAAAACTGCTTCTGCAGTCTCGCAAAAAGAAAAAAAAACATGAATCTTGATTTTTATTTAGAGATCGTTTCAACTAAAACTTTCTTCATGAAATAGATTGAAAAACTCCTTTAGAAACTACCTGTATCTATAATTGAATCTGAAACATCAAAATAAGAACGAATTTCACGAAGAACATTTTCGTTGACTTTTATTTTCTAAACTTTGACTCTCAAATTCCTCTTTGATTTTGCAAATTAAGATATGATAATTTACAGAAAGAATCACGAATTGATGTAGATCACTTCTGTATTTACACATTCCTTTAATTTGTTTCGAAACGAATTTATGATTAAATGGGTTTGGTTTACACGATCGAATGAAGAAAAGAAAAAAAAAATAGAAAACGCGAATGATTAACTCAAATCGTTGAGGAAGATAACTTGGTACGATTTGTATGCTAAACTCCAAAGTATCACTTGATCAAATTCTTCATGTAGGGTTGATGAAAATGACAGTAAGAATCACGAGCAGAGCAGGAGAGTAACAAAACAAAAAGAAAAAAAATCAGATAAAGATATACGCTTGTAATCTATTTCTCTATTTCTATTTATATATATATTTAATATTATAAATTATTAAATATATAAAATATAATAATATGTTCATAATAAAAAAATGTTTTTAGATAATATTACCTATTTCTTAATCATTAACTTCATAAAGTTAATAAATAATATAATATTAATAAGTAATAATACAAAATAATATATTAATTATCGTAATAAAAAAATGATAATAATAACATTATTAATCATAATATTAATACAAATTATAATAATGATAATAATAATATTATTAATATTAATATAACCATTTATATAATATCACATTCCATATCTACATGTTATATATTTAAACTAATAATATTAATAATACTAATATTGATATTAATATTGAAATTAATAATAAAAGTAATAATAATATTACCATAACAATCATGTTTTCAACTTGTAATTGTATATATTAATATTACAATCTATTAGTTATGTAGTGTTTAATAATTATATAATATAGATAACATATATTTAATATTTAATGTGTATACATTTTTATATATTACAATTTACATATTATCATCCATTTTATAAAGAAATCACATATAAATATATATATAAATATATATATAAATATATATATATATATATATATATATATATATATATATATATATATATATATATATATATATATATATATATATATATATATTAATAACAATTTAATTATTAGTTTACATATTTATTTCTAATGATTATTGTTACTACTTATTGTATATTAAAATTACGTTATTTAAACAAAGACACTTTATTAATTAAATTCTATTATATCGAAACAAATACGTTTATGTAAAGTATTTTTCCTCTATTACTTTGTTAACGTTATTTATTTATTTATTTATATTTATATATAATTATATAGGCACATCAGGTTAACTATAATTGTTCGTGAATCGTTGGAAATTGTCACAAGGTAATTGCATATATGAAAGCAGTTCAAAATTTCCGAGACTCAACATTACAGACTTTGCTTATCGTGTCGAAATCATATAAAGATTAAGTTTAAATTTGGTCGAAAAGATCATTTACTCTAAGATTTATAACGCCTTAGCCGGATCTGCACTTCTGTTCTCGCGAAACCAACGAGCACTACTGACTCTCATCCGGAAACATATGGATCTTTCCACCGGACGCCCAACTTATCGCTCTGATTTGTAAATGATCGAGGATATTCACAGCTTTTTCGCTCTCTTGGAAAGAGATAATTTCAAAAGCACACCAGACAGGCTAGTGATTTACTTAACAATTGATCACCATGTTGATCTGATTATCAAAGAGTTACGAGACACTGTTACGGAAGAAGCAAGGCAAAACAATCCGTTCTCTCATCTTGAACCAGATCGAGTTAACATTTCCACCTATGTTACGAAGCGGATATCACGTATTGTCATACCCCCAAATAGGGCAGGGAAATATGACTTCACAATATCATAACACAAGTATGTATAAATGAGAACGACTCTACATGAGACGTTTTAACAAAATTTGATTTGCAGCGGAAACATAATAATGTTTTACATAATGAAATTCATATGTAAATAACAAATGATAAGTCTAATATGTGGACTCCAATGCAACAGCTAACTAAGCATCATAGGGCAGCACACAAGCTAATCTTCACCTGAGACAAACATGCTTAAAATGTCAACACAAAGGTTGAGTGAACATCATAGGTTTAATAATCATAATAAGTTTTAGACCACAAGATTTAGTTTCAAAACATCAAAATATTCAATATGCTATGAGTTATAATATCGAACTAAACATTAACCCCTGACACTGTACGGGTGTCGGCAATCATTATTATGTACCCCCTTGACGATCACGCCAATGGGTAGAGACGTCACTCTCAATATGCCTACTCACAATAATTAAGCTTGCAAAATTCCAATTCCAACAATTAACGATATTATGGCGGGGATTTGCATGTAACAATAGATACATGTTTAACAAAAGTCTCACGAAATTGCATATCAAATAATTTAGGTACTTGTGTCCAAATTGTAAATCATTTAAAAGCAAGCATGTGTCTCACCCCAAAAGTGGTAAAACAGTTAATAAATAGTAAAAAGAGGGGCTATGAAGTTCACCTTAGTAGCACCGAAGAATTATTCCACAAAAGAATAAATTGAACGGAACGGACGTGATCGAGATCTCAACCTAGAGATAGAATGTATGATCAGATATTGCCTAATAGACATAAGTATATAATAACTATACTAATGATGATGGTTTTCTAAAAGAGTTTCTATTTTTGGAAGGTTACCATTTATAGAAATTTTCCATTTATAGTAAGTTCCCAATTTTAGAATGTTCGGGTTATAATCTTTAGCAAGACGTTGTACAACTTTACTCAAACTTCGTTGCTATCAAGTGAGTCAGGAATGACCAGATGTAACCAGGGGCCCAGGACTCTTGATCAGAATCTAAGTCATGACATTCGAGATCCACAAGCTCTCCCCATAAATGGCAACCTAGACATTATTCACTTACGACCGTAAGTAGCGGTAAAGTTCGTATAAGTTATACGATATCTTTTTACTATAACCTTCGCGTATTATGGGTGTATAGATACGATACGTTAATATATTATTTATGTATTATTTTACTTTATACTTTTTAATACACAATAAGTTAGTTAAGTTTAGGTATTATAATATAATACAAGTTCATGAGTTATAATATTATATTAATATTAATATCTTTTATTTAGTATTATACTATTATGTTTATTATAGTATTATATTAGACTATCAGTTAGATAAGATTTAGCCTCTTTTAAATTATTCCAACTTTTATCTTATCCTTTATGAAAATTTTGTCCCATAATTTTTATATACATATACATATTCGTTATGTACATATATAACTTTTTTTTTTCATATATTATATCTCATGTGTAAATAATATGAAAAATTGAACTCGTAAAAGTGATTATATTACAGGGACCAGATGTGTAACTTAAGCAAAAATTGAAATTCATACAATACATCTTACGATGGGTTTTTTTTTCTTTTAATATATATATATTTTTAAATATTTATTTAGTTTTTTGTAAACTATTAAAATATCAGGGACTAGATGTGTAACTTCTAAAATCACTCCATGTTACTTGTACGTACATGAACTTTTTTTATCATGTAATCTTTTATTATTATTTTGTAAAAACATTAATAATATAGGGACTATAAATGTAACTTTTTAATAAATCCATCATCATCTTTCCTTTGTTTCTGTACTTGACGCAACCAAAAGAAACATAGTACTTTTAGCTCTTTTAATTTAATTTCTTTTAAGTTGTAAATTTACAAGAAAATATATGTTTCATTCATTATTCAGATTCTTATAATATAGTAAGATTGTATAGAAAAAAAAATTAAGCTTTATAGTTTATACCTTCGAGTAAGATTGAACGAGAGACGAGTAATGTTCGGAAGCGGAGTACGACAGCAGCTGTAAGCGACAGGTCGGCAAGCAACAACAGCAACCGGTCGACTTTTAAGCTGGTTTGGGACTCGTCGAACAACAACTAACACGAGTGAGTTTTGGTTTGTGATGGTGGTTCTCGGCTACACGAGTGAACCGGAGGTGGTGGTGATTTGTGGGTTGAATGCTTGTCGACAACCAATAAGAGCAGAGAAGAAAAAAAAGAGGAGGGTGGTTTAGACGTGAGTTTGGTTTAAAGAGTATGTGAAATTGTGAATGAGTGAGCAAATTGTTAAATGAGTTTATATAGGGTAACAAGTTATAGTTACATTAAGATACGGCTCTTTTAAACGGACTCTTTTAAATTTAGGATATTGAATTATTTGGTTAGTTTTTATTTTATTCTTATATTAACATGGCAGATTCATTTAAGTATATATATTTGTTGAATTAAATATTATTTTATTAACTTTATTAGCTTTGTTATCATGTAACCGAGTTTCCGTATATTTGGCTTGTGATAAAGTTTTGTAGATAGAATTTTGAGTTGTTTATAATGAAGTCAACTTGGTCGAATAAGTTGGAAAAATATCCCGACTTATATGCAAATAATTTGTCAAAATCTTCAAACCACTTTTTACTAATTCAAGTTAATCCCAAGCATTGCAAATCAAATTAAAGGTCACGTCCATGTTTTTTTTTTTTACTTATTTATTTTGGTATGGAAGTTGGCAAAGTTAGTAATTTTAATTGCGGTGGTGACCAATATTATAATAAGGGAGTTTGAACCTATGAGTAGGTAGGATTAACTTAAACATATATATATATATATATATATATATATATATATATATATATATATATATATATATATATATATATATATATATATATATATATATATATATATATATATTATTTTTTTATTTTTTTATTTAAATTAATAACATTACTTTTATTTAGTTAACTTTACAATTTATTTAATTTTAATTGTTTTCCCTATTTGTTTTATTGTTTATAAAAATGACACACATTTTGATTATATACTTATAGTTTACTATTTATAATAACACATAAATGCATAACACTTAAAGTGTCGACTAAAAGTTTACTATTTGGTCAACGTTTTGCTAAATAAATTTACAAGCACAAAAGTCCTAAGGGTAAAATAGTAAAAGTAGAAGTGGAAAAGTGAGGGTCGTTATACGTATCTTCCACGAATCCACAGACCCAAGTTTCACATTTAAAGCTGGATGTCGGGAGATATACTCAAAGACGGTGAAATTAATGCTCGGATCAGGATTGCTGTTCACTTCTTTTCAACTTCATCTCTTAACAAATCTGTGCAAAGCTACCGACTCCTACTGTGGAGATCACCGTTCTGAAGACTTCGAAATTCTAAAGATACAGTTTCTGACATTGTTTGAAGACCTCCGAAATGAGCATCCCATCAGAGAAACAATCACCACCAGCACTGCTTCTATGATTGACATTCATGGGTCAACCAGCAGAGCCATGTATCATATTCTCATCGGACTTCAAGATTTATCAAGAGCCGAAACTGCGCACTACTTATGTTTCAGAAGATCTTCAAGAGAAGTACCGGATCTGCTACCACTATTGGTCCGACACTTTCTCAGGATTTACCCGCCAAGACTCACATTCCCTCGATAAGACCAAGATCACAACTGATAGTGCTCCAAATGAACATATATTTAGTAGCAATATCCTCCCAATATGTAAATTATTTAGTTGTAATTGTCCTATTTTAAGTTGTAATCGTTTATATTAAATAAGTGCGAAGACAAAAGGCGAAAACGACGATTTGAAGACGCAAATGACCAAAAAGCTCAAATGTACAAGATACAATCCAAGTGGTTCAATTTATTGAAAAGAAACGTCTAAAAATGACAAAAGTACAAGTTGCGGAACGCAAAGTACAAGATATTAAATTATACGAAAGGACGTTCGAAAATCCGGAACCGGGACATGAGTCTACTCTCAACGCGCGACGCAACGGTGCAAAAATTACAAGTCAACTATGCACATAAATAAAATATAATATTTAAATAATTCTTAAAATTATTTATATATTATATTATTATTTAATTACGTCGACAAGCTAAGATCCAAAAAATTGTGAGCTGAAAAATCAAACTCCACGACTCGCGGAGTTTGAAGGCCAAAAACTCCACGACTCGCGGAGCAGCTAGATTCCAAAATGCCTATAAAAGGCCACGAGCTTCTGCAGTTTTAAAAAAAAATATATATACATAATAATAATAATACTCTGTAATATATAATAAATAAATATATATATATATATATATATATATATATATATATATATATATATATATATATATATAGTATAGGTTAGTTTTATATTAGATTAGTTTGGGTTATGTAAAAGTTATTTTTACGGGTTTTGAAGTCGAAATTCTGTCCGTGTAACACTACGCGATAAATACTCAATGTAAGTTATGTTCTCCTTTTTAAATTAATGTCTCGTACTTAACTTATTATTATACTTATTTAATACCGAAGTAATCATGATGTTGGGCTAAAAATATTAAAAATGGGTAATTGGGCTTTGTACCATAATTGGGGTTTGGATAAAAGAACGACACTTGTGGAAATTAGACTATGGGCTATTAATGGGTTTTATATTAACTAAACAATACCTTGTTAATTTAATATACAAACTTATAATTTGACGTATTTATATATAACCACATACGCTTGACTGGGTACGGTGGGCGGGATATCTATAAATACCAATAATTATTCATTTTACCGGACACGGAACTGGATTAATAGTTAATAGACTTGTTGAAACAGGGGTGAATTACATTCAAGGGTAATTGGTGTAATTGTTAACAAAGTAGTAAAACCTTGGTTTACACGCAGTCGATAACCTGGTGTATTCATTAAACAAAGTATTAAAACCTTGTTACAATTCGAATCCCCAATTAGTTGGAATATTTGACTTCGGGAATAAGAATAATTTGACGAAGGCTTTCGCTCTTTATATTTATGACTGATGGACTATTATGGACAAATCCATATGGATATATTAAATAATCCAGGACAAAGGACAATTAATCTATGGGAATAAACTAAAAATCAACACGTCAAACATCATGATTACGGAAGTTTAAATAAGCATAATATATTTTATTTCATATTTCCTCGTACTTTTATTTATTGTCATTTTAATTATTGTTATTTATTTTATATTGTTATTTAAATATCGTCATTTACTATACGCTTCGCTTAAAATATAAATCGACAAACCGGTCATTAAACGGTAAACCCCCTTTTATATATTATTATATATAATTATATATATTTTGTACAAATATAGTTGTTTAAAAATATAGTGTGCAATAAGCCCGCTCCCTGTAGAACGAACCGGACTTACTAAAAACTATACTACTCTACGATTAGGTACACTGCCTATAGTGTTGTAGCAAGATTTAGGTATATCCCATTTGCAAATAAATAATTAAAACTTGTGTAATTTGTAACGTATTTCGTAGTAAAATATAGTACTATCACGTACCCCTACGCTACCACATCAAGTTTTTGGCGCCGCTGTCGGGGACTTGGCGAAACGCTATATTTTTAATTTATTTTTGTATAAATATATTTATATATTTTTTTAGAAAAACAATATAAAATTTAAAAAAAAACACGTTTTTCAAACTCCACGACTCGCGGAGTTTGCAGGCTTAAAACTCCACGACTCGCGGAGCCACCCTGACAGGCGCACCCAGGAACCCTACTTCGCATTTATTACGGAATATTATTAATTATTATTATTATTTAACCCTAATTACTTTATTATTATTATTATTTAGTTTAAGTTATTAAATTAATTAGTTATAATTAATTATATTTATTTTTAATATATAAAAAATTAATACTTTTATAAAATATAAAAATAAAAATATAAAAATAATATTTTTTATAAAAATAAGTAATTTTATCACTTTTTATAATTTGTATCCTTTTATTTAGTGTAATCGTAATATTTTGTATTTTTATTATTCGTAATTAGTTTTAAATTTAGTTTTGCCGTAGCTTATTTTTATTTTTTTGATTTTTAGGCTTTGCCGTAAAATCCCTTAAGTGCTTTTTCTTTAGACTAAGATTTAGGTGCTTTAGAATTTTGCGACGCAGTTTTTAGATTTTAGTGCCTAATTAAGTTATTGCCGTTTTGGATATAGAATTCCTTTAAGCTTTAATACCTTTAGGCGTAACTTTTTAGATTTAATTTTTAGACTTTTAGGTTACGACGCGCTATTTTCTTATTTTTATTTTTTGACGTTTTTCGACGCGCATTCTTTTTCTTTCTTATTTCTCGACGCTTTAGTTTTTAGGACTTAGAAATTTTCTCTATTTCTTATCTAATATCTCAAACGGAAAGAAAAATTATTTAAGTGGTTAAATTAATGGACGTTGACAATTTTCTGCTTCGTAGTAATAGTTGAATTTGTTAGTGGCTGAGTTGTGAGCTTCCGATTTAAAGGGTTCTGGCTCCCTGCTGCATCTTTTGGCTATTCGAAACGTGGGCAAAAGCAGAAAAGTCTATTAATTGGACAACTTATGTAAGTTTTTCTATTTTTATAACTAATATGATAATTAAGTAAATGCACCACATTGTAGCTAAAATTTGGTAATAAGCGCATTATGGAAAATCTCGAGAATATTTTTGAAACTCTTTATGACATCCGAAATCAATTTAATCAATACTCTCAAATGGGTGTTGATGACAATTCGTTCAGTCAATCTTGGATCACGAATGACGAAACAATAACTGGTTGTGAAATTTGTGGAGATTATCATTCAACATGGGAATGTTATTATTACGTTCCTATGGAAAATTACGCACCCATGGAACCTGAATGGAATGATTATGAGGAGTACAATTCTAATTGGGATTATTCCCAAGAATATATCCAAACTCAACAACCAGTAGACGAGGAAAATTATGTGTCTGAAAATTTATTAGACAATATGAAAATCAAACTCGAAGAACTTGATGCTCAAAATGAACAAATGAGAGAGTTTGTAAATAGGCAAGCTGAAACTCTATCAGATTACACACCTGTTGATCTGAGGAGTCGTGTGCAAGAAAATCTCATATCATCGAATTTTGATGAATTCGAGAGCTCCAAAATCACCAACTATCCCGATGATACTTTTTATTCAGCTTTACCAATTTCACAACATATCGACACATTAGCCTCTACCGACGAAATCATCGATCCATCTATGGATGAAGAAGAAGTAAGGAAGACAAATTTGTACTCTTGGAAAAACGATAACGTTAAAAATTTTACCCCCAAGACCAAAGTGGTGGGACCGATAAGTACCGTTAATGAAGAAGAATCTACTTCGATCCCGAAATTCACCATTCCACAACCTTCCAACCCAACATTCTCAATAGATGAGTCATCTATCGAAGATGAACTACGAGCTGTAATAGATAATGACACCTCAGATTTCACTCAATTGGGTAATAGAGGTGAAAACTTTGATCCTGAGAATAAAAGGAAGGAAATGTTAGGAATTGTCCACCCTATAATATATATGTCGGTGTATATCGATCCATTTGACCAAGAACCAGAAAAGAGACATATCCATTTACTAAAAGCAACACTTAAAAAATAATTAAGTAGTGACGATCGGGTGGGTCTAAACTTTAAACCCATTGATATATTATACACCACCCGAGATGTAAATAACTGGCTCACTATTTTAATTCGTGGAACTTATTCTACCGACTTCACATGTCGTCAGCTAAGTATGGGGAAGTCTAACCCCACTTAACGTTAAATTAGGGGTTCGGGTTAGTGCATAACTCGTTAATAAAAATGCATGATTAGGGTAAAAGACGCTTTTTCAAATATTAGTAAACAGTTCAGAAAATCAGCCGTTTTTGAAAAAAAAACATGTGTGATAAAACAAGAAGGAATGAACGATGAGGCGCGCCATCTATCATTCGATGAGCTTTGTAATTACAAAATGGGTATTTTTTTTTTAACACTTTTCTACACTAATCACCCTCATGAATTTATAATTATAGTCTGATTTCATGCTAATGAGGGCATTGCATGATCTCAAGTGTGGGGAAGGGTTATAAATTCTCTCGGGTTTATACTTGGCTTATTTTCTAAATTTTATGAAAATTTGAAAAATTTTAAACTAAATGAATTCAAAATCATGTTTATACATATTTATGAACGATAAAACTAGGTGTTAATGCCGAAATTATCGTTACCTCGGAAAGGACATAAATTGAGAAACAACTAAAACGCTTGAATTTATTTATTATGATATAAAAAGAAGCATGAAAAAAGCCAAGTGTGGGGAGAATGTACCTAGTTATTCAATTAAAAACTATCTAGCACATGTTTCTGTAAAGTTTATTGCAGGTGCTTTTGTTTTGGACTAAATTAACTATTTTACCCGATGAAAGAAAAGAAAAGATGGATCTACACGATGAATCAATTCCATCATTAAAAGGAAGTAAAGTCTTTCGAAAAAGAAACGCGCTTCTTGATTTAGGTCATGAAGTTGTCATCCAGACCAGCTGTAGGTTGACGAAAAATCTAGAAAAGTCATCTCTAAAATTAGCAGGAAATCCACGGACCTCAGCATCAAACAGGGTCGCCAAGTGGTCAGATTTATCCTAACCATGAGAAGGATTTATCTCGTACAATGGTGGGCACCGTGCAAATTAGCTTGATAAGACTAATGAATCAGATCCCCAGAAAGGATAATCTCCTTAAAAGATCAAAAATCAGCTTTTAAGACTGATATTACTCAATCCTTGAGATTGACCTTAAAGATTGAGAATTCAAACTCATGGAATTCAATGATATCTAAACTCGAGCTTGAACGAGAAAATATTTTGATCAAAAATTACAAACCGATTTGTTTTCTGAAAACCTATTTTCAATGCGTTCATTACCATTGAACGTAAAATCCTAGAAATTCACCTGGAATTCATTAGGTCACCTGAACCAAATCGGGTGTCAACCATAAGAACGGTGGTTACATAGCATGGTCGAAGACAGGACCTTGTGCCAGACCGAAAAATTATAAGGGTGAGCTTTACTATTGCTCCTACAAAGGATAGTAATTGTGTTCGACACGTTATAGACCATAATCAAAAGCAAGTCACAGGACATTGCCTTAACAGTTGCTTGTTCATCGCTTTCCTTTACAACCGGACGGTAGTTTACCGAAAGGTAATATACGGGACAAGTAAACTGGACGTGTTGCTTTCCTAATACAAGGTTAGCAAGTGGGTGACACAAAACCATAAGTTTTGAGCAAAAATTTTCAAATTTGAAACCCACAAAAATATTTTGCAACACCGGTGAAGGGTTATTCCGGAAAACTTATCTAGGGTAAAAGCTAGATTAAATTTTTAAAAAGATCAAATGTTTCCTTAAGGATCTACATTTTCATAGTCATGTGGTGTAACATCCCGTGATTTTCCGTTTAATTTATTTTAACACCGTCTTTTTTTTTTATATAATATCTTTCGTTATTCAAATTTGTATCTTTCGTTAACTAACGTTCATAATATTCTCGTTATCTAATTATAAAGTCATCCGTTACTCGAACGTTTTTAAAATATTCGTTGGGTTAATTCCCGCACCCGCTTTGAAACTCGAGGGACCGAGATTGCCAAATGGGCAAACTAGTTGACTAGGTCAACTAGTCAACCCACTTACCACATCCATTCATTTCATCTCCACCTCCCACCTTCATCCTCCTCTTTCTCTCTACTTCCCATTTTTGAACTCAAAACCCTCAAACATAAAATCATCATCTAAATCCGATTGGAGAAGCAAACATCAAAACAAATTACATTTTCGTGATCCTCTCTTCATCCTCTACATTTTGATACCAATATCATCAAGTTTGGGTAACATTTCTAAAACTCTAGATTTCTCTAAATTCGTGTTTTTGACTTGAAATGTTGTTAATTAGTGTCTATGGCTCATTGTGATGTCGTGTATGTAATTTGTATGCTCGATTCGTTGTTTTTGGTGTAACTAGTTCAATATGAAAATTACTTGCTAAATCCTTGATTTTGGATGATCAAATGTTGTTAGATTGTTAAAGTGCATGTTTTAAAAGTGTTACTAGTATCATTAGCTTCGTTTTGATGTATAGGTTGATTAAGGAAACTCCAAGAACATGATTAATGATTTTGTGAACTTGGATTAGGGTTTGATGAGCTTTACATGAACTTTTGATGCGTCAAATGCTATGAGATATTGTTGTTAAGTGTTTTGTTGCAATGTGTGTTTGATTACCTTCGAAACGGCATAACATACATGTAAATTGGTTGCCCGAATCATAAAATGCGTTTTTGGAACTTAAACTTTGATTATGAATGTTTAATTACGGTTTTTGGTTGTTGTAAGTGGAAGTTTGATTGATGAAATGTGCTTAGTTGTATTCCTCGTCAAAATACCTTTCCAACGATATATGATAGGCATTATAAGTGTTTGCGGGTCAAGAGTTGGGTTGGAAAAGGTTTTGGTTCGTGCATACTTTGAAAAACTGACCAGAATTCTCTGCCCAGATGGTGGCGCGGCGCGCCCCATCCCCGCGCGGCGCGCGGATTGGCCTGGTCAGATTCTGACCTCTTTGTCCCATTTCACGTGAAATGTTTGACTAGCTACCGACCTCCGATTCACATGAAACTTGTTCTAATATACTTGTATATGAATAATTAGCATAGAAAAATAGTCCGGGACCCGACCCGAACATGTTGACTTTTTCGTTGACTTTGACCCGACCAAGTTTGACTTTTTGTCAAACTTAACCAAATACTTATGCAACCTTTCTAACATGATTAATTACTTGTAACTTGCATGAAACTTGACTAGTTGATTCACATGTTAATATAATCGAGTCGTAACGAGCCATAGGACTAATTGAACATCTTTGACCGTTTGTGCTTACCGATATTGATATAACCTATATGTTTAGGTCAAGACTAGCTTTGTCTTTGCACGCGTTTACTTGTTGAAGTACTTTATTAACTCTCGCGCTCAAGGTGAGATCATAGTCCCACCTTTTCAACAACTTTTATACTTTTAAATCGTGGGCTGAGAAAACATATACTTTGTTACATCTTGTACTACTTACTTTTATGTTTTGAACACAAGTGTGAAAACAAACATTCCACGTGCGAGTTAGAACAAAAATGCCTCAATTCGATTATCATTAGTTACACTTGCAGGGTGTAAGCGAGAACTTATATTGTGTGGCCATACGGGTTTAACAAACCCTCATTCGGACGGTTCGCTACCGTTATGCGGATGAAATATATTTTTGTGTTTTAGTGTGGGTTCTAGCACTGTGTGATGGGGTAACGTTGGTTAAGTTTTGATAATTGAGTGCTCGCGTATAACAACACTTTTGGAATGCAAATGATTTGGATAATCTACGTTATGGAAATACAAAATCTTGTGGTTCAAAAACAACGTTTAATACTTACTAAACCTATGATTTCACCAACGTTTTCGTTGACAGATTTTTCTATGTTTTCTCAGGTTTTGAATGCTTAGTGATACATGCTTCCGCACTCTTTTGATACTTGCTTGGATGTCGAGTATACATGCATTTTGGAGCATCTTTTGAACTTATTAAAACTGTGTCGCATAGTTTTCATTTGTACTTATAACGTTGTAACTTAACTTGTGGTCAATTACCTTTGTAAACTTTGAAACAATCTTTACACTTGAATGGATGCGACATATTTTGGGTCAAACGTCTGTTTTAAAGACTTATGACCAGGTAATGGGACCTACGTAGTCGGCGCCGTCACTTGACGATTTGTCGGGGTCGCTACATGTGGGACTGTAAATCACATCGTTACTATCATTGTTTATACCGCCGTATCAAAATCACTGATGTATAAAGTGTGAAGAATAAAGAAGTGATTCGTGTGATTTAATTTCAAGTTCTGTATTGCTTGAGGACAAGCAACGTTCAAGTTTGGGGATATTTGATAGTGCTCCAAATGAACATATATTTAGTAGCAATATCCTCCCAATATGTAAATTATTTAGTTGTAATTGTCCTATTTTAAGTTGTAATCGTTTATATTAAATAAGTGCGAAGACAAAAGGCGAAAACGACGATTTAAAGACGCAAATGACCAAAAAGCTCAAATGTACAAGATACAATCCAAGTGGTTCAATTTATTGAAAAGAAACGTCTAAAAATGACAAAAGTACAAGTTGCGGAACGCAAAGTACAAGATATTAAATTATACGAAAGGACGTTCGAAAATCCGGAACCGGGACATGAGTCTACTCTCAACGCGCGACGCAACGGTGCAAAAATTACAAGTCAACTATGCACATAAATAAAATATAATATTTAAATAATTCTTAAAATTATTTATATGTTATATTATTATTTAATTACGTCGACAAGCTAAGATCCAAAAAACTGTGAGCTGAAAAATCAAACTCCACGACTCGTGGAGTTTGAAGGCCAAAAACTCCACGACTCGCGGAGCAGCCAGATTCCAAAATGCCTATAAAAGGCCACGAGCTTCTGCAGTTTTAAATAAATATATATATACATAATAATAATAATACTCTGTAATATATAATAAATAAATAAATATATATATATATATATATATATATATATATATATATATATATATATATATATATAGTATAGGTTAGTTTTATATTAGATTAGTTTGGGTTATGTAAAAGTTATTTTTACGGGTTTTGAAGTCGAAATTCTGTCCGTGTAACACTACGCGATAAATACTCAATGTAAGTTATGTTCTCCTTTTTAAATTAATGTCTCGTACTTAACTTATTATTATACTTATTTAATACCGAAGTAATCATGATGTTGGGCTAAAAATATTAAAATTGGGTAATTGGGCTTTGTACCATAATTGGGGTTTGGATAAAAGAACGACACTTGTGGAAATTAGACTATGGGCTATTAATGGGTTTTATATTAACTAAACAATACCTTGTTAATTTAATATACAAACTTATAATTTGACGTATTTATATATAACCACATATGCTTGACTGGGTACGGTGGGCGGGATATCTATAAATACCAATAATTATTCATTTTACCGGACACGGAACTGGATTAATAGTTAATAGACTTGTTGAAACAGGGGTGAATTACATTCAAGGGTAATTGGTGTAATTGTTAACAAAGTAGTAAAACCTTGGTTTACACGCAGTCGATAACCTGGTGTATTCATTAAACAAAGTATTAAAACCTTGTTACAATTCGAATTCCCAATTAGTTGGAATATTTGACTTCGGGAATAAGAATAATTTGACGAACGCTTTCGCTCTTTATATTTATGACTGATGGACTATTATGGACAAATCCGTATGGACATATTAAATAATCTAGGACAAAGGACAATTAACCCATGGGAATAAACTAAAAATCAACACATCAAACATCATGATTACGGAAGTTTAAATAAGAATAATATATTTTATTTCATATTTCCTCGTACTTTTATTTATTGTCATTTTAATTATTGTTATTTATTTTATATTGTTATTTAAATATCGTCATTTACTATACGCTTCGCTTAAAATATAAATCGACAAACCGGTCATTAAATGGTAAACCCCCTTTTATATATTATTATATATAATTATATATATTTTGTACAAATATAGTTGTTTAAAAATATAGTGTGCAATAAGCCCGCTCCTTGTAGAACGAACCGGACTTACTAAAAACTATACTACTCTACGATTAGGTACACTGCCTATAGTGTTGTAGCAAGATTTAGGTATATCCCATTTGCAAATAAATAATTAAAACTTGTGTAATTTGTAACGTATTTCGTAGTAAAATATAGTACTATCACGTACCCCCACGCTACTGTAGCGACCCCGACAAATCGTCAAGTGACGGCGTCGGCTACGTGGATCCCATTACCTGATTATAAGTCTTTAAGATAACGTTTGACCAAAATATGTCGCCTTCATTTCAAAATAAAGCTTGTTTCAAAGTTTACAAGAATTGTTCAACCAAAAGTTAAGTTACAACGTTATAGATACGATTGAAATCTAGGCGACACGGTTTAAAGTAAAGTCAAAAGACGCTCCATGAAATGCATGTATACTCGACATCCAATGCAAGTATCAAATAATGAGCGGAAGCATGTATCATGTATCGTTCAAGGACCTGAGAAAAACATAGAAATCTGTCAACGAAAACGTTGGTGAAATCATAGGTTTAAGTAAGTAAGTACAAGTGAACCACAAGATTTGCATCAATGAAATAATAGTAATACATTCCAAAAGTTTGTTTCACGAGCACCCAATTATCAAAGCTTAACATTCCTTCCATTGTATACCCCATCACTTAGTGCTAGAACAAACACTGATTCTCGAAAATATATTTCATCCGTAGACGGTAGCGAACCGTCAAGGATGAGGGTTGTCAACCCATATGGCCATATAACATAAGTTCTCGCTTACACCCGGCAAGTGTAACTAATGATAATCGAATTGAGGATTTTGTTCTAAACTCGTATGTAGAATGTTTGTTTTCCCGTTCTTGTGTTCACTTAGTTCAAAAGAATCGTTTATGTTTTCTCATCCCAAATATAAGTTCAAAAAGAGTAAAAGTGGGACTATGATCTCACCTTTGATTGCACGAGTATAAATGTACTTCACAAAGTAAACGTGTGCATGAATATTGCTTAGCCTTGACCTAAACAAATAAGTTGTATCAATTAACCGGTTACGACACAAGGTCGGGTGAAATGTGTTCAATTGGTCCTATGGCTCAATACGACTTGAATAGTATAGCATGTGAATCACGTTGTCAAGTTTCATGCAAGAATCACGTACAAAAGCATGTTAGAACGATTGTATAAAAGTTTGGTTAAGTTTGACTAAAAGTCAAACTTGGTCAAAGTCAACGAAAAGTCAACACGTTCGGGTCGGGTCCCGAACTATTTTTCTAAGCTTAGAAGTCATATATGAGCATGTTGGCCAAGTTACATGTTAATCGGAGGTGCGTAGCATAGCAAACATTTTTCGAAATTTGACAAAGTAGGTCAGAATCTGACCACGGCATATGCCGCGCCGCGGCCAGAGGTGTCGCGCCGCGACATTAGGCGTGGCCTGGTACCTGGTCAGTTTCAAATGTTCAAGTCTTGGTCAAAACTTCAAACAACCATAAAACGCAAACCGTAAACAACTAGAAGGCGTATCTTATACCGTTGGAAAGCTCTTTTGACAAGGAACACAACTAAACATGTATCATCAATCAAAAACATCATTTACAATAACCGAAAACTCGTCAATTGATCAAGAAAGGTTTATTTTCAAAGTTTCAAGTTCGTAAAACGTATTTTATGATTCGGGAATCCAATTTACACATACGATATGCCGTTTCGAAGGTAATTAAGCATACATTACAACTAATCACTAACAATTAACATTCCATGGCATTCAAGCATCAAAAGTTCATGTCAAGAACTATCAAACCCTAGTCAAACATCACAAAATCAATATTCATGTTTTTGAAGTTTTCTTAATCAACCTACGCATCAAAACGAAGCTAGTGATACTAGTAACACAATTAAAACATGTACTTTAACAATCTAACAACATTAACTCATCCAAAATCAAGGATTAAGCACACCCATTTCAAGTTCATGCTAGTTACTCCAAAAACAACAAATCGAGCAAGTAAATCATATATTCATGCTAGACACGAGCCATAGACACTAACTAACACCATTTCAAATCAAAACACGAATTTAGAGAAATCTAGAGTTTTAGAAATGTTACCCAAACGAGATGAAGTTGGTATCAAATTGTAGAGGATGAAGAGAGGATTCCAAATATGTAATCGGATTTGTTGTGAGCTTCCAAGATTGAATTTAGATGATGAATGAATGGAATGGGTTTGTGTGTGTGTTCTTGAGATGGAGAGAAAAGGGATGAGGGAGATGATGGAGTGGATGAAATGGGTTGACTAGTTGACCTAGTCAACTAGTTTGCCCATTTGGCAACTCCGGTCCCTCGAGTTTCAAAGCGGGTGCGGGATTTAACCGATCGAATATTTTTAAAACGCAAGTTAACGAGAGATGTTATAATTAAATGACGGAATTATTATGAACGTTAGTCAACGGAAACTACGAATTTAAATAACGAAAGGTATTATTTAAAAGAAAAAGACGGTGTTAAAAATAAATTTAACGGAAAAACGCGGGATGTTACATTATCCACAACTCAAAAGAAATTTCGTCCCGAAATTTAGTTGGAAGTAGTAGTCGATATCTCTTACTCGAGACTTTACGTTGTCAATGCTATGAATAAGTGAAAGTACGTTCTTGAGGGTTCTCATGAATTTGGATAGTCAGGGTTTTACGTTGCATTAAGGTTCGGTTTTTACGATCCCCAGTTTCAACTGGTTTTCCTATGAAGAGAAGTTTGTCATCGATAGTTGATGTATCCAGCAGGATTGCACGTTCCTGTTCCGCAGGACACGTTTCTAAGTTTGTTACACGAAATGTAGGGTAAACGGAAACTTAATTGAGTCGGAAGTTCTAAACGGTAGGGAGCGGTTCCAATACGCCCCAAGGTTTCAAAAGGGTTAACATGTCGCGGGTTTAACTTTCCCTGATTCCCGAAACGGATTACACCCTTCCAAGGTGCGGGTTCTCAATATTACGCGGTTACACACTGGGATTTGTGAGGTTCTCCTCTAAGTTTGGTATAACTCTTCTGGCGACAATGGGTTGTCTCGAGCCCTTCTCGGACTTGAACGACCTCAATTGTTGTTTCTTGATGGAGTTCAGATTTCGGTGGTTGATGCTTTGGTTAAATGAACAGGGGTATGACATTAGCGGTCATATAAGGTTTCGAAAAGTGCGCGTGAACACACGAGTGGTAACTACTGTTGTAAGAGTGATCTACTATAGGTGACAATACGAGTTTGTGAGATGTCTTTCCAAGACGTAAATCGTTCGTTTGCTCGGTTCGTCAGTTTGTGGGTGGTACGCGGTACTCATGTCTAAGCAGGTTCCCAAGGTTTCTTGTAAAACTAGAAGTGAAACGAGTATTTCGATACGGGATAATTGACAAGGATACACCGTGTTGGAATAGAATCTCTTAAGATATGTTTGAACAAGTCAGTTAGGGTTCACAAAAAAATGTTCGTTAGGACTATTCACCCTCGTGGCGAATACTAATGTAATGTGAGGAGTTTCTCTACCCATGGAGAAATGTTACAAGGAGTTTCCTTAAACGGAAATGCGAGCGATAAAGATAGGAGTGAAATGAGGACTTAGAATAGGATGAGTTTACATCTCGAGGTTGCCATAACGTGCCTCTAGTTGTCAAAAGTTGAAGTCTGAAAGAGAAACGAGATAGTACACGTAGTTGTATAGTTCGGGGTTGAATAATAGTTGGCCGATTATCAGGAACACAATGACATTAAGTCAAAGAAGAGTGAAGTATCATTGGATTGTGTGTTATCTTAAGTTCCAGTAATATCAGACGGTAACGGTGAAATATCAGAGGTGTGTAGTGTGGTACGTGATGACGAGAAAATTGATCGGATCCACAGTTTAGTATTCGACTTCTTCGTGCAAAATAACGAATTTTAGTTACGTTAATTTTTGAGTCGAGAGAGTATGCCTTTCGGCGTTCATGTAGAAATATTTCCATGTTTGAGTTCCATCTGTTGCTATACGATTTTAACTAGAAATGTTGGTGTGAAGAATCACGCTCAAGGTTCGAACACGGAGAGGTTTAAAGTTTTCCCTTAGTGAGTTAACGAGTTTAAAAGTCGGGTAATACGAGAAAAGTCAGAAATGAATCTTCGGTGATAACAGGCGAGTTCAAAGATTTTACGAATACAAGTCTGAGTTGAGAGAGTTTCATTATCACGTGTGGCTTGATTTCGAGATTGATTGTAATGCCTTGACCATTAACATCATGGTCTAGAAAATTTGACTTCGTTTAACAGAAATTCTCACTCGGAGAATTTGGTATAGAGTTGCTCTTTTCTCAAAGTTCGAGCGTAAGATGATGATGTTGTTCGTTTGCCTTCTTTACTTGAATAAGTTAAGATGTCATCCATAAATACGATAACAGATTTGTCTAGATAAGTTGCATACGTGGTTTAGGAGGTTCATGAATACGGACGGAGTCCTAAATAAATCAAACGGTACTAAGAGAGATTTACAACTAACGTTGCGAGTTCGGAAAAGACTCAGGAGACATCGTCTCCCTTAACCCCCAATTGATGATAACCGGAACGGAGGTCGTTTTGGAATACACACGGGATTCATGCAAGAAATCATGAGGTCATGGATGCGAGGGAGAGGGTATCGGTTTCCAACCGAAAATTACTCAGTTCACAATAATCTATACAAGATGATGGGGAATCACATTTTTTTTTTTTTTTTTTTTTTTTTTTTTTTTTTTTAACGAATAGGTTCCGAGTTCCCTAGTTCTATAGGTGTCAAGTCAAAAGTCTTAACGTATTTCCTCCAATAAAATTTATAGGCACACAATATTTTTCCGTCGGTCACTTAAATCGTCTAAGTAGTATCTGGGGGAAAGAGGTGGAATATAAAGAGCATGAGTCAAATCCTTGGTTATAAAACGTCTAGCGGTAATCGAATCGAACAAGTATGAAATATACGGTTTGTTGTGAAGAAACGTACCCGTTACTAGTCCATCGTCGTTCCGGGCATCCTTGGTGTCGATGTCGAAGGTTCAACGGCGTGCGTTGGGGTTGATTTTCTTATTTGGGCACACATTCCTAAAATGACCCAGTTGGCCACATTCAAAACAAACACCCGTCTTGGGTGCATTGGGCTCCTTTTGAGCGACGGGAGCGGTATTCCTACAATCGTGGGCTACATGGCCACTTCTTTGACACTTCAAGCAAAAAGGTTTGCCACATTCACCTAAATGATGTTTGTAGCACTCGTTACAATACGGTAGGTGTCCGGTATAACCTTTCTTGTCGTTGGGGATGAAGGGCTTCTTGGCGGGGTTGTTGTTATTGTTGTGGTTGCTTGATTGAGAGGCTTCCCATGTTCTTTTGTTGTTACTCGGGTGGTTCTCGACCATTGGTGCCGGTGCTTCCATTTCATTCACCGTTTCTAAGGCTTGGCGGGCCATTGTTAAAGCCACTTGTAGGTTAGTGGGTTGAGATGTCATTACCTTGTGTTGAATGCTCTTAGGGAGGCCATCCATGTAAAGTTCGACTCTTAGGGATTCGGGAGTCATGAGAATTGGACACATCGAGACTAGTTCGGTAAACCGTTGATTATAAGCCTTGAGGTCATTTCCGGCCGTTTTTAAATTCCTTAGACCCTGTTCGAGCCTTCGAGTCTCGTCGCGCGGGAAGTATTCGGTGATCATTCTTTCTCTTAATTCGGTCCAAGAGAGTGTGTGGGCTTCATCGCTTCCCACTAATTGTACATACGTGTTCCACCATGAGAGAGCAATACCGGTGAAAGTGAGGGTGGAAAACTTGACCTTATCTTGGTCTCGACAACCGCTTGTGTTAAAAACGGTCTCCATTTGTTCAAACCATCGGGTGAGAGTAACCGGTCCTCCGGTTCCATCGAAAGTGGGAGGATTGTACTTCATGAAGTTCTTGTAGGAGCAACCTCCGATTGAATTACCGGCTCCTTGATTGTTGTTGTTAGAAAAGTGATCGGCCACGGCCGTACTCACGGCGGTGGTTATCATTCTTTGAAGAGCTTGTTCTAGAGTTTCGAGAGGAGTATTGTGTTGACCTTGGTGAGCCATTGTTCCTTCATGAGACAAGAATATCGTTGGTTAGTATTTTCAACAATACTAACCGTGGCATGGAATAAGGATAGAGAGAAAATTTTCCTTGACTCGCCTTAAATTCTCTATGTCATAATGTCGGAACGTCCATGTGAATCACCGTAATATAATCCCGGAAATTATATTACCCTGATTCTCATGTGCATTTAACATTACTTCATAAAGTCAAGGTGGCGCACCAACAAAATTTATCAACGTAAGATCAAGATCGAATACGAGTTAGATATGATAGAAGAGTTCGAGTATAAATGCACAATTAGTCAAATAATTCCTACTTCAGTCTATATGCCGGTTGTAGTCTAGATTCACCTATGTACCCTATGACTCGGGGTGAACACAAATGAACTCTAAATCCCTACAACCAAGGCTCTGATACCACCTGTAGCGACCCCGACAAATCGTCAAGTGACGGCGTCGGCTACGTGGATCCCATTACCTGATTATAAGTCTTTAAGATAACGTTTGACCAAAATATGTCGCCTTCATTTCAAAATAAAGCTTGTTTCAAAGTTTACAAGAAATGTTCAACCAAAAGTTAAGTTACAACGTTATAGATACGATTGAAATCTAGGCGACACGGTTTAAAGTAAAGTCAAAAGACGCTCCATGAAATGCATGTATACTCGACATCCAATGCAAGTATCAAATAATGAGCGGAAGCATGTATCATGTATCGTTCAAGGACCTGAGAAAAACATAGAAATCTGTCAACGAAAACGTTGGTGAAATCATAGGTTTAAGTAAGTAAGTACAAGTGAACCACAAGATTTGCATCAATGAAATAATAGTAATACATTCCAAAAGTTTGTTTCACGAGCACCCAATTATCAAAGCTTAACATTCCTTCCATTGTATACCCCATCACTTAGTGCTAGAACAAACACTGATTCTCGAAAATATATTTCATCCGTAGACGGTAGCGAACCGTCAAGGATGAGGGTTGTCAACCCATATGGCCATATAACATAAGTTCTCGCTTACACCCGGCAAGTGTAACTAATGATAATCGAATTGAGGATTTTGTTCTAAACTCGTATGTAGAATGTTTGTTTTCCCGTTCTTGTGTTCACTTAGTTCAAAAGAATCGTTTATGTTTTCTCATCCCAAATATAAGTTCAAAAAGAGTAAAAGTGGGACTATGATCTCACCTTTGATTGCACGAGTATAAATGTACTTCACAAAGTAAACGTGTACATGAATATTGCTTAGCCTTGACCTAAACAAATAAGTTGTATCAATTAACCGGTTACGACACAAGGTCGGGTGAAATGTGTTCAATTGGTCCTATGGCTCAATACGACTTGAATAGTATAGCATGTGAATCACGTTGTCAAGTTTCATGCAAGAATCACGTACAAAAGCATGTTAGAACGATTGTATAAAAGTTTGGTTAAGTTTGACTAAAAGTCAAACTTGGTCAAAGTCAACGAAAAGTCAACACGTTCGGGTCGGGTCCCGAACTATTTTTCTAAGCTTAGAAGTCATATATGAGCATGTTGGCCAAGTTACATGTTAATCGGAGGTGCGTAGCATAGCAAACATTTTTCGAAATTTGACAAAGTAGGTCAGAATCTGACCACGGCATATGCCGCGCCGCGGCCAGAGGTGTCGCGCCGCGACATTAGGCGTGGCCTGGTACCTGGTCAGTTTCAAATGTTCAAGTCTTGGTCAAAACTTCAAACAACCATAAAACGCAAACCGTAAACAACTAGAAGGCGTATCTTATACCGTTGGAAAGCTCTTTTGACAAGGAACACAACTAAACATGTATCATCAATCAAAAACATCATTTACAATAACCGAAAACTCGTCAATTGATCAAGAAAGGTTTATTTTCAAAGTTTCAAGTTCGTAAAACGTATTTTATGATTCGGGAATCCAATTTACACATACGATATGCCGTTTCGAAGGTAATTAAGCATACATTACAACTAATCACTAACAATTAACATTCCATGGCATTCAAGCATCAAAAGTTCATGTCAAGAACTATCAAACCCTAGTCAAACATCACAAAATCAATATTCATGTTTTTGAAGTTTTCTTAATCAACCTACGCATCAAAACGAAGCTAGTGATACTAGTAACACAATTAAAACATGCACTTTAACAATCTAACAACATTAACTCATCCAAAATCAAGGATTAAGCACACCCATTTCAAGTTCATGCTAGTTACTCCAAAAACAACAAATCGAGCAAGTAAATCATATATTCATGCTAGACACGAGCCATAGACACTAACTAACACCATTTCAAATCAAAACACGAATTTAGAGAAATCTAGAGTTTTAGAAATGTTACCCAAACGAGATGAAGTTGGTATCAAATTGTAGAGGATGAAGAGAGGATTCCAAATATGTAATCGGATTTGTTGTGAGCTTCCAAGATTGAATTTAGATGATGAATGAATGGAATGGGTTTGTGTGTGTGTTCTTGAGATGGAGAGAAAAGGGATGAGGGAGATGATGGAGTGGATGAAATGGGTTGACTAGTTGACCTAGTCAACTAGTTTGCCCATTTGGCAACTCCGGTCCCTCGAGTTTCAAAGCGGGTGCGGGATTTAACCGATCGAATATTTTTAAAACGCAAGTTAACGAGAGATGTTATAATTAAATGACGGAATTATTATGAACGTTAGTCAACGGAAACTACGAATTTAAATAACGAAAGGTATTATTTAAAAGAAAAAGACGGTGTTAAAAATAAATTTAACGGAAAAACGCGGGATGTTACAGCTACCACATCAACAACCATCAGCGAGGAATGTTTGCTTTTTAAAGCATCACTACGGTCGAGCCAACGACCTTAAACAAAAGCGCTTCTCGGGAGGCAACCCGTGCAATAAAGAAGAGTAGAAGAATAAAGAATGACAAATGAGCCGATAAAAGACGCAAGGATTGGAAGCCAGCTGTAACATCCCGCATTTTTTCGTTAAATTTATTTTAACGCCGTCTTTTTTTAGATAATATCTTTCGTTATCTAAATTCATATCTTTCATTAACTAACATTCTTTATATTTCCGTTATTCGATTATAACATCTCTAGTTTACTCTAGCATTTTTAAAATATTCGTTTGGCTAATTCACGCACTCGCTTTTAAACTTGAGGGACTAATGTTGTCAAGTGAGCAAAGAGGTAACTAGTGGTTGACTAGTCAACCACCTCTCTCCCCACCATTCATTATCTTTTCTTTTCTTTTCCATTTTTCTCTCAACTTTTATTTCTAAACTTCCATCCTTTTGATCTTCATCACTAATTCATCATCTAAATCCAAATCAAGAAGCTAACATCAAAACAAATCGTACTTTTGGAATCCTCTCTTTATCCTCTACATTTTGGTACCAATTTCACTACTTGGGGTAAATTTTCTAAAAACTCTAGATTTCTCAAATTCGATTTATAGACTTGAAATGGTGTTTGTTAGTGTCTATGGCTCAAGTCTAACATGAATATGTGTTTGGTTTGTTCAATTTTGTTATTTTGAGTAACTAGCATGAACACTTGAAATGGGTTTGTTTAATCTTGAGTTTTGGTTGATTAAATATTGTTTAAATGTTAAAGTTCATGTATTAAATGTGTTACTAGCTTCGTTTTGGTATGTTGGTTGATTTAGAAAAACTTCATAAACAAAATTAATGAATTCATGATTCTTGGTTAGGGTTTGATGAACTTTAAAATGAACTTTTGATGCTTTGAATGTTATGAAATGTTGTTGGTAAGTGTTTAGTTGTAATGTATGTTTAATTACCTTCGAAACGGCATATCGTATGTGTAAATTGGATTCCCGAATCACCTTTTTCATTTTTGATCTTGAAACGTTAAATAATGATCATTCGACGAGGTTTTGGTTATTGTAAATGATGTTTTTGTTTAATGAAATGTATTTAGTTGTATTCCTCGTTAAATTACCTTTCCAACAATATAAGATACGTATTTTGAATGTTTACAGTTCATAAGTTATGTTTGTTTGAAGTTTGGTTCGAGCCTACACTTAAAACTGCCCAGGTATTCTGTCTAGTGTTAAGCCGCGGCGCGGCTTAAAGCGCGGAAAGTGGGCTGTCCAAAATTACCAATTTTTGTTTAATTCTAACTATGCTACACACCTCCGATTGACATGAAACTTGGCCAACATGCTTATATATGATTAATTAGCTCAGAAAAATTGTCCAAGACCCGACCCGAACACGTTGACTTTTTTGTTGACTTTGACCAAAGTTGACTTTTATTCAAACTTAACCAATACTTTGTTTAATCATTATAACATTTCGTTTACACTTATATCTTGCATGAAACTTGACAACGTGATTCACATGCTACATAATCGAGTCGTAACGAGCTATAGGACTAATTGAACACATTTCGCCCGACCTTGAGTCGTAATCGGTAATTGATATAACTTACTTATTTAGGTCAAGGCTAAACAACTTTTATTGCACAACGTTTAAAACGAAGTACTTTGGCATGCAACTACGGTGAGATCATAGTCCCATCTTTTCAACAACTTTTATACTTTTAAATCATGGGATGAGAAACATATACGTATCATACTTTTATGCTTTGAACACAAGTACGAAAAAAAACATTCCACGTGCGAGTTAGAAAAAAAATGCCTCAATTCGATTATCATTAGTTACACTTGCCGGGTGTAAGCGAGAACTTATATTGTGTGGCCAACGGGTTTGACAAACCCTCATTCGGACGGTTCGCTACCGTTATTCGGATGAAATATATTTTTGAGAAACAGTGTAGGATCTAACACTATGTGTATGGGGTTCGTGGAAAGTTAAGCCTTGATAATTGGGTGCTCGCGAATAACAACTTTTGGAATACAAACGATTTGGATAATCAACTTTATGGAAATACTAAATCTTGTGGTTCAAAAATAACGTTTACAAATACACCTATGATTTCACCAACGTTTTTCATTGACAGTTTTCTATATGTTTCTCATGTTCATACTTGGCTACTTGATACATGCTTCCGCACACTTTTATTACTTGCTTGGGGTCAAGTATACATGCATACGCGAGTGATAGCACCTTTGGATTCAAACTTAAAGCATACATACTTACGCTATTTATAGCAACCGTGATTTTCAACTTATTATGTCGCAAGTTATTTCATTTATACGTTTCAACTTTTGTAAACTTATAATTGTTGTCGAACCGTTTGGTAAACTTAAAACTTTGAAAGTCTTGTACGTTTCAAATGAATGCGACATAATTTTGGTAAAACGCGTCTCATATAGGGACTATGAACACGTAACGGGACCTACGTTAACGACGTCGTCAATGACGATTTTGTCGGGTCGTTACACCAGCCGCATCTGCTAGGGGTATTTTTTTCTTTTCGCTACTAGCTCAAGATTCAAACTATGCCACATCCTAGCTTATCACTAAGTGTGGGATAACACCCAATTAAAACACTAGACAAATATTACCAAATCTTCAACTAAAACTCCTAAGTGTGGGATACACTAGGAACATTGAGGACAATGTTCGTCTAAGTATGGGATGTTGGTATAATCTTTTTATGCTGTATTAAAATAACCCATTACGAAGATTCCAAGTCCTTAAGCCAAATTTCAAAATTTTTGCAAAAGAAAGCCTTTTCGAAAAAGTATTTTTGAAAACCTAAAACGTTTGTCAATAAAAATAAGGCTTAAGTAAGGTGGAAATCTTGTTAGGTTGAACCAAATCTCTAATAGAGCATTGCATGACTAAGGCATCATCGACCTAAATTGATTATGGTGAGGCACCCCAAATAAGACCAGCATTCATCTTTAATGCTTCACTATTTTCTGTTGAGAGTGCCAATGTCTGTGCTCAGAATCAGAACTTGCTTTAGATCTACATCTCCAAGCAGCGAAACGTGATTCGGTTGTAATCAAAAGAGCTAGCCATTTGTCAAACATAAGCCTTCCGCACCTCCACCACTTCTACTCCACCACCATATCCACATCCACATCATCTTTACTATTACTCGAAAAATCCAGAAAACGAGATTCCTTCCGAAAACCCGATGTTATAAACCTCTCAAGTATCATGGCAAAGGTCTTGAAAAAGTTTACCGGCAAAAAGTTTCTCAAGATGAAGTCTCCAAAAAAAAAAAAAATTATATAGTTCTGAAAAAAATGAGCAGAACTTAATAAGAGAAATGCCGAAGAGAACTCAACCAAAAATGATTATCAAATGAAGAAAATTTCAAAAGTGCTTCTCTAAATACTTCAGCACTCCTATCTATCCAAATAAAAGTCTGTATAAAGACTACATTACCCTTTTATCTCACCCCTAGAAAACAACTTCACTACCACTCCAAAATTCCTTTTCCATCATTGACAAATGACCTATAAGCTGAGATTACTATCGTTCTCACATTAGCAGCAAGGATTTGAGTCTTTATCAAGCCTATGACGATGGGTGCAACATGACTGGCTATGAGTGAATTTATTTCTTAGATTTATAGGGAACCCTAAACACTTGAGTGATTTGAGCGACCCGTGAAAGCTAGCATATGTCATGTAACCTCCTCGCATGCTTGCATAGATAATTTCAATCCTAACATAGATGACTCACCTTATCTTTTTGCTCTTATAATAAAAGCAAACCGCTTAGGCTATTAGAAAAGAAACGTCGAAAAGATTCTTAAAGAAATGAGAGTTTGCTTGAGAACAAGCAAAGTCTAAGTGTGAGATATTTGATATCGGCTAAAAAGTCACATTTTCACCCCGGTATTAAGACCCAAAAACAAGAAAGATTCAAACTTTGTCAGCAAAATACCCACTTCGTCGGTTAGAATTGAAGAAAAAGTAATTATGAAGATGGTCCAAAAAGAATCAAGAGAATTGGAGCTAAAACGAAGATTCTAGAACGAAAACGGTGAAAGACAAGAAATCAAGTTACGATCCAGGAAATCAGGCTGACCAGACTAAGCAAACGGCCTACCATACGGCTTGCCAAACGGCCTGCCAAACGGTCAGTGTAAACGGGCTCGATAAACGGCTTGCCAAAAACGGCCTGTCAAACGGCTTGCCAGCCATTTGCAGGCAAAAATCTTGTTTATTTAAAGGGTCTTTGTCATTCATTCCAACATACACTTCAATTCACTTCTTTCTCTCTTGTACAATATTAGTCATACTCTCAAGGACTTCGACTCCGTACGGGAAACCTAGTACCCGGAGAAGAACGCCGAAGATTGTATTAGGAGCGGTCTGGAGTCTTGAAGTTGTCACTTTTGTATTCAGAACTTGTTTAATCTACTGGTACTTCTATCCCTTATCTTTATATAATGTCTTCTATCATTATGTTATGTGATATTGTTGCCATTATTAGTGAGTAGTTATCATTAGTGTATGCTATGATGTAAGCAGTTATAATGCGGGAATAATATTATGATCTGTGTATGCTGTTGAAATGCTTTCCGATTATGCTTTAAACCCAATCGCTTTTCCAACTAATAGAACGTAGTTATAGGCTCTGTTATTGGGAAGTCGCGAACCCCGATTCAGAGTACACTATCTGTGTCACCTATTGGTAAGAGAAATCTCTCGGATACAACGTGAGATCGACTGAGGCACACCGGTTGTAGTAAGTCTATCAAGCTTTGGATTCCGACTGAGGACTCTTTCGTAGTGAAACATCTGACTAGACCCTTAGTACATTGTCGGTCCCAGACCATGCTAGTGTAGTCACCAAGCATATAAACTTCGTACGTGCATGCTGAAGCACAGCGGTTGTTGTAAGTTGTACCTCTGCTAAGTAAGGCCATGGAACCCAGTTAGTGTTGACTAGTACACTGCACCATAATGCGGACTCAAGCATTGCACCCCGCTTGAGGGATTCTTAGTTAATTAAGGAACTGTTTGTTTAGACACATAATGGATTGGACTGTTAGGATAACCGAACTTGTTCATGGAAGTCAGCTTGACTTGGCCATGGTGTTCTTTATGGTTGAACTCTTTTTAAGGGCCTAACTATCTTTTAAAACCAATCATTAACGAAAGCATTGAAACACATCACGTCTCTCGGATATGGTAAACCATGTATTCTATTATACTTAAGAAAGTTTAGACCATTGTGGAATGTTAATACGTCACCCAACCGAGTCGCTCAATTGGATGAGCCGTCTGAACGTGTATGCCTGTAGTCAGACTGCACGAGCGTCGGGGGTAAGGGACGTTGCTGTCTATTCAGAATCTTCAAGCCTAACGCAGTACCCAGTGACATGTCTTATGACAGGGGCGTTTAGGACCAGTGTAATGAATACAAGGCCTCTGCCTATTCATGAGCTAGCATTTCATAATCTTGGCAGAATAACTGATGAATTCATAGTATGCACTCACCTTAACCTTATCTGAATTACAAATTTTATCGCATTTACTTTATCTGTCTTATAAATTAGAAAATCCCAAAATTAATTAACCACTACTCCTTCCTAACTATCTTAGGCTTAAATATAGGTTTGATTCTACTGATATCTCAAAAATACGACTCTAGGTCATACTTCTCTTACTCATACTAAGGAGTAGTACGATTTAGGCCCCGCTAAATATAAATTTAAAACAGTACCCCTCCCTCGAGTGGCTGATCCTGGCGTGCTGCGGCCTGACGACACCGCACGAATAAAACCGTCTGTTTCGGCCATATCAGCGCGCGTCGTTATTCTGCATTTAGTGTTTATTCTAGCATATGCTCGAGCAAAGAAATAACTTAGTTCCTTAATATTTGCAAAATAGCAAATTAAAAAGCCAGTTTACATTATTTGCACAATAACGTAGAATAAATGTTATGCTGCATGACGGGAGCGACCCCTCTATACAGACATAATCTTTTTATTCTTGCTGCAACAATCCAATGTTGTCCGCAGAGAGAGCAAGCCAATGCTCTAAATATTATACTCTTGACTTTTATAAATTTCTTATAAGTGTTTACACGTATTGACAATCCAATGTCGAATCCGTCTATATAAGCAATCCAATGCTTATCTCAAGAGTCTTCCAGCCAATCCAATGCCCGTGATATTGACAAGTAACCAAAGTTGTATTTTATAGTCATGACTTTGCAAATCTCCGTCCTGCGCGGTGTACAAGCGTTTGAAACAAGCCAATGTTTTACTACTGTCACCATTATTTATAGTTTTAGTAGCCAAACTAAACTATCCCACTTGGAATTCGGAGCGTTCCCTGTGCAGCGGTGCGTGCAATCAACATACTTAATGTTTATAGTGTTTTGGACGCACTAAATAAGAAACACTGAAGAGGGTGGATCAGTTCCCTCGATAAGTGTGTTTTCTTTACGGGCTTAACCGCAAAAATAATATATGTGATGCGTATGCGGGTCTATCCTACCTATTTAAAGGATTTTTGGCATGCAACCGCTAATCACTGAACAGAAAATAATCCTTTCTAATAGTTATGCTCATATCATGGTAGCCCCCATTTCAATAGTACTAAAGTACTTAGTGGTGTTGCAATCTAGAATGGAACTTAAACCACTTTTTGAAGGCAAGTGAAAAAGTACGTATGCGACCTATGAGCAAATAAAGTGATCTCATGGACTTACGCAATGTTGCCATGAGATTATACTAAATATGCCATGGGCGCACATAACGCAACCATGGTCTTTAAACAATTGTCCATGGTCTTACGCGTTGCAGCCATGGACTTAATAAATATGCCATGGGCACGCATACGCGACCATTGTCTTTAAACAATTGTCCATGGTCTTACGCGTTGCAGCCATGGACTTAATAAATAAGCCATGGGCGCGCTTACGCGACCGTGGTCTTTAAACAATTCTCCATGGTCTTACGCGTTGCAGCCATGGACTTAATAAATATGCCATGGGCGCGCGTACGCGACCATGGTCTTTAAACAATTGTCCATGGTCTTACGCGTTGCAGCCATGGACTTAATAAATTTGCCATGGGCGTGCGTACACGACCATGGTCTTTAAACAATTGTCCATGGTCTTACGCGTTGCAGCCATGAACTTAATAAATATGTCATGGGCGCGCGTACGCAACCATGGCCTTTAAACAATTGTCCATGGTCTTACGCGTTGCAGCCATGGACTTAATAAATATGTCATGGGCGCGCGTACGCGATCATGGTTTTTAAATAATTGTCCAAGGTCTTGCGCGTTGCAGCCATGGACTTAATAAATATGCCATGGGTGCGCGTACGCGACCATGGTCTTTAAATAATTGTCCATGGTCTTACGCGTTGCATCCATGGACTTAATAAATATGCCATGGGCGCGCGTACGCGACCATGATCTTTAAACAATTGTCCATGGTCTTACGCATTGCAGCCATGGACTTAATAAATATGCCATGGGCGCGCGTACCTGACTATGGTCTTTAAAAAATTGTCCATGGTCTTACGCGTTGCAGCCATGGACTTAATAAATATGCCATGGGCGCGCGTACGCGACCATGGTCTTTAAACAATTGTCCATGGTCTTACGCGTTGCAGCCATGGACTTAATAAATATGCCATGGGCGCGCGTACGTGACTATGGTCTTTAAAAAATTGTCCATGGTCTTACGCGTTGCAGCCATGGACTTGATAAATATGCCATGGGCGCGCGTACGCGACCATGGTCTTTAAACAATTGTCCATTTTCTTACGCGTTGCAGCCATGGACTTAATAAATATGCCATGGGCACGCGTACGCGACCATGGTCTTTAAACAATTGTCCATGGTCTTACGCGTTGCAGCCATGGACTTAATAAATATGTCATGGGCGCGCGTACGCGACCATGGTCTTTAAACAATTGTCCATGGTCTTACGTGTTGCAGCCATGGACTTGATAAATATGTCATGGGCGCGCGTACGCGACCATGGTCTTTAAACAATTGTCCATGGTCTTACGCGTTGCAGCCATGGACTTGATAAATATGCCATGGGTGCGCATACGCGACCATGGTCTTTAAATAATTGTCCTTGGTCTTACGCGTTGCAGCCATGGACTTAATAAATATGCCATGGACGCGCGTACGCGACCATGGTCTTTAAATAATTGTCCATGGTCTTACGCGTTGCAGCCATGGACTATGTTAGTGCGCAAATATTGAGTAACGTGATATCGTATGATTAACACTGCAAGGGGGTATTATGGAGCGGTATTATGGAGTAGTATAACCGGTGGTCTCCACATGTATCATGATGCTCATCTCCAAAGGGAGACACATTTCGACCTTTCAAAAGGTTTTTAGGTGTACGACCGTCACCGATAAAGTAGACATTCATTTTCCGCTAGTTAATAGTCTATACCATGCCGGCCCCATTTCAATATAACTAAAATTATTTAGTTGTGTTGAAATTTGCTAGATATATATACTGCATTGACTATTCGTAAGTCAAGCTTCGCATATGAAGATTCGCGAACTGAGTATTCACGGAAACAAAATAACACTATACGTCCGAAAAGGTTGCGATAATAATCACATTAATTGCCGGCAGTAAAATAGCCGATGTTTATGGGAACGTAACACGTTAATATGGAATAAATTCCATTCACGGTTTCTTTAATGGAAGCTAAATCCATGTTTGCCAAATAATAATATCTATCAAAATTAATAGATATAAGATATATCTCTTCGCTAAAACACGTCCATTAACAAAATTATGAGATTTTGTTTCCTTTTTTGGGATCCAGTTATAATCAAAAAGGGAAATCAATTGGGAAGATTACAACCAATATTAGTTTAAACCCAAACTTATGTAGGTTGGAACTTTTGAAACCAGTATTGTACCACCGAGTCGTTAAGAATCAATATTGCCGTATATATCGAAACGACATGCAAGTATGTCGCGTATATTTAGTCAAGTATGACGTAGAGATCCATACCAAAATAAGAAGGTTTCCTATCAGCGATCTCGTGGCTGTTCCGAACCTTGTAAACAATTTGTTAAACGAAATTGAAACCTGCTTGTAGTTTGTGAAGCACACGAAGCGTGCTTCGTCCGCAATAGGTATGTTAGGGATAGTGGCAAAGAGTACAATCAGATCTAATTCCGATAGATGTGATATGAGTCGATTATTGACCCGAAACATCCAACGTGTTTCTTTGTGGTCCCATTGGGGCTGCCTGAACGCGTTGATAATAGCTTGAAGGCGTCGAGTTCAACCCGGAGGCATCGTGGTAGGCCCGAAGGCATCGGGATCAGCCACTAAAGCATTGAGATCGATTTCGCGATCAGTATTTGAGGCTTTAGTATAGCCGTTAGTAAATAAATTAATACCAGCATAATTTCCACAAGGTGCTTGTTAACACTTAAGCGGTTCATTAATCGATCAATTGTAACGAGATGAAAACCGTTATATCTCGATCAACAATTAATTATAAAACACTTATTGTAATGAATCTCAACCTAAAGTGATCAATAGATCACATATTACTGATTTGTACCATCTCAGATACACAATCTTTTTAATTAATCATTAGATCTCATGCCTGTAAAAGTTTTGATCAATATAATTGATGAAAACATCAATAAAAAACTTACAAGTCTGATCTAAGTGATGCGGTTTCTGCTTAACCGTTTGTCATCCCACGCTCAAGATATTAGATCCGACTAGCTCTTTCATTAATCGGGACGAATACGAGATTTATTGTTGCTGGTCCCACGGATGGCGCCAAATGATCAAGCATATTTCCACCGAATGTTAGAGATACACTTGAGTGCAATAGAGGAGGGTTTATTATGTACATCGGCTTTAACCTCCGGTCCGGTTACCGTGATAACCCTAGACGAGATGATGATTTCGGGAGGGTGGTTATGGCTGTTTGGCCGCCATCGAGGCGTGTCGATTGGCGTCTAGGGGAAAACCCTACACTTGTGTAGGTAAAACCCTAGAGGGAGTGGAGAGCGTTTGAGCTTCCAGGTTATATGTGTGTCTTTAGCAAGGTTGTAAAAGTCGCGAGTCGGGGACGCATCGGTCGAGACCTAAAAAGGACGCCTCGGACGCGTCGGGGACGCGTCGGGGACGCATCGGTCGTTGACCAACGTTGACTTTATTAATAATTTCTTAAATATATATTTATATATGTATAAAATAGTTAATTCTGTACCATAAATTTCTTAAATAAGAACTTGAATCTAAATATAATCAAACTTCAAACTCATTTAATATTTCCGAGTACATAATCAGTAAGGACACAGAGAAAATAGCGGCCCAAAAAATGAAAACAAACCCTAATTTTAAAACATATCACATCTTGACGAAAATTTGACTGATTTTGACCGTTTTTGACCAACTTTGACCGTCTTTGACAGAATTTGACCGAACTTTTAGCTTTGACCGTCTTTTGAGTCGTTTTCAGAAAAAACGGGACGGAGAACCCAAAAAAAACGACGCATCGGCCGACGCGTCGACCAAGTCGGCCGACTTTTACAACACTGGTCTTTAGGGTAAAAGTCCTGCCCTTTATTTATAGAGGCAATATTAGGGTTTCTAGGGAAAAAGGCTAATGGGCCGCTAACGGGCCAGGCTCAAGCATAAAACCAATTATTAGCCCGATGCGCTATGCGTATCATTACTGAGTGTAACACTTTCAAGGTTGCAAGCACAAAGACTTATAGACATAACTTTCTCATGATTTTCATACATCGGAAAAGGATGCTCCTTGTAAATACGTGTTACCCCAGACTTAGATGAATCATCGTTGAGGTGAAGAGAGCATGTATCTATGGACCCTGGAAGATTCTTAATCTCTATTGTAGAAAAAGTTAACTCCTCTAAGAATTGTAGCTTGTCAAGATCTTTGGGGGACTTAAGAATATTACCTTCGAGAGTCAGCTTTTTCATAAACCATACGCTTAGTGTAAAACTCTCAAGGTTGCTAGCACACCGACTTATAGACATAACTTTCTCAACATTACCATACATTGGAAATGGATGTTCTCTATAAATACGTGTAATTCGAAACTTACACGAACTGTTGTCGAGGTGAAATGGACACATATCTTTGGATTCTGTTACGAGATATACCCCTGACAACGAACCAATCTCAACTGGCTGGAACATTTTGGCAAACAAAAATGATTCAAACCTCCCACAACCGCCTATGTCTAACTTTGAACATGTAAGGGCTATAGATTTGAGCTTCGGGTATCCGTTGGGCATGTGAAGTACCAAATCACAACACCCATTGAGAATTAACGACTCGAGATTCGGAACCTGCCCAAGGGTAAGGTTCCTTAACTTGGAACAACTGAGGTTGAGATATTTCAAATTTGGTAATTCGTCGGGCATGTGAAGTTCTACCAAGTCACACCTTTCAAGACTTAATGTCTCGAGATTCGAAATCAGCCGGAGATCAAGTGTCTTCAACTTTGAGTGTTCAAGGATAAGCGATTTGATCTTCAGGTATCTATAGGGCGAATAAAGTTCTACCAAATCACAACATCCATCAAGACTTATCTACTCGAGATTCGGAGCCTGCCCAAGGGTAAGGTTCCTTAACGTTGAAGATTTGAGGTTGAGGGATTTAAGTTTTGGACATTCTTTGGGAAAATGAAGTTCATAAGAATCAAATTTTGTAAGAGTTAGTTTCTCGAGATCAGAAGTCAACCCAAGGTCAAGAATCCAAAATTTTGAAGATTCAAGGTAAATGAATTTGAGCTTTGGACATCTGAATGGAATGTGAAGCTCTACCAAATTATAACAACCATTAAGGATTAACGTCTCAAGATCTGGAGTCGGCCCAAGGTTAAATATCCGCAAGTTTGAGAACGCGATATTAAGGTACTTGAGTTTAGGAAATCCGTTGGGGATATGAAATTCTTCTATATTACAACCTTCAAGATCCAATGTCTCAAGGTTTGGAATGAGCTTAAAGTCAAAACACACCAATTTTGATGATGCAAGGTTAACGTATCTGAGATTGTTATTGAAATGTCCCGTTCTTATTGATTAAAAACGTTCCATATTAATTGATTTCGTTGCGAGGTTTTGACCTCTATATGAGACGTTTTTTAAAGACTGCATTCATTTTAAAACAAACCATAACCTTATTTCATCAATAAAGGTTTAAAAATCTTTACGTAGATTATCAAATAATGATAATCTAAAATATCCTGTTTACACACGACTATTACATAATGGTTTACAATACAAATATGTTACAACGAAATAAGTTTCTTGAATGCAGTTTTTACACAATATCATACAAGCATGGACTCCAAATCTTGTCCTTATTTAAGTATGCGACAGCGGAAGCTCTTAATAATCACCTGAGAATAAACATGCTTAAAACGTCAACAAAAATGTTGGTGAGTTATAGGTTTAACCTATATATATCAAATCGTAACAATAGACCACAAGATTTCATATTTCAATATACATCCCATACATAGAGATAAAAATCATTCATATGGTGAACACCTGGTAACCGACATTAACAAGATGCATATATAAGAATATCCCCATCATTCCAGGACACCCTTCGGATATGATATAAATTTCGAAGTACTAAAGCATCCGGTACTTTGGATGGGGTTTGTTAGGCCCAATAGATCTATCTTTAGGATTCGCGTCAATTAGGGTGTCTGTTCCCTAATTCTTAGATTACCAGACTTAATAAAAAGGGGCATATTCGATTTCGATAATTCAACCATAGAATGTAGTTTCACGTACTTGTGTCTATTTTGTAAATCATTTATAAAACCTGCATGCATTCTCATCCCAAAAATATTAGATTGTTATAATGTAGTTTCTAAACAGAAAAGTAGTTTCTAATGTATTCGGTTTACCTTATATTATGAATCTAAACAAGTTCAAATAAGATTTCCACTCGAAATAAGATTGTTATAGTTATAGAAATTGAATCAAAGTTTGAATATGAGTATTACCTTATATTAGAAAGATATCTTACTGTAAATAAGAAAGATTTCTTGAGGTTGGATGATCACTCTACAAGATTGGAAGTAAGCTAGCAAACTTGGAAGTATTCTTGATTTTATGAAACTAGAACTTGTAGAATTTTTGAAGAACACTTAGAACTTGAAGATAGAACTTGAGAGAGATTAATTAGATGAAGAAAATTGAAGAATGAAAGTGTTTGTAGGTGTTTTTGGTCGTTGGTGTATGGATTAGATATAAAGGATATGTAATTTTGTTTTCATGTAAATAAGTCATGAATGATTACTCATATTTTTGTAATTTTATGAGATATTTCATGCTAGTTGCCAAATGATGGTTCCCAAATGTGTTAGGTGACTCACATGGGCTGCTAAGAGCTGATCATTGGAGTGTATATACCAATAGTACATACATCTAAAAGCTGTGTATTGTACGAGTAGGAATACGGGTGCATACGAGTAGAATTGTTGATGAAACTGAACGGGGATGTAATTGTAAGCATTTTTGTTAAGTAGAAGTATTTTGATAAGTATCTTGAAGTCTTTCAAAAGTGTATGAATACATATTAAAACACTACATGTATATACATTTTAACAGAGTCGTTAAGTCATCGTTAGTCAATACATGTAAGTGTTGTATTGAAACCTTTAGGTTAACGATCTTGTTAAATGTTGTTAACCCAATGTTTATAATATCAAATGAGATTTTAAATTATTATATTATCATGATAGTATGATGTACGAATATCTCTTAATATGATATATATACATTAAATGTCGTTACAACGATAATCGTTACATATATGTCTCGTTTCAAAATCATAAAGTTAGTAGTCTTGTTATTACATACGTAGTTCATTGTTAATATACTTAATGATATGTTTACTTATCATAATATCATGTTAACTATATATATATATATATATATATATATATATATATATATATATATATATATATATATATATATATATATATATATATATATATATATATATATATAACTATATATATATGTCATCATATAGTTTTTACAAGTTTTAACGTTCGTGAATCACCGGTCAACTTGGGTGGTCAATTGTCTATATGAAACCTATTTCAATTAATCAAGTCTTAACAATTTTGATTGCTTAACATGTTGGAAACAATTAATCATGTAAATAACAATTTCATTTAATATATATATAAACATGGAAAAGTTCGGGTCACTACAGTACCTACCCGTTAAATAAATTTCGTCCCGAAATTTTAAGCAGTTGGAGGTGTTGACGTATCTTCTGGAAATAAATGCGGGTATTTCTTCTTCATCTGATCTTCTCGTTCCCAGGTGAACTCGGGTCCTCTACGAGCATTCCATCGAACCTTAACAATTGGTATCTTGTTTTGCTTAAGTCTTTTAACCTCACGATCCATTATTTCGAACCGATCCATTATTTCGACGGGTTCTTCGATGAATTGAAGTTTTTCGTTGATTTGGATTTCATCTAACGGAATAGTGAGATCTTCTTTAGCAAAATATTTCTTCAAATTCGAGACGTGGAAAGTGTTATGTACAGCTGCGAGTTGTTGAGGTAACTCAAGTCGGTAAGCTACTGGTCCGACACGATCAATAATCTTGAATGGTCCGACATACCTTGGATTTAATTTCCCTCGTTTACCAAATCGAACAACGCCTTTCCAAGGTGCAACTTTAAGCATGACCATCTCTCCAATTTCAATTTCAAATTCTATATCTTTTCTTTTAATATCAGCGTAGCTCTTTTGTCGACTTTGGGCGGTTTTCAACCGTTGTTGAATTTGGATGATCTTCTCGGTAGTTTCTTGTATTATCTCCGGACCCGTAATCTGTCTATCCCCCATTTCACTCCAACAAATCGGAGACCTGCACTTTCTACCATAAAGTGCTTCAAACGGTGCCATCTCAATGCTTGAATGGTAGCTGTTGTTGTAGGAAAATTCTGCTAACGGTAGATGTCGATCCCAACTGTTTCTGAAATCGATAACACATGCTCATAGCATGTCTTCAAGCGTTTGTATCGTCCTTTCGCTCTGCCCATTACTTTGTGGATGATAAGCAGTACTCATGTCTAGACGAGTTCCTAATGCTTGCTGTAATGTCTGCCAGAATCTTGAAATAAATCTGCCATCCCTATCAGAGATAATAGAGATTGGTATTCCATGTCTGGAGACGACTTCCTTCAAATACAGTCGTGCTAACTTCTCCATCTTGTCATCTTCTCTTATTGGCAGGAAGTGTGCTGATTTAGTGAGACGATCAACTATTACCCAAATAGTATCAAAACCACTTGCAGTCCTTGGCAATTTAGTGATGAAATCCATGGTAATGTTTTCCCATTTCCATTCCGGGATTTCGGGTTGTTGAAGTAGACCTGATGGTTTCTGATGCTCAACTTTGACCTTTGAACACGTCAAACATTCTCCAACGTATTTAGCAACATCGACTTTCATACCCGGACACCAAAAATGTTTCTTGAGATCCTTGTACATCTTCCCCGTTCCAGGATGTATTGAGTATCTGGTTTTATGAGCTTCTCTAAGTACCATTTATCTCATATCTCCAACTTTTGGTACCCAAATCCTTTCAGCCCTATACCGGGTTCTGTCTTCCCGAATATTAAGATGCTTCTCCGATCCTTTGGGAATTTCATACTTTAAATTTTCCTCTTTTAAAACTCCTTGTTGCGCCTCCTTTATTTGAGTAGTAAGGTTATTGTGAATCATTATATTTATAGGTTTTACTCGAATGGGTTCTCTGTCCTTCCTGCTCAAGGCGTCGGCTACCACATTTTCCTTCCCTGGGTGGTAACGAATCTCAAAGTCGTAATCATTCAACAATTCAATCCACCTACGCTGCCTCATATTCAGTTGTTTCTGATTAAATATGTGTTGAAGACTTTTGTGGTCGGTATATATAATACTTTTGACTCCATATAAGTAGTGCCTCCAAGTCTTTAATGCAAAAACAACCGCGCCTAATTCCAAATCATGCGTCGTATAATTTTGTTCGTGAATCTTCAATTGTCTAGATGCATAAGCAATCACCTTCGTTCGTTGCATTAATACACAACCGAGACCTTGCTTTGATGCGTCACAATAAATCATAAAATCATCATTCCCTTTAGGCAATGACAATATAGGTGCCGTAGTTAGCTTTTTCTTCAATAACTGAAACGCTTTCTCTTGTTCATCCTTCCATTCAAATTTCTTCCCTTTATGCGTTAATGCAGTCAAGGGTTTTGCTATTCTGGAAAAGTCTTGGATGAACCTTCTATAGTAACCAGCTAGTCCTAAAAACTGGCGTATGTGTTTCGGAGTTTTCGAGGTTTCCCACTTTTCAACAGTTTCTATCTTTGCCGGATCCACCTTAATACCTTTTTTGTTCACTATGTGACCGAGGAATTGAACTTCTTCTAACCAAAATGCACACTTTGAAAACTTAGCGTACAATTCTTCCTTCCTCAATACTTCTAACACCTTTCTCAAATGTTCACCATGTTCTTGGTCATTCTTTGAGTAAATAAGTATGTCATCAATGAAAACAATGACAAACTTGTCAAGGTATGGTCCACACACTCGGTTCATAAGGTCCATGAACACAGCTGGTGCATTAGTTAAACTAAACGGCATGACCATAAACTCGTAATGACCGTAACGTGTTCTGAAAGCAGTCTTTGGAATATCATCTTCTTTCACCCGCATTTGATGATACCCGGAACGTAAGTCAATCTTTAAATAAACAGACGAGCCTTGTAGTTGATCAAATAAGTCATCGATTCTCGGTAGTGGGTAGCGGTTCTTGATGGTAAGTTTGTTCAACTCTCGGTAGTCGATACACAACCTGAATGTACCATCTTTCTTCTTGACAAACAAAACAGGAGCTCCCCACGGTGATGTGCTTGGTCGAATGAAACCACGCTCTAAAAGTTCTTGTAATTGGCTTTGCAGTTCTTTCATCTCACTGGGTGCGAGTCTGTAAGGAGTACGAGCTATTGGTGCAGCTCCTGGTACATGATCTATTTGAAATTCAACGGATCGATGTGTGGGTAATCCCGGTAATTCTTTCGGAAATACACCGGGAAATTCTTTTGCGACAGGAACATCATTGATGCTCTTTTCTTCAGTTTGCACTTTCTCGACGTGTGCTAGAATAGCATAGCAACCTTTTCTTATTAGTTTTTGTGCCTTCAAATTACTAATAAGATGTAGCTTCGTGTTGCCCTTTTCTCCGTACACCATTAAGGGTTTTCCTTTTTCTCGTATAATGCGAATTGCATTTTTGTAACAAACGATCTCTGCTTTCACTTCTTTCAACCAGTCCATACAGATTATCACATCAAAACTCCCTAACTCTACTGGTATCAAGTCAATCTTAAATGTTTCGCTAACCAGTTTAATTTCTCGATTCCGACATATATTATCTGCTGAAATTAATTTACCATTTGCTAATTTGAGTAAAAATTTACTATCCAAAGGCGTCAATGGATAACTTAATTTAGCACAAAAATCTCTACTCATATAGCTTCTATCCGCACCCGAATCAAATAAAACGTAAGCAGATTTATTGTCAATAAGAAACGTACCCGTAACAAGCTCCGGGTCTTCCTGTGCCACTGCCGCATTAATATTGAAAACTCTTCCGCGGCCTTGTCCATTCGTGTTCTCCTGATTCGGGCAATTTCTAATAATGTGGCCCGGTTTTCCACATTTATAACAAACTGCATTGGCATAACTTGCTCCGACACTACTTGCTCCACGATTACTCGTTCCGACACCATTTGTTCCTTTCATTCTGTTAACCCCTGGTCTGTAGACCTCACATTTCGCCGCGTTATGACCATTTCTTTTACACTTGTTGCAAAATTTGGTGCAGAACCCCGAGTGATACTTTTCACACCTTTGGCATAGCTGCTTCTGATTGTTGTTGTTGTTGCGGTTGTTATTATTGTTGGAATGATTGTTGTAGTTGTTGTTGTTGTTGTTTTGCCGTTTGTTGTAGTTGCGATTGATGTTGCGATTGTTGGGATAGTTGTTGTTGTTTTGGTGACTCTTATCACCGTTTTCCTCCCACTTTCTTTTGACTAGCTTCATGTTGGCCTCTTCGGCTTCCTGTTCTTTAATTCTTCCCTCAATCTGGTTCACTACTTTGTGAGCCATTCTACATGCCTTTTGTATGGAGGCAGGCTCGTGTGAACTTATATCTTCTTAGATTCTGTCCGGTAACCCTTTCACAAACGCGTCGATCTTCTCTTCCTCATCTTCGAACGTTCTCGGACACAATAGGCACAATTCTGTGAATCGTCTTTCCTACGAAGTAATATCGAATCCCTGTGTTCGTAACCCTCTAAGTTCTGACTTGAGCTTATTGACCTCGGTTCTAGGACGGTACTTCTCGTTCATCAAGTGCTTGAATGCTGACTATGGTAGCGCGTAAGCAGCATCTTGTCCCACTTGCTCTAGATAGGTATTCCACCATGTTAACGCAATACCTGTGAAGGTATGCATAGCGTACTTCACTTTGTCTCCTTCAGCACACTTACTTATGGCAAAGACCGATTCAACTTTCTCGGTCCACCGTTTCAATCCAATTGGTCCTTCGGTCCTATCAAATTCTAAAGGTTTGCAGGCAGTGAATTCCTTGTAGGAGCATCCTACATGATTTCTTGCACCGTTAGCTGTATTGCTAGATTCAGAGTTATTGTTGGTATGTAGCGCGGCCTGTACTGCGGCTATGTTTGAAGCAAGAAAGGCACGAAATTCCTCTTTGCTCATATTCAAGGTGTGTCGAGTAGTCGGTGCCATTTCCTTCAAAATAGTCAAATGAAACGAGTTAATCATATAGAATATCAAGAGTAGTCAATAGTATTTCATAGCGTAATATGAACTTATTTATAAAAGCTCTTTCTTCATATTAGCGTTTTATACTCTTTAATTCGGGTAGTACCTATCCATTAAGTTCATACTTAGTAGCTAACATACCATTTCAACTACTACAATTCTATATGAAAAACTAATCACAAAAAAAAAAAAATATCTTATTCAAACCTTTATACAATAACTTGCAAACTTACAATACCGCTATTTTACATATAGCATGAAATATAGCACATAAAACTTTGATACAAAGTAGTTGCGAAGATAATTCTAGTTAATAAATAAGGCGTTCAGCAAAGGCAATAAAGACACGTAATTCATACGTCCAGAAACAAGTCATGCATTCTGGTTTTACTAATACCACTTCCCATCCTTGGTTTTGTGGAACATAACCGTTGTGACCGATAGTAAGACAATGTGTTGTAACGTCGTCAAAAGGATGAAGGTTACGTAATGACCAACAGTCTCGTAATAACCTAAAAACCTCATTTCTTACCCCAAATACCGACTCCGTCACTTGTGGGAACGTTTTGTTTAATAGTTGTAGCCCGATGTTCTTGTTCTCACTTTGGTGAGAAGCGAACATTACTAACCCGTAAGCATAACATGCTTCTTTATATTGCATGTTAGCCGCTTTTTCTAAATCATGAAGTCCTATATTCGAATATATTGAGTCAAAATAATTTCTTAACCCGTTGCGTAAAATAGCATTTGGGTTCCCCGCAATATATGCGTCAAAGTAAACACATCGTAACTTATGGATTTCCCAATGTGATATCCCCCATCTTTCGAACGAAAGCCTTTTATAAACCAAGGCATTCTTGTAACGTTCTTCGAATGTCTTACAAACTGATCTCGCCTTAAATAGTTGTGCCGAGGAATTCTGACCGACTCTAGACAAGATTTCATCAATCATGTCTCCGGGTAGGTCTCTTAAAATATTGGGTTGTCTATCCATTTTGTGTTTTTATACTGTAAAATAGACAAGAGTTAGATTCATAAAAAAAATACTTATTAATACAAGCAATTTTTACATATATCATAAAGCATAAGCACACTATATTACATATATTACACCACACGAATACAACTATCTTATTCCGACTCGCTCGTTTCTTCTTCTTCGGTTTTGGTTCGTTTTGCCAAGTTTCTAGGGATATATGATGTTCCCCTAATACGAGCTGTCGTTTTCCGCATTGGTTTAGAAAAACCTGGTGGTTTAGAGGTTCCCGAGTTATTGTCACAATTAAGAAATACGGGTGTTGACGATACATACAAAGTTCATCGGGTTTGGAATCAAATTTCTCTATTTTTATGCCCTTTCCCTTATTGTTCTCTTTTACCTTATTAAATTGTGTTGGGGTAATTTCTATAACATCATCGGAATCCTTGTCGGGATCCGATTCATCGGAGAATTGGTAATCCTCCCAATACTTTGCTTCCTTGGCGGAAACACCATTGACCATAATTAACTTTGGTCGGTTGGTTGAGGATTTTCTTCTACTTAACCGTTTTATTATTTCCCCCACTGGTTCTATTTCTTCTTCCGGTTCCGATTCTTCTTCCGTTTCCGATTCTTCTTCCGGTTCCGACTCTTCTTCTGGTTCCTCTTCGGGAACTTGTGAATCAGTCCACGAATCATTCCAATTTACATTTGACTCTTCATTATTATTAGGTGAGTCAATGGGACTTGTTCTAGAGGTAGACATCTATCACATAATATCAAACACGTTAAGAGATTAATATATCACATAATATTCACATGTTAAAAATATATAGTTTCCAACAAAATTTGTTAAGCAATAATTTTTCAAGTAAACACGGTCGAAGTCCAGACTCACTAATGCATCCTAACAAACTTGATAAGACACACTAATGCAAAATTCTGGTTCTCTAAGAACCTGGCTCGGATACCAACTGAAATGTCCCGTTCTTATTGATTAAAAACGTTCCATATTAATTGATTTCGTTGCGAGGTTTTGACCTCTATATGAGACGTTTTTCAAAGACTGCATTCATTTTAAAACAAACCATAACCTTTATTTCATCAATAAAGGTTTAAAAAGCTTTACATAGACTATCAAATAATGATAATCTAAAATATCTTGTTTACACACGACTATTACATAATGGTTTACAATACAAATATGTTACAACGAAATAAGTTTCTTGAATGCAGTTTTTACACAATATCATACCAGCATGGACTCCAAATCTTGTCCTTATTTAAGTATGCGACAGCAGAAGCTCTTAATAATCACCTGAGAATAAACATGCTTAAAACGTCAACAAAAATGTTGGTGAGTTATAGGTTTAACCTATATATATATCAAATCGTAACAATAGACCACAAGATTTCATATTTCAATATACATCCCATACATAGAGATAAAAATCATTCATATGGTGAACACCTGGTAACCGACATTAACAAGATGCATATATAAGAATATCCCCATCATTCCGGGACACCCTTCGGATATGATATAAATTTCGAAGTACTAAAGCATCCGGTACTTTGGATGGGGTTTGTTAGGCCCAATAGATCTATCTTTAGGATTCACGTCAATTAGGGTGTCTGTTCCCTAATTCTTAGATTACCAGACTTAATAAAAAGGGGCATATTCGATTTCGATAATTCAACCATAGAATGTAGTTTCACGTACTTGTGTCTATTTTGTAAATCATTTATAAAATCTACATGTATTCTCATCCCAAAAATATTAGATTTTAAAAGTGGGACTATAACTCACTTTCACAGATTTTTACTTCGTCGGGAAGTAAGACTTGGCCACTGGTCGATTCATGAACCTATAACAAATATGTACATATATATCAAAGTATGTTCAAAATATATTTACAACACATTTAATACATTTTGATGTTTTAAGTTTATTAAGTCAGATGTCCTCGTTAGTAACCTACAACTAGTTGTCCACAGTTAGATGTACAGAAATAAATCGATATATATTATCTTGAATCAATCCACGACCCAGTGTATACACGTCTCAGGCTAGATCACAACTCAAAGTATATATATTTTTGGAATCAACCTCAACCCTTTATAGCTAACTCCAACATTACTGCATATAGAGTGTCTATGGTTGTTCCAAATAATATATATACATGGGTCGATATGATATGTCAAAACATTTGCATACGTGTCTATGGTATCCCAAGATTACATAATATATTAGAATACATGTATAATACAATATAAGTTAGCTAGGATATGATTTGTATAGAATTATTACAATATTTCCCGTAGCTACAAAAATCAAAAAAATATCCAATCTTGTTTTACCCATAACTTCTTCGTTTTAAATCCGTTTTGAGTGAATCAAATTGCTATGGTTTCATATTGAACTCTATTTTATGAATCTAAACAGAAAAAGTATAGGTTTATAGTCGAAAATATAAGTTACAAGTCGTTTTTGTAAGAGGTAGTCATTTCAGTCGAAAGAACGACGTCTTGATGACCATTTTGAAAAACATACTTCCACTTTGAGTTTAACTATGATTTTTGGATAGAGTTTCATGTTCATAAGAAAAATAATTTTCCCAGAAGAACAACTTTTAAATCAAAGTTTATCATAGTTTTTAATTATCAAACCCAAAACAGCCCGCGGTGTTACTACGACGGCGTATGTCCAGTTTTACGGTGTTTTTCGTGTTTCCAGGTTTTAAATCATTAAGTTAGCATATCATATAGATATAGAACATGTGTTTAGTTGATTTTAAAAGTTAAGTTAGAAGGATTAACTTTTATTTGCGAAAAAGTTTAGATTTAACTAAACTATGTTCTAGTGATTTCAAGTTTAAACCTTCGAATAAGATAGTTTTATATGTATGAATCGAATGATGTTATGAACATCATTACTACCTCAGGTTTTATGGATAAATCTACTGGAAAAGAGACAAATAGATCTAGCTTCAAAGGATCCTTGGATGGCTTGAAAGTTCTTGAAGCAGAATCATGACACGAAAACAAGTTCAAGTAAGATTTCCACTCGAAATAAGATTGTTATAGTTATAGAAATTGAATCAACGTTTGAATATGAGTATTACCTTATATTAGAAAGATATCTTACTGTAAATAAGAAAGATTTCTTTAGGTTGGATGATCACTCTATAAGATTGGAAGTAAGCTAGCAAACTTGGAAGTATTCTTGATTTTATGAAACTAGAACTTGTAGAATTTTTGAAGAACACTTAGAACTTGAAGATAGAACTTGAGAGAGATAAATTAGATGAAGAAAATTGAAGAATGAAAGTGTTTGTAGGTGTTTTTGGTCATTGGTGTATGGATTAGATATAAAAGATATGTAATTTTGTTTTCATGTAAATAAGTCATGAATGATTACTCATATTTTTGTAATTTTATGAGATATTTCATGCTAGTTGCCAAATGATGGTTCCCACATGTGTTAGGTGACTCACATGGGCTGCTAAGAGCTGATCATTAGAGTGTATATACCAATAGTACGTACATCTAAAAGATGTGTATTGTATGAGTACGAATACGGGTGCATACGAGTAGAATTGTTGATGAAACTGAACGAGGATGTAATTGTAAGCATTTTTGTTAAGTAGAAGTATTTTGATAAGTGTCTTGAAGTCTTTCAAAAGTGTATGAATACATATTAAAACACTACATGTATATACATTTTAACTGAGTCGTTAAGTCATCGTTAGTCATTACATGTAAGTGTTGTTTTGAAACCTTTAGGTTAACGATCTTGTTAAATGTTGTTAACCCAATGTTTATAATATCAAATGAGATTTTAAATTATTATATTATCATGATATTATGATGTACGAATATCTCTTAATATGATATATATACATTAAATGTCGTTACAACGATAATCGTTACATATATGTCTCGTTTCAAAATCATTAAGTTAGTAGTCTTGTTTTTACATATGTAGTTCATTGTTAATATACTTAATGATATGTTTACTTATCATAATATCATTTTAACTATATATATATAACTATATATATGTCATCATATAGTTTTTACAAGTTTTAACGTTCGTGAATCACCGGTCAACTTGGGTGGTCAATTGTCTATATGAAACCTATTTCAATTAAACAAGTTTTAACAAGTTTGATTACTTAACATGTTGGAAACACTTAATCATGTAAATAACAATTTCATTTAATATATATATATATATATATATATATATATATATATATATATATATATATATATATATATATATATATATATATATATATATATATATATATATATATATATATATATATATATAACATGGAAAAGTTCGGGTCACTACAGTTATGAGCCTGTGCTAAGACATCAAATTTAAGAATTAACGATTAACATTGGTGTACGTAAGGATTTATAGAGAGAGCATTTAAATAATCATGATCTTACCTTTTTTTCTCCTTCTTCCCAAAGTCGTACAATATTGCTTCTTCGCATTTGCAGTGTTACAATATTATTGCCGAAAATGTGATGGGTAAGCAATCAAGGGGGTAATCATCCCATGAAATGTCCCGTTCATATTGATTATAAACGTTCCATATTAATTGATTTTGTTGCGAGGTTTTGACCTCTATATGAGACGTTTTTCAAAGACTGCATTCGTTTTAAAACAAACCATAACCTTTATTTTATCGACAAGGTTAAAAGACACCACCTAGATTATCCAGAAATGATAATCTAAAAATATCACACTTACACACTACCAATACATATTGGTTTACAATATTAATATGTTACAACAAAATAAATCTCGAATGCAGTTTTTAAACAATATAATACAAGCATGCTGACTTCAAATCTTGTCCATATATTAGCATGCAACAGCGAAAGCTCTTAATAATCACCTGAGAATAAACATGCTTTAAACGTCAACAAAAATGTTGGTGAGTTATAGGTTTAACCAATATATTTATCAAATCGTAATAATAGACCACAAGATTTCATATTTCAATACACATCCCATACATAGAGATAAAAATCATTCATATGGTTTGAACACCTGGTAACCGACATTAACAAGATGCATATAAGAATATCCCCTATCATTCCGGGACATCCATCGGACATGATAAAACAACATCGAAGTACTAAAGCATCCGCTACAATGGATGGGGTTTGTTGTGCCCAATAGATGTATCTTTAGGATTCGCGTCAATTAGTAGACTGGTTTACTAATTCTTAGGTTACCAAGTAAAAGGGGCATATTCGGCTTCGATCGTTCAACCATAGAAAGTAGTTTCATGTACTTGTGTCTATTTTGTAAAACATTTATAAAGCTGCATGTATTCTCATCCCAAAAATATTAGATTTTAAAAGTGGGACTATAACTCACTTTCACAGATTTTTTACTTCGTCGAGAAGTAAGACTTGGCCACTGGTCGATTCACGAACCTATAACAAATATTTACATATATATCAAAGTATGTTCAAAATATATTTACAACATTTTTAATACGTTTTAATGTTTTAAGTTTATTAAGTCAGCTGTCCTCGTTAGTAACCTACAACTAGTTGTCCACAATTAGATGTACAGAAATAAATCGATATATATTATCTTGAATCAATCCACGACCCAGTGTATACACGTCTCAGGCTAGATCACAACTCAAAGTATATATATTTTTAGAATCAACCTCAACCCTGTATAACTAACTCCAATATTACTGCATATAGAGTGTCTATGGTTGTTCCAAATAATATATATACATGGGTCGATATGATATGTCAAAACATTTGCATACGTGTCTATGGTATCCCAAGATTACATAATATATTAGAATACATGTATAATACAATATAAGTTAGCTAGAATATGATTTGTATAGAATTGTTACAATATTTCCCGTAGCTACAAAAATCAAAAAAATATCCAATCTTGTTTTACCCATAACTTCTTCGTTTTAAATCCGTTTTGAGTGAATCAAATTGCTATGGTTTCATATTGAACTCTATCTTAGTATGATATATATACAGTTAAATGTTGTTACAACGATAATCGTTACATATATGTCTCGTTTCATAATCATTAAGTTAGTAGTCTTGTTTTTACATATGTAGTTCATTGTTAATACACTTAATGACATGTTTACTTATCATTTATCATGATTAAACATAGTGTATCAATATCTTAATATGATTCATATGTATTTAGTAAGACGTTGTTATAACGATAATCGTTATATATATCGTTTTCGAGTTTCATAATTCAATAGTCTCATTTTTATGTATATAACTCATTGTTAAAATACCTAATGAGATACTTACTTATCATAATATCATGTTAACTATATATATATATATATATATATATATATATATATATATATATATATATATATATATATATATATATATATATATATATATATATATATATATATATCCAAATATATGTCATCATATAGTTTTTTTACAAGTTTTAACGTTCGTGAATCACCGGTCAACTTGGGTGGTCAATTGTCTATATAAAACCTATTTTAATTAATCAAGTCTTAACAAGTTTGATTGCTTAACATGTTGGAAACACTTAATCATGTAATTATCAATTTCATTTAATATATATAAACATGGAAAAGTTCGGGTCACTACAGTACCTACCCGTTAAATAAATTTCGTCCCAAAATTTTAAGCAGTTGGAGGTGTTGACGTATCTTCTGAAAATAAGTGCGGGTATTTCTTCTTCATCTGATCTTCTCGTTCCCAGGTGAACTCGGGTCCTCTACGAGCATTCCATCGAACCTTAATAATTGGTATCTTGTTTTGCTTAAATCTTTTAACCTCACGATCCATTATTTCGACGGGTTCTTCGATGAATTGAAGTTTTTCGTTGATTTGGATTTCGTCTAACGGAATAGTGAGATCTTCTTTAGCAAAACATTTCTTCAAATTTGAGACGTGAAAATTGTTATGTACAGCCGCGAGTTGTTGAGGTAATTCAAGTCGGTAAGCAACTGGTCCGACACGATCAATAATCTTGAATGGTCCAATATACCTTGGATTTAATTTCCCCCATTTACCAAATCGAACAACACCTTTCCAAGGTACAACTTTAAGCATGACCATCTCTCCAATTTCGAATTCTATATCTTTTCTTTTAATGTCAGCGTAGCTCTTTTGTTGACTTTGGGCGGTTTTCAACCGTTGTTGAATTTGGATGATCTTCTCGATAGTTTCTTGTATTATCTCCGGACCCGTAATCTGTCTATCCCCCACTTCACTCCAACAAATTGGAGATCTGCACTTTCTACCATAAAGTGCTTCAAATGGCGCCATCTCAATGCTTGAATGGTAGCTATTGTTGTAGGAAAATTCTGCTAATGGAAGGTGTCGATCCCAACTATTTCTGAAATCAATAACACATACTCGTAGCATGTCTTCAAGAGTTTGTATCATCCTTTCGCTCTGCCCATCAGTTTGTGGATGATAGGCAGTACTCATGTCTAGACGAGTTCCTAATGCTTGTTGTAATGTCTGCCAGAATCTTGAAATAAATCTGCCATCCCTATCAGAGATAATAGAGATTGGTATTCCATGTCTGGAGACGACTTCCTTCAAATACAGTCAAGCTAACTTCTCCATCTTGTCATCTTCTCTTATTGGTAGGAAGTGTGCTGATTTGGTGAGACGATCAACTATTACCCAAATAGTATCAAAACCACTTGCAGTCCTTGTCAATTTAGTGATGAAATCCATGGTAATGTTTTCCCATTTCCATTCCGGGATTTCGGGTTGTTGAAGTAGACCTGATGGTTTCTGATGCTTAGCTTTGACCTTAGAACACGTCAAACATTCTCCTACGTATTTAGCAACATCGGCTTTCATACCCGGCCACCAAAAATGTTTCGTGAGATCCTTGTACATCTTCCCTGTTCCAGGATGTATTGAGTATCTGGTTTTATGAGCTTCTCTAAGTACTATTTCTCTCATATCTCCAAATTTTGGTATCCAAATCCTTTCAGCCCTATATCGGGTTCCGTCTTCCCGAATATTAAGATGCTTCTCCGATCCTTTGGGTATTTCATCCTTTAAATTTTCCTCTTTTAAAACTCCTTGTTGCGCCTCCTTTATTTGAGTAGTAAGGTTAGTGTAAATCATTATATTCATAGCTTTTACTCGAATGGGTTCTCTGTCCTTTTTGCTCAAGGCGTCGGCTACCACATTTGCCTTCCCCGGGTGATAACGAATCTCAAAGTTGTAATCATTCAACAATTCAATCCATCTGCGCTGCCTCATGTTCAGTTGTTTCTGATTAAATATGTGTTGAAGAATTTTGTGGTCGGTATATATAATACTTTTGACCCCATATAAGTAGTGCCTCAAAGTCTTTAATGCAAAAACAACCGCGCCTAATTCCAAATCATGCGTCGTATAATTCTGCTCGTGAATCTTCAATTGTCTAGACGCATAAGTAATTACTTTCGTTCGTTGCATTAATACACAACCGAGACCTTGCTTTGAGGTGTCACAATATATCACAAAATCATCATTCCCTTCAGGTAATGACAATATAAGTGCCGTAGTTAACTTTTTCTTCAACAATTGAAACGCTTTTTCTTGTTCATCCTTCCATTCAAATTTCCTCCCTTTATGCGTTAATGCAGTCAAGGGTTTTGCTATTTTAGAAAAATCTTGGATGAATCTCCTGTAATAACCAGCTAGTCCTAAAAATTAGCGTATGTGTTTCGGAGTTTTCGGGGTTTCTCACTTTTCAACGGTTTCAATCTTTGCTGGATCCACCTGAATACTTTCTTTGTTCACTATATGACCGAGGAATTGAACTTCTTCCAACCAAAATGCACACTTTGAAAACTTAGCGTACAATTTTTCTTTTCTCAGCAACTCTAGCACTTTTCTCAAATGTTCTTTGTGCTCTTGATCATTCTTCGAGTAAATAAGTATGTCATCGATGAAAACAATGACAAACTTGTCAAGATATGGCCCACACACTTGGTTCATGAGGTCCATGAACAAAGCTGGTGCGTTAGTCAATCCAAACGGCATAACCATAAACTCGTAATGACCGTAACGCGTCCTAAAAGCAGTCTTCAGAATGTCATCCTCTTTCACCCGCATTTGGTGATATCCAGAACGTAAATCGATCTTCGAATAAACTGACGAGCCTTGTAGTTGATCAAATAAGTCGTCGATTCTCGGTAATGGGTAACGGTTCTTGATGGTAAGTTTGTTCAACTCTCGGTAGTCGATACACAACCTAAATGTACCATCCTTCTTCTTAACAAACAAAACAGGAGCTCCCCACGGTGATGTGCTTGGTCGAATGATACCACGCTCTAAAAGTTCTTGTAATTGGCTTTGAAGTTCCTTCATTTCGCTGGGTACGAGTTTGTATGGAGCACGAGCTATTGGTGCAGCTCCCGGTACAATGTCTATTTGAAATTCAACGGATCGGTGTGGAGGTAGTCCCAGTAATTCTTTTAAAAATACATCGGGAAATTCTTTTACAACAGGAACGTCATTGATGTTCTTTTCTTCGGAATTGACCTTTCGACGTGTGATAGCACAGCATAGCAATCTTTTCTTATTAGTTTTTGTGCCTTCAGGTTACTAATAAGATTTAACTTCGCGTTGCTCTTTTCTCCGTACACCATTAAGGGTTTTCCTTTTTCACGCATAATGCGAATCGCATTTTTGTAACAAACGACCTCTGCTGTTACCTTCTTAAACCAGTCCATGCCAATTATTACATCAAAACTCCTTAACTCGACTGGTATTAAATCAATCTTAAATGTTTCATCACCCAGTTTAATTTCTCTGTCCCGACATATATTATCTGCTGAAATTAATTTACCATTTGCTAATTCGAGTAAAAATTTATTATCCAAAGGCGTCAATGGGCAACTTAATTTAGCACAAAATTCTCTACTCATATAGCTTCTATCCGCACCCGGATCAAATAAAACATAAGAAGATTTATCGTCAATAAGAAACGTACCCGTAACAAGCTCCGGGTCTTCATGTGCTTCTGCCGCATTAATATTAAAAACTCTTCCACGGCCCTGCCCATTAGTATTCCCCTGATTCGGGTAATTTCTAATAATGTGGCCTGGTTTTCCATATTTATAACAAACAGCGTTGGTATTACTTGCTCCGACACTATTCGTTCCGGCATTACTTGTTCCGACACTATTTGTTCCTTTAGTTCTGTTAAACTTTGGTCCGTAGACCTCACACTTTGTCGCGCTATGACCATTTCTTTTACACCTGTTGCAAAATGTCGTGCAAAACCCCTGATGATTTTCTTCACACCTATGACATTGCTGTTTTTGGTTTTTGTTGCCGTTGTTGTTATTGAGGTTGTTGTTGAGATTGTTATTGTTGTTGAAACGGTTGTTGTAGTTGTTGTTGTTGTTGTTGGGATGTTTATTGTAGTTATTGTTAGGATTGCGGTTATTGTTGCGATTGTTGTTGCGGTTGTTGGAATAGTTGTTGCGATTGTGGTTGTAATTGTCATTGTTGTTGTACTGGTGACTCTTGTCACCGTATTCCTCCCACTTCCTTTTGAGTTGTTTCGTGTTGGCTTCTTCGGCCGCCTGCTCATTAATTCTTCCCTCAATCTGATTTATGAGTTTATGAGCCATTCGACTTGCCTTTTGTATGGAAGCGGGCTCGTGTGAACTCACATCTTCTTGAATCCTTTCCGGTAACCCTTTTACAAATGCGTCGATCTTCTCTTCTTCGTCTTCGAACGTTCTGGGACACAATAGGCACAATTCTGTGAATCATCGTTCGTACGTGGTGATATCGAAACCTTGCGTTCGTAATCCTCTAAGCTCTACCTTGAGCTTATTGACCTCGTTTCTGGGACGATACTGCTCGTTCATCAATTGCTTGAATGCTGACCATGGTAATGCGTAAGCAGCATCTTGTCCTACCTGCTCGAGATAGGTATTCCACCATGTTAACACCGTACCTGTGAAGGTATGCGTAGCATACTTAACTTTGTCCTCTTCAGTACACTTACTTATGGCAAACACCAATTTGACTTTCTCGGTCCACCGTTTCAATCCAATTGGTCCTTCAGTTCCATCAAATTCCAAAGGTTTGCAGGCAGTGAATTCTTTGTAGGAGCATCCTACACGGTTTCTTGCGCCGTTAGCTGCATTGCTAGATTCAGAGTTATTATTGGTATGTAGCGCAGCTTGTACTGTGGCTATGTTTGCAGCAAGAAAGGTACGAAATTTCTCTTCGCTCATATTCATGGTGTGTCGAGTAGTCGGTGCCATTTCCTTCAAAATAGCCAACTTAATCGAGTTAATCATACAGAATATTAAGAGTAGTCAATAGTATTTCGTAGCATAATATGAACTCATTTATAAAAGCTTTTTCTTCATATTAGCGTTTTATAAGTTTAAATTCGGGTACTACCTACCCGTTAAGTTCATACTTAGTAGCTAATATACAATTCAACTACTACAATTCCATATGAAAAACTGATTATAATAATATATCACATATAAATATTCTTCAAACTTACAACATCGCTATATTACATATAACATGAAATATAGTACACTTTGATACATGACAGTTTTGAAGATAAATCTAGTTAATACGCAAGTTGTTCAGCAAAGGAAATAAAGACACGTAATTCATAAGTCCAGAAACAAGTCATGCATTCTGGTTTTACTAAGATGACTTCCCATCCTTGGTCTTGTGGAAAATAACCGTTATGACCATTGGCTAGGCAGCATGTTGTAATGTCGTCAAAAGGACGAGGGTTTCGTAATGTCCAACAGCCCCGTAATAATCTAAAAACCTTGTTTCTCACCCCAACTACTGAATCCGTCACTTGTGGGAACGTTTTATTTAAAAGTTGCAACCCAATGTTCTTTTTCTTAATTTGATGAGAAGCGAACATTATTAACCCGTAAGCATAACATGCTTCTTTATGTTGCATGTTAGAAGCTCTTTCTAACTCACGAAATCCTATGTTGGGATATGTTGAGTCAAAATAGGTTCTTAACCCGTAGCGTAAAATTGCATTTGGGTTCCTCGCATTTAACGCTTTAAAGAAAACACGGCGTAAATTACGGTCTCCCCAATGTGATATACCCCACCTATCAAAGGAAAGCCTTTTATAAACTAAGGTATTTCTGGAAAGTCTTTCAAATGTTTGACAACTTAATTTCGCCATAACTAAATGTGCTGATGAATTCTGACCGACTCTAGACAAGATTTCCTCAATCATATCCTCTGGTAGGTCTTCTAAAATATTCGGTTGTCTACCCTTAACGTCCATTTTGTTTTTATACTGTAAAATAGACAAGGATTAGATTCGTAAAAGATAATTAACAAACAATACAAACAATTTTTACATAGAACATAAAAGTACAAGCACACTACAATACATATAATACACAACATGATTACAACCCTCTACTCTGAATCACTGGTTTCTTCTTCTTCGGACTTGGTTGGTTTTCCTAATTTTCTAGGGATATATGGTGTTCCTCTAATACGAGCCGTCGTTTTCCACAATGGTTTAGAAAAACCTGGTGGTTTAGAGGTTCTCGGGTTATTGTTACAATTTAGGAAATACGGATGTTGCCGATACATATAAAGTTCATCGGGGTTGGAATTAGGTTTCTCTATTTTTATGCCTTTTCCCTTATTATTTTCTTTTGATTTATTAAATTAGGTCGAGGTAATTTCTATAACATCATCGGAATCCTCATCAGGATCCGATTCATCGGAAAATTGGTAATCTTCCCAATATTTTGCTTCCTTGGCGGAAACACCATTGACCATTTTTAACTTTGGTCCGTTGGTTGATGATTTTATTTTATTTAATCGATTTACAGTAGGTATCAATATTTCTTCTTCTGGAACCTCTTCTTCCGGTTCTTCCTCTTCCGGTTCCTCCTCTTCCGATTCCTCCTCTTCCGGTTCTTCTTCGGGAATTTGTGAATCTTCCCAAAGTATATTCAACTCTTCATTATTAATAGGTGAGTCGATGAGATTTGTACTAGTGGTAGACATCTATCACACAATATCAAACACATTAAGAGGTTAATATATCACATAATATTTACATGTTAATAATATATAGTTTCCAACAAAAGTGTTAAGCAATCGTTTTTAAAGAAAACACGGTCGAAGTCCAGACTCACTAATGTATCCTAACAAACTCGATAAGACACACTAATTCAAATTTCTGGTTCTCTAAGACCAACGCTCGGATACCAACTGAAATTTCCCGTTCTTATTGATTATAAACGTTCCATATTAATTGATTTCATTGCGAGGTTTTGACCTCTATATGAGACGTTTTTCAAAGACTGCATTCGTTTTTAAAACAAACCATAACCTTTATTTTATCGACAAGGTTAAAAGATACCACCTAGATTATCCAGAAGTGATAATCTAAAAATATCACACTTACACACTACCAATACATATTTGTTTACAATATTAATATGTTACAAGAAAATAAATCTCGAATGCAGTTTTTAAACAATATAATACAAGCATGCTGACTCCAAATCTTGTTCATATATTAGCATACAATAGCTAAAGCTCTTAATAATCACCTGAGAATAAACATGCTTTAAACGTCAACAAAAATGTTGGTGAGTTATAGGTTTAACCTATATATTTATCAAATCGTAATAATAGACCACAAGATTTCATATTTCAATACACATCCCATACATAGAGATAAAAATCATTCATTTGGTTTGAACACCTGGTAACCGGCATTAACAAGATGCATATAAGAATATCCCCTATCATTCCAGGACATCCATCGGACATGATAAAACAACATCGAAGTACTAAAGCATCCGCTACAACGGATGGGGTTTGTTGTGCCCAATAGATCTATCTTCAGGATTCGTGTCAATTAGTAGACTGGTTTACTAATTCTTAGATTACCAAGTAAAAGGGGCATATTCGGCTTCGATCGTTCAACCATAGAAAGTAGTTTCATGTACTTGTGTCTATTTTGTAAAACATTTATAAAGCTGCATGTATTCTCATCCCAAAAATATTAGATTTTAAAAGTGGGACTATAACTCACTTTCACAGATTTTTTACTTCGTCGGAAAGTAAGACTTGGCCACTGGTCGATTCACGAACCTATAACAAATATGTACATATATATCAAAGTATGTTCAAAATATATTTACAACATTTTTAATAGGTTATAATGTTTTAAGTTTATTAAGTCAGCTGTCCTCGTTAGTAACCTACAACTAGTTGTCCACAATTAGATGTATAGAAATAAATCGATATATATTATCTTGAATCAATCCACGACCCAGTGTATACATGTCTCAGGCTAGATCACAACTCAAAGTATATATATTTTTGGAATCAACCTCAACCCTGTATAGCTAACTCCAACGTTACTGCATATAGAGTGTCTATGGTTGTTCCAAATAATATATATACATGGGTCGATATGATATGTCAAAACATTTACATACGTGTCTAAGGTATCCCAAGATTACATAATATATTAGAATACATGTATAATACAATATAAGTTAGCTAGGATATGATTTGTATAGAATTGTTACAATATTTCCCGTAGCTACAAAAATCAAAAAATATCCAATCTTGTTTTACCCATAACTTCTTCGTTTTAAATCCGTTTTGAGTGAATCAAATTGCTATGGTTTCATATTGAAATCTATTTTATGAATCTAAATAGAAAAAGTATAGGTTTATAGTCGGAAATATAAGTTACAAGTAATTTTTGTAAGAGGTAGTCATTTCAGTCGAAAGAACGACGTCTTGATGACCATTTTGAAAAACATACTTTCACTTTGAGTTTAACCATGATTTTTGGATATAGTTTCATGTTCATAAGAAAAATCATTTTCCCAGAAGAACAACTTTTAAATCAAATTTTATCATAGTTTTTAATTATCAAACCCAAAACAGCCCGCGGTGTTACTACGACGGCGTATGTCCAGTTTTACGGTGTTTTTCGTGTTTCCAGGTTTTAAATCATTAAGTTAGCATATCATATAGATATAGAACATGTGTTTAGTTTATTTTAAAAGTTAAGTTAGAAGGATTAACTTTTGTTTGCGAAAAAGTTTAGATTTAACTAAACTATGTTCTAGTGATTTCAAGTTTAAACCTTCGAATAAGATAGTTTTATATGTATGAATCGAATGATGTTATGAACATCATTACTACCTCAGGTTTTATGGATAAATCTACTGGAAAAGAGACAAATAGATCTAGCTTCAAAGGATCCTTGGATGGCTTGAAAGTTCTTGAAGCAGAATCATGACACGAAAACAAGTTCAAGTAAGATTTCCACTCGAAATAAGATTGTTATAGTTATAGAAATTGAATCAAAGTTTGAATATGAGTATTACCTTATATTAGAAAGATATCTTACTGTAAATAAGAAAGATTTCTTGAGGTTGGATGATCACTCTACAAGATTGGAAGTAAGCTAGCAAACTTGGAAGTATTCTTGATTTTATGAAACTAGAACTTGTAGAATTTATGAAGAACACTTAGAACTTGAAGATAGAACTTGAGAGAGATTAATTAGATGAAGAAAATTGAAGAATGAAAGTGTTTGTAGGTGCTTTTGGTAGTTGGTATATGGATTAGATATAAAGGATGTGTAATTTTGTTTACATGTAAATAAGTCATGAATGATTACTAATATTTTTGTAATTTTATGAGATATTTCATGCTAGTTGCCAAATGATGGTTCCCACATGTGTTAGGTGACTCATATGGGCTGCTAAGAGTTGATCATTGGAGTGTATATACCAATAGTACATACATCTAAAAGCTGTGTATTGTACGAGTACGAATACGGGTGCATACGAGTAGAATTGTTGATGAAACTGAACGAGGATGTAATTGTAAGCATTTTTGTTAAGTAGAAGTATTTTGATAAGTGTCTTGAAGTCTTTAAAAAGTTTATGAATACATATTAAAACACTACATGTATATACATTTTAACTGAGTCGTTAAGTCATCGCTAGTCGTGACTTGTAAATGTTGTTTTGAAACCTTTAGGTTAACGATCTTGTTAAATGTTGTTAACCCATTGTTTATTATATCTAAAGAGATGTTAAATTATTACATTATCATGATATTATGATATATTAATATATCTTAGTATGATATATATATACAGTTAAATGTTGTTACAACGATAATCGTTACATATATGCCTCGTTTCGAAATCATTAAGTTAGTAGTCTTGTTTTTACATATGTAGTTTATTGTTAATACACTTAATGACATGTTTACTTATCATTTATCATGATTAAACATAGTGTATCAATATCTTAATATAATTCATATGTATTTAGTAAGACGTTGTTATAACGATAATCGCTATATATATCGTTTTCGAGTTTCATAATTCAATAGTCTCATTTTTATGTATATAACTCATTGTTAAAATACCTAATGAGATACTTACTTATCATAATATCATGTTAACTATATATATATATATATCCAAATATATGTCATCATATAGTTTTTTTACAAGTTTTAACGTTCGTGAATCACCGGTCAACTTGGGTGGTCAATTGTCTATATAAAACCTATTTCAATTAATCAAGTATTAACAAGTTTGATTGCTTAACATGTTGGAAACACTTAATCATGTAATTATCAATTTCATTTAATATATATAAACATGGAAAAGTTCGGGTCACTACATCCCAACTCAGATATTGTAAACTATTTGGAAAGTATTGGGCACATTTGTCAAATTTCCAACTGCTCCTATTACACTGACTATCATCAAAATAATGTTTCACGAAAAGAAATTTAAGTCCCTTCATGTTTCGGAAACCTCTCATAAAATTTTTGAGATCAAATTCCTCCTCTGTGTCTATATTGATACCCCTTGTTGCTTTAGTGCCCTGCAATATAAAAGTGATGAGTATAAAAATTATGTTGTAACATAACAAACGAAGATGAGTTATCTATCTTCACCTTAAGAACACACTTGATCCTTAATTACCTGGTCATTGGACAATATTTCTATGATTTCTTCTTTAATCCACAATTGACTATGTCTCCAAGGCTCATCACGATGTAAACGACCGACAATATTCTTGCCAATTTCTTCTATATGGTCATGCATCTTCAAGTAATCAAATTTACCTATAGTTATGACTTATGAGTGACTTTTACGCAAGAACTCTTAATCCAATTCTTGCATTAAATCCTAGACTTTCAAGTGCGTTGATCGTGTCGTCTTTTTGCCAACCTTTAATTAAGCCTGCAACATCTAGGAATATTTCTTTGTAGTCATCTTGTTGGATGGTTGTCCAATATGATGGTTCACATTTAGTAGACAAATTGAAATTGTCTTTTGCATGGTGAAGACATCAAAATAAAATTGTCTTCTCCATGTGTGAAGCTACTGTAGAAAAGTTTGATTTGCTTTGCTCAAAAGTCAAGATACAATGTATACATGTGGTGTTTAGCAATAGTTGTCAAATTGAAGTTTGCAAGGTATGCACGGCTCTCGATGTTTCAAGTCAAAGAAGACGGCACGTCTTTAGTGGTATCACATGTAGCTATGTTTTCACATGTATATGTGCATCTATAAATAGATGGACTTGGAAAGGATAGAAGGCATCCAGAGAGGATCAAAGTATCACAAAAAGGAAAAACAAAGTTGAGCGATAATATCAACGGAGTGTTTTTTTTGTGAGGTCGAGAGTTTATTCTTGTAAGGAGTGCAAAAGAGTGCACAGGAAACTTAGATTTTATCCTAAAATCTAAGGGGCTTGGGTTAGAGTTAACTTATAGTGTACTTTTTCTTGTACCGAGATCTTTTATATTTTAAGAATAAAGGGAACTCTTGGGGGTGGACGTAGGCAGGGTTTTGCCGAACCACGTTAAATCTTCGTGTTATCAGTTACTTTATTTTGCTAATTATTATTTCTCGCAAGTTTGTCTCAAACAATTATATCCTCGCTTTCGCTGGTGTAGGTGCGTCAGACAAGTTGTCATAACAAGTGGTATCAGAGCATCCAGGAATTTCGAATAGTTTTTCTTTAGAGATGGCGGGTGTGATGGCCCCGTCAAAATACTTAACGGCTCCGTCACTTGGTCCCACAGCTTTATCGAACTTAAATGAATTTAACAAACGGCATTGCATTCTTTTATTTCAAAAGTTTCCCAAAAAGGAAAGCATACCAAAATATGTAGTTTAAAAGTAATCCAACATATTAATTAACCCAAAGTTGACATAAAACATTACCAACAAACCACAAGTTTAAATTATCCAAAAATAGAATGCAAGCTTAAGTTTAATAAATTGTTTCATTTAAATCTGCCCAAATGCATTCAGACTCTTCTAAACACAGCGGAAGCATCACATAAACTCAAGTACCTGTGAAAACATGCGAGTAAACTGTCAACACAAAGGTTGAGTGAATTATAGGTTTAAATAATTGAATAAACTTTAGACTACAAGATTTAAAAATGTTAGAAAACATTAAACATTATTCCATTATCAATGAGCCACCTGGTAACCACTTAACCCTTTATTTACCCTTGTCAAACACAATAACAATATACACTGGACAGTGTATCTACAACAAAATACGAAGTACTAAACATTCCGATTATAAATTGCTAACGCGACTAGCTCGAAATGGTGTTGTCAAACCCGATAGATCTATCCGTAGGATTCGCGTTCACCGATAGAAACCAATGATTACAGTTACAAGACTAGGGAATATTTTTGTCCAACTCACAATGAATAATTTAAATTTAATTGTCACTTGTGTCTAAACGTAAAATAAAATGCATGTAATCACATCCCAAAAATATACTGTGAAAAGTATGTAAAAACGGGACTATAACTCACCTTAATAGTAACAAAGTAACCAACACAATTAAGTGAACAGCAAATGAGTACAGTGATCAGGAATGATCACAACGCCGACCTATAAATAAAGCAGGTCGATATAAATAACTAACTTAGGTCAAGTCTTAGTATGATAGCTATTGTACATGTTGCAAGTAGATATAGAACAATACTCAATATGCATCGGTTTGATCAGAACAGCTTACGGACACACACTTTCTATTTTTAGAAAGTTTCTATTTTTAGCAGGTTTCCATTTTTGGAAAGTTTCTATTTTTGGAAAGTTTCTATTTTTGGAAAGTTTCTATTTTTGGAAAGTTTCCAAATTTAGAAAGTTGCTATTTTAGGAAAGTTTATAAGTTAGGAAAGTTTCCTTAATTAGAAAGTCAACAAAAGTCAACTGAAAGTCAAAGTCAACTGAAAGTCAACTCAAAAGTCAACCTTGGTCAAACATGGTCAACGTTAATAATAAAAGTGTAAGTTGTAATAATAATGTAAGTTATAATGTTTATTAAATTTAAATATGTCCAATTATGTCATAACATAAGTTTAATTAAATTAAAATGAATTATTAAAGTTAATATAAGTTTAAATGATATAATTAATATAAAATAAGTATTTAATTAATTAATTAAATATTATTCATAATATAAGTATTATTAATTAATAATAAATTTTAAATCATATCATAAGTATTATTAATTAATAATGAATTATTAATCATATCATAAGTTTCTAATTATAATTATTAAATCATAAGTATTTAATAATTAAATTATAATTAAATAATAACTAAGCCTTATAATAATTAAATAATTAATTAATCTTTATTATAAGTCTTGTAATAATAACCTTATAATATAAGTTTAATACTTATCATAAGTATTTTCCATTAATAATAAATGTATTATTAATCATAAGTTTAATTTAAATGTTAATTAAATCATAAGTAATAATTAAATGATATAATAAATATATATCATAAGTCTTAAATTATAATAATTACTTTTTATATCATAAGTAATTAAATGATAATGAAATTCATTATTTATATCATAAGTTTAATAATTAATCATAAGTTTTAAATCAAAAGTTCATCGGGTCGCATCTTGAGCCCCGGGTGTCGGTTTTCGGCGAGCCTTACATATATCTCCGCCTAATCAAACCACCCGACACTTAGGTACACTCAAGAACACACCAAGAACAGCCCACAAGTCATGGTGATCAGCCAAGACATCACTTGAAACTTTAATTCAATCAAAATCGTGTTTTAGACGTAACGGGTGATTCGTGGCTCGGATTTAGATGACCCGAACATGAAAGTTCGTCCCACCATTAATCCTAACACACTAACACACCCTAAAGTCACCAAATATGGTCACAAAGTCGGACCAAACCTGGTTCATACCAAAATCACATTTCAATCTTAACAAAATACCACTTTGATCATATCTAGGGCTCCGGGAATCGAAACGACATGAATTTGGAGTCTAAAATTAATGTCTTGATGAGAAGAACTCATCTAGATACTTTATTTTAACTGTTATAACAGTCACAATATCAGAAATACACGAAATAGCTGCTGTCCCAATTTTATCAAACCGAAAACATGTGTTTATGAGTAATTCTATGCATACAAACACCATTACAACAACAAGTAATCATCATACTATTAAAATATAATCAAAATACAGAAAAATAAATAAAAAATCAAAAGTTCTAGGGTTAGGGTTTATACCCTAATCAATAATCAACAAGTATAATCGCGTAGAGAACGGAATGAGGAACGCGTTGATGTATAACAATGGATGATCCAAGCTATGATTTGATGAAGGATGATGATGATGGTGGTGGTGTGTTGTCACCAAAATAGAGGGAGAAGGAGGAGAGCACAAAAAAGAATTTTAGTTTTTGATAAAAATACATACGATAAAATAAAATGCCAAAAAAAAGAAAAATGGGGAGTATTACTCCCTCCCCTCTTGGTTTCAGCCGATGTGGGGGGGGGGGGTGTGGGGTGGGCCCCACTAGCCCAACTTTCTAAGTGATCAATTCCTTATGGCCTGAAAGCCCGAACGAATCCCAAAACGCGAAAACACGATTACGCGATTAAAAATTCGGAGAGATAACAAACGCGCGACGAAAAATAAATATAAATACTCTATATAATTATATGATCTTAAAATATCATATTTAAAATAATTAGGATTTAAATATCCCAAAAACTCGACCGTTGGCTTGAAAACCGAAAAGATTCGCCGGTTAGAAATCCGTGACACGTAGAAACGTATAATTCAAAATATGAATACAAATATTCACATAACACATAATAATTAATATATTATTATTAAAATAATAATATAAGTCATAGAAATGACGTAGCACAATTAACAGTTAACGGTCGTTAAATAATTAACGGTAAAAGATAACAGAAAAAGTAGGGTCGTGACAGTACCTTCCCGTTACGGAAATTTCGTCCCGAAATTTAAGCAGGTGCAGGGGTTGACTCCGCATCTGGGAACAAATGCGGGTACTTCTGCTTCATCTGATCTTCACGCTCCCAAGTGAACTCGGGACCGCGTCTAGCGTTCCATCTAACCCGGACAATAGGAATTCGACTCTGCTTAAGAGTCTTAATTTCTCGATCCATAATTTCTATAGGTTCCTCAATAAAATGAAGTTGCTTATCAACATGAAGTTCTTCCAAAGGAATAGTTTTGTCGGCCTCGGCCAAACACTTGTTTAAATTTGATACATGAAAAACATCGTGAACAGCACTGAGTTCTTGTGGCAACTTCAAATGATAAGCCGCCGGTCCAACTCTTTCAATGATCTCAAACGGTTCAACAAGACGAGGACTTAACTTTCCCCTTTTACCAAAATGGATCACACCCTTCCAAGGTGAAACCTTTAACATAACACGATCACCAACCTGAAATTCCACATCTTTCTTTCCCTATTGGCATAACTCATTTGCCGAATTCTAGCGGTTCTCAACCTTTCCTTAATCTGTACAATCTTCTCGGTAGTCTCATGAATAATTTCTGGACCTGTGAGTTGAGCATCCCCAACCTCATTCCAACAGACAGGAGACCTACACTTCCTACCATACAGAGCTTCAAACGGTGCGTCTTGAATACTTGCGTGATAACTGTTGTTATAAGAAAACTCAGCTAGCGGCAAATATTTATCCCACCCATTACCAAAATCAATAACACACGCTCGTAACATATCTTCTAACGTCTGAATGGTCCTTTCACTCTGACCATCTGTTTGAGGATGATAAGCGGTGCTCATGTCTAACCTAGTTCCCAAAACTTCCTGTAAGGATCGCCAAAACCTCGATACAAATCGACTGTCTCGGTCCGAAATAATAGATACAGGAACACCATGTCTAGAAACAATCTCCTTCAAGTACAAACGAGTAAGCTTCTCCATTGAATCTGTTTCTCTAATCGGCAAAAAGTGAGCCGACTTAGTGAGTCGATCTACAATCACCCAAATGGTGTCATAGCCACCCGCAACTCTCTGTAACTTAGTAATAAAATCCATCGTAATTCCTTCCCACTTCCACTCGGGAATCTCAGGTTGCACCAAAAGTCCAGATAGTTTTTGATGTTCAGCTTTAACCTTGGCATAGGTCAAACACTTAGCCACGTACGTAGCCACATCACCTTTTAAATTAGGCCACCAATACAGCTCCTTAAGATCATGATACATCTTTCCTGAACCAGGATGAATAGAGTACCTAGACTTATGAGCCTCATCTAAAACAAGTTGTCGCAGTTCACCAAACTTCAGAACCCAAAGACGTCCCGCAAAGTATCTAGTATCATCTGCTCGTACCTCAAATTTCTTAGCCATACCTCTTACGTTCTCTTTCACAAAATTCTCTTCCTTTAAGGCTTCTTGTTGTGCCTCGAGAATCTGCCTTGCGAGGTTTGTTCTAATTGTCATATTCAAGGCCCTAAACCTGCGAGGTTCAGCCCTTTCTTTACGACTCAACCCATCCGCCACAACATTGGCCTTACCCGGATGATATAAAAGTTCACAATCATAATCATTCAACGTCTCAATCCATCTTCGTTGTCTCATGTTCAATTGTTTCTGATCGAGGATGTGTTGAAGACTTTTGTGATCTGTGTACACAGTACTCTTGACCTCATACAAATAATGTCTCCAAATCTTTAGCGCAAAAACAACGGCCCCCAACTCTAAATCATGAGTTGTATAGTTCTGCTCGTGAATCTTCAATTGACGTGATGCGTACGCGATAACTTTCTTTCGTTGCATCAAAACACAACCAAAGCCTTGACGCGAAGCATCATAATAAACAAAAAAATCATCATTACCCTCAGGTAGTGACAATATCGGAGCGGTAGTCAACTTCTTCTTTAAAATCTGAAAAGCAGTCTCTTGTTCATCCTTCCACTCATATTTCTTCCCCTTGTGCGTTAAAGCAGTCAGAGGTTTCGCTATACGAGAAAAATCTTGAATGAACCTTCTATAGTAACCTGCTAATCCTAGGAACTGACGAATCCAAGTAGGAGTTTTCGGAGTTTCCCACTTTTCAATCGCCTCAATCTTAGCAGGATTAACTTGTATCCCTTGTTTACTAACAATATGTCTAAGGAATTGAACTTCTCGTAACCAGAATGCACACTTAGAGAACTTAGCGTACAACTCTTCTTTTCTTAACAGATCAAGCACTAACCTCAAATGTTCTTCATGCTCTTCATCACTCTTCGAATAAATAAGGATGTCGTCGATGAACACAATATCGAACTTGTCCAGATAGGGTCTACACACACGGTTCATGAGATCCATGAACACAGCAGGTGCATTTGTCAATCCGAACGGCATAACAAGAAACTCAAAGTGACCGTAACGGGTGCGAAAAGCAGTTTTCGAAACATCAGATTCTTTAACACGCAACTGATGATAGCCGGAATGAAGATCGATTTTTGAATAAATAGATGAACCCTGAAGATGATCGAACAGATCATCAATTCTCAGAAGGGGGTAACAGTTTTTAATAGTAAGCTTGTTCAACTCACGATAATCAATGCACAAATGAAAAGAACCATCATTCTTCTTAACAAATAAAACAGGAGCTCCCTAAGGGGACGAACTAGGACGAATAAAACCTTTGTCCAATAACTCACGGAGTTGACTTGACAATTCTTAAAGTTCGGAAGGTGCAAGATGATAAGGAGCACGTGCTACAGGAGCAGCACCGGGAACAAGATCAATTCGAAATTCTACCGCGCGTTGCGGCGGAAGGCCAGGTAAATCTTCAGGAAATACCTCAGGAAAATCTCTAACAATATGAACATCACCAACGCTCTTCGTTTCTTTTTCAGAATCAACAACATGGGCTAGAATAGCATGACAGCCTTTGCGAAGATGTTTAAGAACTTTCAAACAGCTAATAAGATTTAACTGTCTGCATTTCATATCTCCAAAAAACATCAGCGGCTCTCCAACCACATTAGTAATACGAATAGCTTTATCATAACACACAATCTCAGCACGATTCGTAGATAACCAATCCATCCCAATAACAATGTCAAAACTACCAAGTTCAATCGGTACCAAATCTATCTCAAAATCTCTACCCGCCAGATTAATGTTACACTTTCAATACACAGTCTTAGCAGTGAGTACCTTACCATTAGCTATTTCAACAACATAAGTATTGTCTAACGGAGTTAACGGTGTTTTGATTTTTGGACTTAATTTACTCGACACAAAACTCAAATCAGCCCCTGAATCAAATAGTACATAAACTGATAAATCGTTAACCGAGAACATACCAGTAACAAGTTTAGGATCTTCCTCAGCATCCCTAGCGTTAATGTTGAATGCTCTACCAAGTGCAGTCTCTGCAATCTTCTTGTTGGGACAGGCATCACGAAAATGCCCCAGCTTCCCACACTCATAACAAAATCTCGGATTACCACCATTATTCGACTTTCCATTACCATTACCATTCCCACCTCTATTACTAGCATTATTACCATTATTACCATTATTACCACCTGCAGCAGGAGCAGCAAAACCCGGCAGAAGCACTGTACAATCCTTAGCAATGTGTCCCTGTTTGGAACACCTCTTGCAAGTAACGGTACAGTAACCATCGTGAGCTTTGTAATTGTAACATCGAGGACACACACGCTGACTGTGGTTATTCGAACCAGAAGTATCCTGCTTTTTCTGCTGACCTTGGCTTTGATTGCGGTTATTATCCCACTTTCTCTTCCCATTATCAGCTTTCTTAACAGTCTCTTCACTGGGTTCGGTTACAGCAGCCTTGCTTCTTCTCAAGATCTTATCATTCAACTCGACCCCATGCTCGATTTTCTCAGATAACCCATCGATGTAAGCTTCAATCTTAAGATTCTCATCCGCATAAACATTAGGACACAACAAAGTCAACTCAAAGAACCTTTGCTCGTAGGCATCTAATTCGGTGCCCTTCATTTTCAAGTTCTTAAGTTCAACCTCTAACTTCTTAAGCTCACCCAGGGGACGATAGCAGGTGATCATTCTTTCTTTGAAATTATTCCAAGTTAAACCATAAGCCACATCATTTCTCAAACTATTAACCAAGTTGTTCCACCAGGTTAATGCACTATCCTTAAGAGTGCAGCTAGCAAAACTAACCTTGTCCTCCTCTCGGACTCGACTAACCCTGAAAATAGACTCTATTTTCTCGAACTAGCAGGTAAGTCCTATGGGTCCTTCCGTACCACTGAATTCCAGTGGATGACTTGCCATGAACGTTTTGTGGGAGCATCCCACCTAATTGTTATTTGCATTAGCATTAGCATTTGTATTTGCTGCCATAGCAGCAGCTATCCCTTCGGTGATAAGACGTTGCATACGGGCTTTATTGGACTCTCTAGGAGGCATGATCTTCAAAACAGAATAACACAACCGTTAGTACTAAGAATAATACCAGTGTTATAAAGGAATTGATCGAACACGAAAAGATTAACCATTAAAATAATAGTCAGTAAACACTATGAGTAATAACATGACAGTTATGATTGTTATAGAAATAACCACCACATGTATACATATTTTATGATAACATCATACAACATACATAGCACCTAACATACATGATCTACATTACGCATAATATAACATGCCAAGAGTCACAACATCAGAAATAAAATGTGATAATGATAATAGATGTCATAAAAATAACCATCCATACATAATGAAAAACATCCCATAACAAAACCTTAATAAAATCCTCTGCAAAACGCCGTACATAACCCAAAAATGTATGTATGAAAGGACATTAAGTCTTATGAAATAAGTAATCAATCATGAATCATCATATCACATCTGCTTAGAGCGGGTGTGATAAGCTGGACCGGCATGAGTCTCGGCAGGAGGCTCATACTTCCGCAACTTTCCTTTCACTTCTTCCAACTCTGCCTTCAAACCACGAACTGTGCTCTTGAGAGCCTCGAACTTAGCGTCAACTTCACGGTTACGCTTACGATTCTCGAACCCAACATTGTTCTTGAAGCTAATAAACGAATCCATACTAGCTCGAATCTGGTCCATCATCTCGTTATGTGGCAAAGTACGCATACAATCACTAAGCGCATTAATACGTGTATTGTCGGTGTAAGCTCTGTTCATGTGAGTGAGAGTGGAAAAGTAGTAGTGAACGGGATCATCGATCAAAGGTTGATCAGCACGGTGTTCTTCAGCAGCCGAAGGAGCAGGAGCACGAACGGAGTAGTTGCTCGAAGTCAACATCTGCAAATAGTAAAACCACAAACCATATACCAAATAGAAATAAATGCTTATGATATATCTCATATGAAATGAAATGCATAATAATGCTATAGCAAAAGGGTCGAGCTGTAGACTAGACTCTAATGCACCCTAAGAACCACGGGTTGACCACGTTAAGACGGCCTAGTTCCCTACAACCAGAGCTCTGATACAGTGATCAGGAATGATCACAACGCCGACCTATAAATAAAGCAGGTCGATATAAATAACTAACTTAGGTCAAGTCTTAGTATGATAGCTATTGCACATATTGCAAGTAGACATAGAACAATACTCAATATGCATCGATTTGATCGGAACAGCTTACGGACATACACTTTCTATTTTTAGAAAGTTTCTATTTTTAGCAGGTTTTCATTTTTGGAAAGTTTCTATTTTTGGAAAGTTTCTATTTTTGGAAAGTTTCTATTTTTGGAAAGTTTTCAAATTTATAAAGTTGCTATTTTAGGAAAGTTTATAAGTTAGGAAAGTTTCCTTAATTAGAAAGTCAACAAAAGTCAACTGAAAGTCAAAGTCAACCGAAAGTCAACTCAAAAGTCAACCTTGGTCAAACATGGTCAACGTTAATAATAAAAGTGTAAGTTGTAATAATAATGTAAGTTATAATGTTTATTAAATTTAAATATGTCCAATTATGTCATAACATAAGTTTAATTAAATTAAAATGAATTATTAAAGTTAATATAAGTTTAAATGATATAATTAATATAACATAAGTATTTAATTAATTAATTAAATATTAGTCATAATATAAGTATTATTAATTAATAATAAATTTTAAATCATATCATAAGTATTATTAATTAATAATGAATTATTAATCATATCATAAGTTTCTAATTATAATTATTAAATCATAAGTATTTAATAATTAAATTATAATTAAATAATAACTAAGCCTTATAATAATTAAATAATTAATTAATCTTTATTATAAGTCTTATAATAATAACCTTATAATATAAGTTTAATACTTATCATAAGTATTTTCCATTAATAATAAAAGTATTATTAATCATAAGTTTAATTTAAATGTTAATTAAATCATAAGTAATAATTAAATGATATAATAAATATATATCATAAGTCTTAAATTATCATAATTACTTTTTATATCATAAGTAATTAAATGATAATGAAATTCATTATTTATATCATAAGTTTAATAATTAATCATAAGTTTTAAATCAAAAGTTCATCGGGTCGCATCTTGAGCCTCGGGTGTCGATTTTCGGCGAGTTTTAGACGTAACGGGTGATTCGTGGCTCGGATTTAGATGACCCGAACATGAAAGTTCGTCCCACCATTAATCCTAACATACTAAAACACCCTAAAATCACCAAATATGATCACAAAGTCGGACCAAACCTGGTTCATACCAAAATCACATTTCAATCTTAACAAAATACCACTTTGTTTAAATGAACACTCGATTGATGCACACCAGCTGTTTGCTTAAATGTGTAGATGAAAACTTTCATTTAATTTCAAGTGTATAATATTGTTCTCTGTTCATTCCTTGATTTTATCTCCATCTACATGTTTTGGTTAGATTTTAAGCATCTTAAAGAGTTGATGGATTCAAAAGTTAATATTGTGTCTACTTTTAAATGGGTTGAGTTGTCACCTCTAACCATATGAGAGTAAAGCGTGAAAAAAATAGGTAAGTGGGAGCATTGTGCCAGCATCATCTGTTGTTATTTCTTTGTAGTGCATGTATATATGCTATAGTGGACTTGAAAGTGGACCAAGGGATTATGCTTGCAATGGACTTTACAAAGCCGTAGTATAGATTTCTGCAGCCTTTAGACTACTTGAAGATTACACGTTTTCGTATTTGTAAGTGTAAGGTATGTGTTTGTATTTTAGGGTTGATTTCACACTTCTTATTCATGTATTTGTTTTTCACAACTTGGGATTTAATGTTTAAGCTTCATCTATTTTATTGAACATGATATTAAGCTAAATGTTGTCAAAAAAGTAATTAGCTTTATACAATGTGAATTAGACTCCACTTCTAGAAAAATAATGGATATAGCTTTGCATAATTAAGCTTGATTTTGTTATATGTTTTATTAACCATGTGCTTTTGTTAATAGCTTTGCAAATTAGGCATATCCTTGATTTTGATTTATTTGTTCAAATTTCATCTAATTGTAGTTTTTGTTTTGGGTTACTTTGTCACTTTGACCCATTTGCAAATACATGATGTTATTGTATATATTAAATTATTTTCTCTTCATAGTTGTAAACTCTTAGAAGATATGACTACATAATATAAGAAGGGTTTTGTATGAGCAAAGCACGGCAAAGATAATGCACTTTTCAACATTTAATAGAGCATGGTATATTTGTATGGTATGTATGTATTGATATATAAGTTTTATACATGTAGAATGCTCGAAAAACATTATGGTGCTAACTGTTTAATTTTCATTTTATGCCTCAACTTGGTGTAGTTCTGATGTGGTAAGGAGAAAATTGTTTGCAACTTTTCTTATTACAATACATAGTAATAGTATATTAAGTGAGATGGCAATTGATCTTGAGATGTCAAGTATGCAAGATATCTTTCTGTTACTTGCTACTTAGATAATACAACAGTTATTTAGAACATAAATATGCTTTAGGTTTTGTTCTAATGTCAATTTTAGGTTTTGTTTATGCACTACAATTTCATATTTGATTTATGTAGGTAAACGAAACAAGTTTTTTAGCCGGTTTGTACGTGTAGTGAAATTGATTTTTTAGCCGGTTTCTAAGGGTCAATAACACTAATATTATATAATGTAGATTTCTTTGCCAACCCGTGAATTCACGGGTCAATGAACTAGTACTCTTTCTTGAAGCAATAATAATATGAATAAACCGTACGTTGAAGTATAATAATCTCTTGGTTAAGCAATCGATAAAAGAAGCCGTTCTAAGAACCAGTAACTAACTATAAACTAATTGAATTCCTTGAAGACATGCTGGAGATATGAAGATTTAGATGATTCCATGTGAGAACAAAGAGATAATGGGTGAAATTACCATATATATCAACTTCAAAAAGTCAATGGCCCAAAGCCATGCGGGTGAAATTACCCTGACACTTCAAAAAGTCAATGATCCAGAACTCGTGTAGATTGAATTGTCGGTACGGATTATTATTATTATTAAGATTAATTAACAGTATTATTATTAAAATTACTATATTATATTATCTATTATTTATCCTATAATTTCTATTAAATCTCTAAAATAATTGTGATGTTATAAAAAAAAAACTTTCTATAAGCTTAAAAAATTCAAAATAAATAAGAAAAGTTCTGACACATTGTTGATGATGTCATTAAAGAATTAATTATATTTAATAAAAATTAAAAAATCTTAAACAAATGTATAATAAGGAAAATATTATGTACAACTTTATGCTAAAATACTTCCATCACAATATGTATAGTATTTAAAGCATTATGTACAACCTTATTGTAAAACACCCTCATGATTTATTACCATTACCATATGTACAATATTTGAAACATTATGTATAACCTAATAATAAAACACTCTCATGATCATATGTACAATCTTTAAAACAAAGTGTACAAACTTTTACAAAACATCGCATGAACACATGTAAAAACTTTAAAGCGTATTGTAAAACCTTCATATAATAATTACAGTATATTTTAATATAAAAAATTTCGAAAGTCATTTGCTATTAATACTAATTACTAATAATTGTTAATATTTTATGAAGCATTATGTATAACCTAATGATAAAACACTCTCATGATTATATGTGCAATATTTAAAACAAATTGTACAAACTTTTACAAAACATCTCAGGCCACATGCAATCATACTCCCCTTTCACTGAACTTCTCTCCTCCACATCAGTGCCACATCAGCACAAACCCTTTAACATTCCTTTCACTAAACACTCACAATCATACACTTCATTTCAAACTTTAATCAATTTTAAATTATTATTTAAATACATAAAATAAATACCAATAACATTTTATTAAATAAAATTAAAACATTACATTACTAATAAATTAAAAACATTACATAATTAAAAATAAAAGACAATACATAAAATAAAATAAAAAAAAAACGTTGCATAATTAATAAAAAAAACAAATACGAACTTATTATTAAAAAAAGAGCTACTCGAGTGGTGTCGGGTCGTCTTCTTCGTCTTCGTCTTCGTTTTGTTGTTCTTCGGTGTCTTCGTCGGTTAACAAGATCGTCTTCATTCTTTGTAGACACTTTTGAAGTATTTGTTGGTCTTCCGTTGGCAAGTTCGGGTTGATGCTTGTGTTGAAAATTCGAAAGGCGCGATTCATTACTTTCATCATAGCCGATTGCCGTTTTTGTTTTTGAGTTAAAGCAATTTCTTTTTAGGCGACCAACAGTTGAGAACGAACTTCTTCGGATGAACAAGACGAGGCGGCATCGGACGAAGCCGAACTCTTTCGGCTTTTTCTACCGGCTTGTCGACCCGGTGGACGCCGGATTACGTCTTCCCAGAATAAAGTAGTGTGATCGGGGTTTGGATCAACCCTTAAAGGTTGATCGTCCCCCAAAGTGATCGGTGCTTCGGGTAATGGACGCCTACGGGATGTCATTATGCCCTCCGGGACAGGAAACTTCGGACACCTTCTCAGTACTTGCCATGCTTTGTAATGCGTAAACACGGCACTTTGACGCTTCCGATATTCATCACGAGCTGCTTCAATGATATCCGCGTCATTAGCTCCACTTGGCCAAATTTTTTTAATTGGTTGTAAATACCAATAAAAACTTTGATATCTCTTGCCATTTTCGACCATTTCCCGGTTATTTGATCGTTGTTTCTTGTTCGATCGGCGACTTTATTATAGTTGGATACAACCGTTGTCCAAAACGAATCGGCCGATTGTGCGGTTCCTATTCTCGGATTTTCTGTCGCATCGAGCCAACGTTCGACCAAAATTACTTCTTCTTCCGGAGTCCAATGCATTAATTGACGTTTCGACTTTTCACTTCCTTAGACTATTTTAGATTTTCCCTTTCTTTTAGCTTTTTGTTTTTCGGTCTCGGGTTGTGTTTCGGAGACGCTTTCAATCGTCGGTTGTGTTATTTGTTGTTGCAAATTGTAGGGAAGTTGTTGTTGTTGAGATTGTGAAAAGAATTATTGTTGGGGGATAGAAAATTGTTGTTGTGTATAGTATTGATGCATGTTTTGATATTGTAATTGTTGTTGAAATGGTAGTGGTGGTGGTTGAACAAATTGTAAGTGTTGTTGAAATGGTGGTGGTGGTTGAACAAAATTTTGTTGTTGAGAAAAACTAGTTTGGCTTGGAGACGAATTGCTAGCTTGGTTCGATGATGAATGATTCGGTGACGGGATTGGATTGTTTAGCATATGGTTAAAGAAATCGTTGATATTTTGTTGAGACGTTTTTTTTTTTTTTTTTTTTTTTTAATGGAAGATTGGGAGTGTATAAAAGTGTTTGTGTTTGAATAAAGATTGACAGTGTTGAGTGGGTTGAGTGATTTAGTTTGTGTAGATGTATGTATATATAGATAAATAAATAAAGATGTAAAAGAAAAAAAACCCCAAAAGTGTTTCGGAGCCGTTGGGGGGGGAAAAACAAAAAAAAAAAGTGGGCCCCACAATTAGCCGTTAGAGGAGAGTGAGGGGAGTGGCTGGCGGGTGAGGTGGCGAGTTGGTGGTGGTGGAGGCGAGAGGGGTGGCGGGGCTGGTGGCGCATGATTACATGTGGCCTCATGAACACATGTACAAACTTTAAAGCATATAATTATAACCTCCATATAATAATTATTTTTTAATTTAAAAAATTTCAACAGTTATTTGTTATTACTACTAATTACTAATAATTATTAATAAAAATATAAATACTTAGTTCTCTTAAGCAAACTTTATTATTATTATTTATAATAATAATAATGATGATGATGATGATGATGATGATGATGATGATGATGATGATGATGATGATAATAATAATAATAATAGTTCATTTATTATGTCTAAGTTAAGTACATCAAAATGTATGTAGCTTATCTTTCGTTTTATTTCGGATGCATATGTTCCGAGAAAAATATTTGTAGTATTTTCGCTGGAATTATTTGCTATATGTATTTTATAAACTTCAATAATTTGGTTATATTTTCCAATAGTTTGGTAAGTTTTTCCATATATTATTTTCAATCTTGGATTATTTAATAAATTCGCAATTTCAAGAATTATTTAACTAGTTATATAAATATAATATTATTATACTCATACTCAAAGGGAATATGTGGTGAACAATAAGTCACTAATATTTGTTTTTTTTTTTAATTTTCTTTTGCTTACTAAAACTTTCTCAACTTTTTCTTCTCATTTTCTAATTAATATTATTTCATTTTTTTAGAAACGTTTGAGGAGTATACATGTTTTAACTTCATTTTTTTTAAAGGCAAAAGTATTATTATTAAAAATAAGCAATTACATGAGGGGCATGTGAGATCATGCCTAATATAAGAAAGAGACACGAGATACAGATCCTATATTACAGCTAATTACTACAGTTGAGCAGATATCCGCACGAGAGTCGATCAACTGTTACCAAACATTAACCATGGTCGTCGAAAAATAAAGGATTTAGAAGCCATTGATTCCAAACGGGAGTGATTTTTTTCGAGCGCTTTGAGATCCATTCAAAAATTTTTATTTGAATATCATTTAACGCCATCAGACCACTTGCTTTTTTCTTCCGAAACAGGGTATTATTTCTATTTTGCCATATGATGTACCCGCATACCCACTCTATACTTTGCCATACTTTTGACGAGGATGATGATTTATATTTTCTGATAAACATATCATCTAATGAAGAATAAGAAGTCATACCGAGACCACACCATCGAAAAACACGATCCCGTAAGTCTTTTGCGAAGGGGCAATGAAGGAAGATGTGGTCAACCGTTTCAATGTCCCCATCACAAACGGGACATCGTATTTAATCAAGATCGATTCCTCTCTTATCTAGCTCGACTCTAACCGGGATTCGTCGAGCTCGTGTACGCCATATAAAGATGCAAAATTTCTGTGGTAGCATTTGATTTCGCAAGGTTTCATTGCGTGGAGCTGAGCTTATCGATAGCAGCTTCTCATCAATGAGTTCTGTAAGTGTTCTAGTCGAAAAGATTCCATTTGATTGCAAGTTCCAAACCCATTGATCAGTGTTAATATCTGCGAAATTGAATCCCGAAAGCATCTGCTTCAGAGCCTCGAACTCTGTATCTGTTCTACCAAAAGGTTCGCGCGTCCAGTCCCAGCAGGTTGTCCACGATGTGCCTTCCTTTTTCAAGCGATCCATTACTAAGACTTGTTTATTTGCTTCAAGTCTAAAAATTCTTCCGAAAGAATCGTGATGTGCCAGCGGAGGGGTACGAAATACTATTATTATTACTACGAAATACTATTAAAGACGATACAATTTACACAAGTTATTTATTTATTTATTGAATGGATATACCTAAACCTTGCTACAACACTTATAGGCAGTGTACCTAATCGTAGAGTAGTGTAGTTTTTAGTAAGTCTGGTTCGTTCCACAGGGATCAGCTGAGTTTACACTATATTTTTATTTTTTATATTTGTATTATAAAGGGGGTTTTTACCGTTTAATGACTGGTTTGTCTTTTTTGAGACTTATATCACAGTTAAAACCTAATGAAAAATATTAAATATAAATATAACTTATTTTAAAGCGTAAAGTAAATGATGATAAATAAAAGCGCGATAATTAAAAAGTGCGATAAAATGAAAGTACGATAAATAAGATGACGGTAAATAAAAATACGATGAGATATAAAATAAAGGAATTATGCTTATTTAAACTTCCGTAATCATGATGTTTGACGTTTTGATTTTAATTAATTACCATGGGTTAATTGTCTTTTGTCCTGGATTATTCGATACGTCAATCTGGTTTTTGTCCATAACAGTCCATCGGCCATAATTATAAAGTGCGAGTATCCTCGTCAAATTACCCTTATACCCGAAGTCAAATATTCCAACTAATTGGGGACTTAAACTGTAACAAGGTCTTAATACTTTGTTAATGATTACACCAGGTTATCGACTGTGTGTAATCCATGTTTTAATACTTTGTTAACAATTACACCAATTTTCCTTGTATGTAATCCACCCCTGTTTTAATGAGTCCATTGGCTATTAATCCATCCCCGTGTCCGGTCAAATGAACAATTATTAGTACTTATAAATATCCCGCCTGTAACATCCCGTCTTTTTTCGTTTACTTTCCGTTATACTATTTTAAAGTTCGTTATATAAATATAACATCTCCCGTTAATACGCGTTTTAAAATATTTCGTTTAGGTAATTCACGCACCCGAATCAAACTTGAGGTACTAAACTTGCCAAAAGGGCAAAGAGATGACTTGGTCAACTAGTCAACTCCATCCTCCTCCATTCATTCATCTTTCACTTTCTCTCTTACTTTCAACTTCTCTCTCAAACAACCAACTCAAAGATTCATCATCTATTTTCGATCTCGCAAGCATCAACTAAAACAAATTACATATTCGGAATCCTTGCATCTTCCTCTTCGAATCCATACCAACTTTATTGCATTTGGGTAACTTTCTAAAAACACTAGATTTTGTGTTCTTGATGTTTTTAACTTATAGAAGTGTTAATTAGTGTCTATAGCTCACGTCTAACATGATTATGTGATTTATATGCTCGATCTCGTTATTTTAGTGTAACTAGCATGAACTTGAAAAGTGTGTGTTTGATCTTGAGTTTTGAATGATTAAATGTTGTTGATATGCTAAAGTGCAAGTATTAATTGTGTTACTAGCATCACTAGCTTCATTTAGATGTGTAGGTTGATTAAGAGAACTTCAATAACATGATTTATGAGTTATGATTTTTGGTTAGGGTTTGGTGGTCTTCAATGTGAATTTTGATGCCTTAAATGCTTGACAATGTTGCTTGTAAGTGTTTAGTTGCAATGTATGTTTAATTACCTTCGAAATGTCATATCATTTATGTAAATTGGTTGCCCGAATCATGAAACACATTTAATGGGCTTGAATGTATTAAATGGTGAGCATTTAATGCAATTTTGGTTGTTGTAAATGTTAGATTGATTGATGAAATGTGCTTAGTTGCGTTCCTCATCAAATTTCCTTTCCAACGGTATAAGATACATGTTTTGATTGTTTGCGGATCATAAAATGTGTTTGTTTGGGTTTTGGTTCGTGCACTTGTGCAATATCAGCAATCAGACATGTGCACTGATCTGGACGCCGTCCAGGCCTTCACATCTGGACGCCGTCCAGATGAACTGTCAGATTCTGATTTCGTTAGTCGTTTACCATTTAATTCTAACTATGCTACGCACCTCCGATTCACATGTAACTTATTCTAACATGCTTATATATGATTAAAAACCTCAGAAAAATAGTTTGGGACCTGACCCGAACGTGTTGACTTTTTCGTTGACTTTGACTCGGCCAAAGTTGACTTTGGATCAAACTTAACCGAATACTTATGCAATCGTTCTAACGTGCTTTCATACTTGTATCTTGCATGAGACTTGACAACGTGACTCACATGCTATATTATCGAGTCGTAACGAGCCATAGGACTAATTGAACACTTTGGCCGACCGTGTTTACCGATATTAATACGAACCTATTTGTTTAGGTCAAGACTAGCATTCGTTCTTGCACACGTTACTTTGTGAAGTACATTATACTATTCGTGCAACCAAGGTGAGATCATAGTCCCACCTTTTCAACAACTTTTACTCTTTAAACTGTGGGATGAGAAACATATACGTATAATACTTTTATGCTTGGAACACAAGTACGAAAACAAACATTCCACGTGGAGTTAGAACAAAAAGGCCTCAATTCAATTTCATTAGTTACACTTGCAGGGTGTAAACGTGAACTTATGTTGTGTGATCACATGGGCTTGACAAGCCCTCATTCGAACGGTTCACTACCATTAGCGGATGAAATATATTTTCGAGTATATAGTATAGGTTCTAACACTATGATAACGGGGTTCGTGAATAGTTAAGTCTTGATAATTGGGTGCTCCACAAACGTATAACAACTTTGGAATGAAAACGATTTTGATAATCAACGTTATGGCAATACAAAATCTTGTGGTTCAAAAACAACGTTTACTACTACACCTATGATTTCACCAACATTTTCGTTGACAGTTTTCTATATGTTTTCTCAGGTCCTTGAACGCTAAATGATATATGCTTCCGCACTCTACTTTTTGATACTTGCTTGGATGTCGAGTATACATGCATACGGAGCGTCTTTTGGCTTACTTAAATTTGTGTCGCATAGGTTTCATTCGTACTTAAAACGTTGTAGCGTAACTAGCCTTTGAACTACTTTATAACACTTGAAACATCTTTACTTATGAAATGAATGCGACATACTTTTGGTCAAACGTTGTTTAAAGACTTAAAGGGGAAGATGATCACCGGATACTTCCCACGTGAAGAGACTCGCAAGCTCGAGCAAGAGCTAAGAACTCTAAAAGCGGTTGGAAACGACCTCAAAGCTTATAATCAACGGTTTTCCGAACTAGCCATAATGTGTCCGGCTCTCGTGAATCCTGAATGCCTCCGAGTCGAACTCTACATGGATGGCCTCCCTAAGAGCATCAAACACGGGGTAATGTCATCCAAACCCACTAATCACCAAGAAGCTTTGAATATAGCCCGCAAATTGATAGAAACGGTGGACGAAATCGTAGTACCGGCACCTAAGGCCGAGGATAAATCGGGTGGCAACAAGAGAAAATGGGAAGCCACCCCATCAAACAACTACAACAACAACACCTTCACCAAAAAGCCTTTCACTTCCGACGGTAAGAAAAGTTATGCCGAAACTCAACCTTTTTGCAACAAATGCCACAAGTATCATTATGGAGAATGTGGCAAGCCGTTTTGCCACCGGTGTCAAAGGAGTGGCCATGTGGCCAATGATTGTAGAAGTGCCGCCCCCGTCGCTCAAAAGGGGCCTAATGCACCAAAGACGGGTGTTTGTTTTGAATGTGGTCTACCGGGTCATTTTAGGAATACATGCCCAAAGAAGAAAGCCAACCCCAACGTACGCGACCGAGCTTTCAACATTAACGCCGCGGAGGCCCGAGATGACAACGAACTAGTCACGGGTACGTTTCTTCTCAACAACACTTATGTTACTTGTTTATTCGATTCGGGTGTCGATAAGAGTTTTGTATCCAAGACTTTGACTCACGCTTTTCGTGCTCCACCACTCCTCCTAGATACTACTTATACTATTGAAGTGGCCAATGGGAAATTATTGAGTGCCCGACAAATACTATTTTGGGTGTACGTTAAACTTATTGGGTAAGGAATTTGAAATTGACTTGATACCTATGGAACTAGGGAGCTTCGATTTAATAATTGGTATGAATTGGTTAGCAAAAACCAAATCTCACATCCTTTGTGATCTTAACGCAATCCGAATTCCTATCGAGAATGGTGAACCTTTGATTGTTTATGGCGATAAGAGTTGCACCGGACTCAATCTCGTCTCGTGCCTTAAAGTTAGAAAACTACTCCGTAAGGGTTGTTTTGCGATCCTTGCCCACGTTAAGAAAGTCGAGTCCTATGAGAAGCATATCAATGATGTGCCAATTGTTCGTGACTTTTCCGATGTATTTCCCGATGAATTGCCGGGTCTTCCACCTCATCGACCGGTAGAATTCCAAATCGATCTTATTCCAGGAGCCGCACCCGTAGCACGTGCACCGTATAGACTTTCTCCCTCCGAAATGCAAGAATTGCAAAGTCAAATCCAAGAACTACTTGACCGTGGTTTTATCCAACCTAGCGATTCACCATGGGGCGCTCCGATTTTGTTTGTTAAAAAGAAAGATGGATCCATATGAATGTGCATCGATTATCGTGAACTAAATAAATTGACTGTTAAAAGCCGATATCCTCTTCCACGCATCGACGACCTCTTTGATCAATTACAAGGATCTTGTGTATATTCGAAAATCGATCTCCGCTCGGGCTATCATCAACTAAGGGTTAAGGGGGAAGATGTCTTAAAAACTGCTTTTCGTACTCGCTATGGTAGTTACGAATTCCTTGTCATGCCATTTGGTCTCACTAACGCACCGGCGATGTTCATGGATCTTATGAACCGCGTGTGCAAACCGTATCTCGACAATTTCGTTATTGTAATCATCGATGATATCTTGGTCTATTCTAAAAGAAAAGAAGAGCACGAACAACACCTCTGGCTCGTACTCGAACTCCTTAGACAAGAACGACTCTACGCCAAATTCTTCAAGTGTGAATTTTGGTTGAAGGAAGTTCAATTTCTTGGTCATGTTGTAAGCAATCAAGGTATTAAGGTCGATCCTTCGAAAATCAAAGCCATTAGCAAATGGGAGACTCCTACTACTCCTACTCACATACGTCAATTCTTGGGTCTCGCCGGATACTATCGTAGATTCATCGAAAACTTCTCCTTGGTTGCTCGTCCTCTAACCTCGTTAACTCACAAGGGAAAGAAATTCATTTGGGCGACTGAGCAAGAATCCGCGTTTCAAATCTTGAAGATAAAGCTAGCCACCGCTCCTATCTTGTCACTTCCCGAAGGCAATGATGATTTTGTTGTATATTGTGATGCCTCGAAACATGGTTTTGGGTGTGTATTTATGCAACGAAAGAAAGTCATTGCTTATGCCTCTCGACAATTAAAAATTCATGAACGGAACTATACGACACATGATCTCGAACTCAGAGCCGTTGTCTTTGCACTTAAAATGTGGAGACACCATCTTTATGGAACCAAGTGTACTATCTTCACCGATCACAAAAGCCTTCAACACATCTTTGATTAAAAACAACTAAACATGAGACAACGACGGTGGATTGAAACATTGAACGATTATGATTGCGAGCTTCGTTACCATCCTGGAAAGGCAAATGTAGTAACCGATGCCTTAAGTCGAAAGGAAAGAGCGGTGCCTCTTTGTGTCCGAGCTTTAAACATCACCATCCACACCAATCTTAATAATCAAATTCGTGGAGCCCAAGATGAGGCTCTCAAGGATGAAAACATCTCTCTCGAACACTTGAACGTCCTCACCTTTTGATTCGAAGTTAAAGAAACCGGACTCCGATATTTCGCCGGAAGAATTTGGGTACCTAGTTATGGGGACATACGAAGCCTTATTTTAGATGAAGCCCATAAGTCAAGATATTCGATTCACCCCGGTGCCAATAAGATGTACCACGACCTCAAGGAAAAATATTGGTGGCCGAACATTACGAGGGACGTTGCTACTTATGTTGGAAAGTGCCTAACTTGCTCCAAAGTCAAAGCCGAACATCAAAGACCGTCCGGACTACTTCAATAACCCGAGATCCCACAATGGAAGTGGGAAAGGATAACGATGGATTTTATCACCAAACTACCAAAGACGGTGGGCGGTTATGATACTATTTGGGTTATTGTTGACCGTCTTACCAAATTCGCACATTTCATCGCCATGAAGGAGACCGACAACATGGAAAAACTTGCACAACTTTACATTAAAGAGATCGTGGCCCGTCACGGTGTACCTTTATCGATAATTTTCGACGGAGATGGCCGTTTTGTTTCTAGATTTTGGCGTACTTTACAAGAAGCGTTGGGAATGCGTTTATACATGAGCACCGCATATCATCCACAAACCGATGGATAAAGCGAACGCACAATTCAAAATTTGGAAGATATGCTACGAGCTTGCGTTATCGATTTCGGAAAAGCTTGGGACAAGCACTTGCCTCTTGCCGAATTCTCCTACAACAATAGTTACCACGCGAGTATCAACGCCGCACCTTTCGAAGCGTTATATGGTCGAAAATGTCATTCACCTCTTTGTTGGGCCGAACTCATTCATGAAACAACCAAAAAGATCGTTCAAATTCGAGATAGGCTTAGGACGGCCCGTAGTCGTCAAAAGAGCTATACCGACACTAGACGCAATGACCTCGAATTCCAAGTCGGTGATCGCGTAATGTTAAAAGTCGCACCTTGGAAAGGTGTAATCCATTTCGGGAAATGGGGGAAACTAAATCCACGGTATATTGGTCCTTTCGAAATCTTGGAGCGTGTTGTAACCGTTGCTTATCGTTTAGATCTTCCGCCTCAATTGAGCTCCGTGCATCCTACTTTCCATGTCTCTAATTTGAAGAAGTGTCTTGCCGAACCCGAACTCGTCATCCCTCATGAGGAGCTTACTATTGATGACAAACTTCATTTCGTGGAGGAACCGGTTGAAATTGTGGACCACTCCGTCAAAACGCTAAAACAAAGCCGAATTCCAATTGTCAAGGTCCGTTGGAACGCCAAAAGGGGACCCGAGTTTACTTGGGAGAGACTAGATCAAATGTAAAGGAAATACCCTCATCTATTCGTGAATTCGGAAACGCAAGATCCCGAGGAAGAAACAACGACTACTACGCCTACTTAAATTTCGGGACGAAATTTCTTTTAAGAGTAGGTAATGTAACATCTCGTCTTTTTCCGTTTACTTTCCGTTATACTATTTTAAAGTTCATTATATAAATATAACATCTCCCGTTAATACGAGTTTTAAAATATTTCGTTTAGGTAATTCACACACCCGAATCAAACTTGAGGGACTAAACTTGCCAAGAGGGCAAAGAGGTGACTAGGTCAACTAGTCAACTCCATCCTCCTCCATTCATTCATCTTTCACTTTCTCTCTTACTTTCAACTTCTCTCTCAAACAACCAACTCAAAGATTCATCATCTATTTTCGATCTCGCAAGCATCACTAAAACAAATTACATATTCGAAATCCTTGCATCTTCCTCTTCGAATCCATACCAACTTTATTGCATTTGGGTAACTTTCTAAAAATACTAGATTTTGTGTTCTTGATGTTTTTAACTTATAGAAGTGTTAATTAGTGTCTATGGCTCAAGTCTAACATGATTATGTGATTTATATGCGCGATCTCGTTATTTTAGTGTAACTAGCATGAACTTGAAAAGTGTGTGTTTGATCTTGAGTTTTGAATGATTAAATGTTGTTGATATGCTAAAGTGCAAGTATTAATTGTGTTACTAGCGTCACTAGCTTCATTTTGATGTGTAGGTTGATTAAGAGAACTTCAATAACATGATTTATGAGTTATGATTTTTGGTTAGGGTTTGGTGGTCTTCAATGTGAATTTTGATACCTTAAATGCTTGACAATGTTGCTTGTAAGTGTTTAGTTACAATGTATGTTTAATTACCTTCGAAACGGCATATCATTTATGTAAATTGGTTGCCCGAATCATGAAACGCATTTAATGGGCTTGAATGTATTAAATGGTGAGCATTTAATGCGATTTTGGTTGTTGTAAATGTTAGATTGATTGATGAAATGTGTTTAGTTGCGTTCCTCGTCAAATTTCCTTTCCAACGGTATAAGATACATGTTTTGATTGTTTGCGGATCATAAAATGTGTTTGTTTGGGTTTTGGTTCGTACACTTGTGCAATATCAGCAATCAGACCTGTGCACTGATCTGGACGCCGTCCAGGCCTTCACATCTGGACGCCGTCCAGCCAATCTGGACGCCGTCCAGATGAACTGTCAGGTTCTGATTTCGTTGGTCGTTTACCGTTTAATTCTAACTATGCTACGCACCTCCGATTCACATGTAACTTGTTCTAACATGCTTATATATGATTAAAAACCTCAAAAAATAGTTCGGGACCCGACCCGAACGTGTTGACTTTTTCGTTGACTTTGACTCGGCCAAAGTTGACTTTTGATCAAACTTAACCGAATACTTATGCAATCGTTCTAACGTGCTTTCATACTTGTATCTTGCATGAGACTTGACAACATGACTCACATGCTATATTATCGAGTCGTAACGAGCCATAGGACTAATTGAACACTTTGGTCGACCGTGTTTACTGATATTAATACGAACCTATTTGTTTAGGTCAAGATTAGCATTCGTTCTTGCACACGTTACTTTGTGAAGTACATTATACTATTCGTGCAACCAAGGTGAGATCATAGTCCCACCTTTTCAACAACTTTTACTCTTTAAACTGTGGGATGAGAAACATATACGTATAATACTTTTATGCTTGGAACACAAGTACGAAAACAAACATTCCACGTGGAGTTAGAACAAAAAGGCCTCAATTCAATTATCATTAGTTATACTTGCAGGGTGTAAACGTGAACTTATGTTGTGTGATCACATGGTCTTGACAAGCCCTCATTCGGACGGTTCGCTACCGTTAGCGGATGAAATATATTTTCGAGTATATAGTGTAGGTTCTAACACTATGATAACGGGGTTCGTGAACAGTTAAGTCTTGATAATTGGGTACTCCACAAATGTATAACTTTGGAATGAAAACAATTATGATAATCAACGTTATGGCAATACAAAATCTTGTGGTTCAAAAACAACGTTTACTACTACACCTATGATTTCACCAACGTTTTTCGTTGACAATTTTCTATATGTTTTCTCAGGTCCTTGAACGCTAAATGATACATGCTTCCGCACTCTACTTTTTGATACTTGCTTGGATGTCGAGTATACATGCATACGGAGCGTCTTTTGACTTACTTAAATTTGTGTCGCATAGGTTTCATTCGTACTTAAAACATTGTAGCGTAACTACCCTTTGAACTACTTTGTAACACTTGAAACATCTTTACTTATGAAATGAATGCGACATACTTTTGGTCAAACGTTGTTTAAAGACTTGTGACCACGTAACGGGACCTAAGTAGACGGTGCCATCAATGACGATTTTGTCGGGTCTCTACACCGTCCATTGTATCCGATTGAGTGTATGTGGTTATTTATAAACACGTCAAATTGTAAATCTCTATATTAAATTAACGAACTATCATTCAGTTAAACAAATATAAAGCCCATTAATAGCCCATAGTCCAATTTCCATAAGTGTCGGTCTTTTGTTCAAACCCCAATTGTGGTCCAAAACCCAATAACCCCGTCTTAATATTTAGTCCAACATCACGATTACTTCAGCTTAAATAAGCATAATAATAACTTAGCTACGAGACATTAATTTAAAAAAGGTTGAATATAACTTACAATGAGTATTAATTTCGTAGTGTTACACAGACAGAGTTTCGACTTACAAAACCTTAAAACATTCGTTACAATAACCTTATTATTATTATTAACTTAATATTAAGATTATAATTAAAATATAAATATAAATATAAACTGTGACGACCCTGGAATTTCCGATCAAAATTTAAACTTAATCTTTATATGATTTCGATAAGATAAGCAAAGTCTGTAATGTTGAAGTCTCAAAAACTGTGAACTGTGCTCATGTATACATTTGACCTTTGACTACTCCCGACGTTTCACGAACAACTAATTTGTAAATAGATATATATAATTTTATTTGAAATATTATTTAAAATAATATATGATTGAATTGTTGAAAATAAATATATAAAATAATATTAGAATACTTAATATTATTAATTTAATACATAATATATAGATATGCATATAATTAAATATATATATATATATATATATATATATATATATATATATATATATATATATATATATATATACAAATATATATGTATATTATAAAAAGAAATATTATATATTGTAATTTTTATAATCAATGTTGAAAAATAAAAAAAATATATAATAATTAATATTTAATGAGTATATATATAAATAAAGTATATAGAATATATATTTTGTGATTTCGAAGTTATTTAATAAACGACGGTAACGCTCAATTGTCATTTGATAGATATTTAACGAGTTAAAAAGGAACTTATGTGATTTTAAAATAAACGGTTATCCGAAAATGAGTTAATAATATATTTAGAAGTTATTTGATAAGTTTTAAAACTTTTTAGATTTTACTTAGGGTTGGGAGTGAATAATTAATGTAATCTTTATTTAATAGTTAATGATCGATTTTTATACCATAATGACCAAAATAAATAAATATAGTTAATCTAGAAATTTGGAATTTTTCTGAGGACTTTTATTCGCCACTGATTATCAATGGAGCACGATATAATATGCTATTAAAAACTGTCGGTAGATATTTACAGAGTTTAAACACGTTTTAAAATTTTATAGTTATATTATATTAAAATTTCCTTTTCACTTTTGGAATTACATAGAATAATTGAATCAGTGAATTGAGATTGAACGTATTATTATCACTATGCTTAATTGATGATTCTATGCTTAATTGATTATTCATTTCACTATGCTTAATTGATGATTCTATGCTTTCTGTTTTCCATACCTTTCATCACTAGTACATATAATACATATACATGCAAATGCTTTATTAAATGTTTTACAATATTTATATGCGTGAGTTCATTTGATTCTCTTTTACTCTTTACATTTTTGGGACCGAGAATACATGCGCTACTTTTACAACTGCTTTATTAAATGATTTTGAAATACATTTTGAACTGCGAATACATGAAATGCTTTTATAAATGTTTGACGAGATAGACATAAGCAAAACATTCCTCGAATGAATTATTATGCAGACAGAAGTTCTGTGGATTATTATTGAATTAGGTGAACATGATAATTGCCACCAATTGATGAATATATTTTTTTCCTGATTATTATTGCTTGGTAACCTAAGAATTAGAATCAGGTATGTCCCTAATTCACGCGAATCCTAAAGGTAGCTACCGGGTTTAACACCCCCACCCAGAATGTTCACTAGACGGAAGAGCTAGTGGGCGTGGTGTTTAGTACTTCGAGGTTTATATATTATACAGACGAGATGTTCTGTTTTGGGGATATTATTGATGCGCATTATATGTTAAGGTCGGTTACCAAGCCAAGCTATGAAAGCAATGAAAAGTGAATGTTATGTATCGAGAGAATGATTTTATACACAGGTTATGTGTATGTTATTTTTGTGCACAAGATATGTGTACGGTTACTAAGATTTATGAAAGATGATTTCGTACACGAGAAAGGTATACTGTATTTAAAAGATATCGCATGTACATTACAGGTGGGTATAGGATTTGGGCCCATTTGTACCATGCAGGATTTAAATCTTGTGGTCTATCAAAATGTTAAATTTTATTATTTTATGATAAACTTATGAACTCACCAACCTTTTGGTTGACACTTGAAAGCATGTTTTTTCTCAGGTATTAAAGAAATCTTCTGCTATGCATTTGCTCATTTTAAAGATATTACATGGAGTCGTTCATAGTATATAGAGGTCAGAACCTCGCAATGGGACCATCTGTTGAAGACTTCGTCCAGGTGAATTAGGACGGGTCACTATATAAACTGAGAGAAGAGATTGAAGATGGTGTAATATGATCGTCGAATTGCATGTCCTTTTATAGGGGGATTTGGGTCCTGGTGTGCTCCGCGACTGAGGTACTTTTCTGCCTGAAGGGCTCCGCGACTGCGGAGCTTCGATTTCCAGCTCACACATAAATTGGATCCTAGCTTGTCGACGTTAATTTTTTAATATATAATATATATATATATATATATATATATAATTTACATAATTAATTATATATTATATTATATTTATGTGCATAGTTGATTTGTAATTTTAGCTCCGTTGAGTCGCTCGTTGATAGTGGGTTCATGTCTCGGTTCCGGATTTTTGAACGTCCTTTCGTACGCTTAGATATCTTGTACTTTGCGTTTCACGGCTTGTACTCTTGTAATTTTTAGACGTTTCTCATTAATAATTTGAACCACTTTGATTGTATCTTGTACAATTGAGCTTTTTGGTCATTTGCGTCTTCAAATCGTCGAATCTGTCTTTTGTCTTCACCTTTTATTATTTAAACGAATATTACTTGGAATTAGAACAAGTGCAACTAAAAGCTTGTCTTTCTGGAAGGATAATGCTATGAAATATACGTTCGTTTTTAGCATTATCAAATATTCCCACACTTGAGCGTTGCTTGTCCTGAAGCAATATAGAACTTGAATATAACTTTACTAGAATCACTTCTTTATTCTTCACACTTTGTACATCTGTGATTTTAATGTGGCGGTATGAACAATGATAGTAACATTGTGGTTTACAGTCTCACATGACTATAAAAATTTAGATCCTTTAAGGAAATTGGATCTTTATGAAAATATTTTGATCATTTGAAAATTCAATCTAGCTTTTACCTAGATAAGTTTTCTGATTTGACCCACCATCGGTGTTGAAAAATGTTTTTTTGGATCAATATTTTGGCTAAAACCTTTTGGTTCGTGTAATCCACTGCCCTCCCTGTATCGGAAAGCACACATCCAGTTTACTTGTTCCGTATATTACCTTTCGGCAAACTACCGTCCGGTTGTAAAGGAAAGCGATGAACAAGAAACTGTTAAGGCAATGTCTAATGACATGCAGTTAATCATGATCCACAACGTGTCGGATGCAATTACTATCCTTTGTAGGAGCAATAGTAAAGATCACCCTATAATTTTTTTTTTGGTCTGGCACAAGGTTCTGTCATTGACCATGCTATGCAACCACCGTTCTTACGGTTGACACCCGATTTGGTTCAGGTGACCTAATGAATTCCGACGAATTCTTAGGATTTTACGTTCAATGGTAATGAACGCATTAAAAATGGGTTTTCAGAAAACAAATCGGTTTTAAATTTGATCAACATATTTTCTCGTTCAAGCTCGAGTTTAGATATCATCAAATTCCATGAGTTTGAATTCTCAATCTTTAAGGTCAATCTCAAGGATTGAGTAATATCAGGCTTAAAAGCTGATTTTTGATCTTTAAGGAGATTATCCTTTTCTGGGAGTCCGATTCATTAGTCTTATCAAGCTAATTTGCACGGCGCCCTCCCCATTTTACGAGACAGATCCTCTTATGGTTAGGATAAGTCTGACCACTTGGCGACCCTGTTTGATGCGGAGGTCCGTGGATTTCTTGCTGATTTTAGAGATGATTTTTCTAGATTTTTCATCAACCTACAGCTGGTCTGGACGACAACTTCCTGACCTAAATCAAGAAGCGCGTGTCTTTTTTGGAAGACTTTACTTCCTTTTAATGATAGAATTGATTCATCGTGTAGATCCATCTTTCTTTCAAATATATTACAGTAAATCGGGTAAAACTGATAAGTTTAGTCCAAAACAAAAGTAGCTGCAATAATCTTGTACAAATATATGTGATATATGTTTTAAAGAACTTGGTGCATTCTTCCCACACTTAGCTTTTATTTATTTCTTTCTTTGCCTTTTTAACTGTGATGACCCGGGAATTTCCGACTAAATTTAAACCTAATCCTTATATGATTTCGATACGATGAGCAAAGTCTATAATATTGAAATCTCAAAAACTTTGAACTGTGTTCATGTAAATATTTGACCTTTGACTATTCCCGACGATTCACGAACCATAGTGGTAAATAAATATATATGTATAATTATAAGTTAAAAATGTATGTATATATATATATATATATATATATATATATATATATATATATATATATATATATATATATATATATATATATATATATATATATATATATATATATATATTGTAACGACCCGGATTTTTCCGATCGTTTTATACTTATGAGATTAATATTTACATAAAATAAACCTTACCAACATGATAAGCAATCCAAACTGTTGAGACTTATGTTTTTGAAAAGAGTTTCACACAACGTTTGACCGTCCAATTTGACCGATGATATCACGAACTATATAACACACGATAATTATACGATTATGTATATGTACATATCTATACATATTTAACATGATTTAAGGATGGTTTAACATTTCATTGTGAACTAACAACAATGAGTTATAAGTATACTTTGAGACTACTAACTTAAGTTTTCAAAACGATAACTATATGTAACGTTCTTTGACATATATACTTACAATCTATAATGTGTTGGTGATCTATGTCACCAATATGATTTAAGTGTAATGGGATTAATTTGTAACCAAAATAATCTTGATAAATATCGAACAAGTTTGGGGAAGTGTGGAGTGCACACTTGTTTGAACTTATCTTGATTATGACGGGGGTTCGGGGGCAGCGCCCCCGATAAGCGGGGTCCAAGGGGTGGCAACCCCTGGCGGGGTCCAAGGGGCAGAGCCCCTGGCTGGGGTCGAGCTGCCAGGTCAGCTTGTTAATTATATGTTTTTTGGGCTAACATTGCTTTATTAAAAATGTCTTAAAATTTTATTTTGGCCCGGTTTGACCCAAAAATAAAAGCCCAGTTTTGAGCCTCTTTTACAGTTATAAACCCGTCCATATTTGAATTCTCGTTCCGATTCCTCAAAATTTCTACAAGTATATCTAGGGTATATGTAACCGTATCATACCCAGCTTCTATACGTATTTACTATTGGTATATACCAACAATAAACTTCAATGATCAGCCACTAGACATGATGTTACATGTGGGAACCAGCCATTTAACCTCATGTGTGACTTTTGTGCAAGAAAACAAACTAAATCTCCTATATATCCATCTCATAATCATGCTATTTTGCACACACACACATACAATTTCATTTCCAATTTTCTTTCAAGTTAATTCACTCCCTAATCTCTCTTCATTTACCTACTCAAGAACGTATCAATATAGTCATCCGATTTTAAGGAGATTACTTCCAATCTTTCAATCCCACTCCACCACTCTTTTGATTCCAAGATTTTTCTTACCTTTTCCAGTAGCTTTGTCCAAGTAACTTGAGGTAGTAACCTTATTCATAACCTTATTCGATTCATATTTATATAGCTATCTTATTTTGTGTTGTAAAATTTTAACAACAAGAACATAGTTTGAGTGATTTCAAACTTGTTCGCAAACTAAATAGATCCTTCTAATTTGATTTTTAAAAACACTTCAAGACCTGTAATATATCATATTATGACAAAATCGGATCTTGGCTAATTAACATAATATTTAATATATATTTACTTATGATTTGATTTTATATATTTCAGGACCACCCGTAAACAACACGAGAAGATTAATCATAAGACCTCATGATTGTACGCAACACGTCATTTGACAACACGGTACTTTATGTACGCAACACGTCACTTGACAACATGGTACCATGTGTCGAGATTAATTCTGATCAATACGAATACGATGAGGTCTTTATTTATTTTATTTAAGCAACTAATTGTGGACCACTAACATCGGACTGCTAACTACGGACTAAGAAAATATTAAAAGTATTAAAAGTATATATATATATATATATATATATATATATATATATATATATATATATATATATATATATATATATATATATATATATATATATATATATATATATATATATATATATATATATGTAACGATTACTTAAAAAGAAAATATGTTGATATATTATATATATGGTTAGGTTCGTGATATCTATCGGAGACCAAGTCGTGATAAATACCTTCAAGGCAAAAGTGAGTATATAGTCCCACTTTTAAACTCTAAATATTTCGGGATGAGAATACATGCATTTTATGATTTACGTTATGGACACAAGTGATTAAAAATATATATTCTACGTTGAGTTGTACCACTGGCATACTTCCCTGTAACTTGGTAACTACTATTTACATGAGGTATTGTAAACGCGAATCCTGTTGATAGATCTATCGGGCCTGACAACCCCAACCGGACTGGACGACCAGTATTCAACGGTTGCACAGTACTTCGTTTCGGTGACTACACTTGGTACAGTGTAGTAAGATTTCATAATAAAGGGAATATGCGACGTTGATTAAATGTTAAGTATGGTTATCAAGTGCTCAACAACTTAGAATATTTTTATTAAAACGTTTATATATGAAATCGTGTGGTCTATATTTATAACGCTGCCGACATTAAACCTATATCTCACCAACTTTATGTTGACGTTTTAAGCATGTTTATTCTCAGGTGATAACTAAAAGCTTCCGCTGCAACATGTTGAATTTAAGCAAGATCTTGAGTATGCATATTTGTGTCAAAAATAAAACTGTATATCGGAGGATTTGTAATGTAAAATATGTTGGAGGTTGTATTGTTATTATCACATGTAAAGTTTGTAAGTCTAAGATTATCGCTAAACAATAATCATTATTAAGTTGTTTAAACCTTGTATTTGTAATAAAAGCTATGGTTTGTATTGTAAAAACGAATGCAGTTTTTGAAAAATGTCGCATATAGAGGTCAATACCTCGCGATGAAATCATATGTTATTGTATTCGTCCTTATGGTTAAGGTCGGGTTATGACATACATACATATATATATATATATATATATATATATATATATATATATATATATATATATATATATATATATATATATATATATATATATATATATATATATATATATATATATATATATATATATATATATATATATATATATATATATATATATATATATATATATATATATATATATATACATACATACATATATATATATATAAATCGAAATAATAAAATACAATTTAATCAATTGAGTTATTTATTTAAATTACTACACAAGATAAATTGTTGTCATTAATAAAACTGTATATAAATAATTATAGTCTATGTATAATAATTATTAATTATAATGTATATATAATGTATAAATAATAAATATGTAATAAAAGTTAATATATAATATATTATATAAGTAATGAGACAGATATATAATACAAATATAAATATAGTTTATATAATAATATTGTTACTACTTTCAATATTAATATCAATATGAGTGTTATGAATAATCTATAGATATGAACTTAATAGATATAGATTGATAATGTATTATTATTATTAATATATTTGTTATTATTAACAACATTAGTATTATTAATATTATTGTTATTAACAATATCATTGCTATACATTTTATGATAATTAATGACATTATCATTAGTAATATTACTAGTTGCGGAGCCCTCGCTTCGCGCCGGAGAATCCGTTTTGAATGCGAATTAAAAAAAAAGTCTTAATCTATTTTGTAAAAAAGAATTTTTTTCGACATTTAACATTGAAGGTTATTCCTTTTGTGAAAGTTGCTTCTTTTAGCGTTCCTTTTTTTTTTTTTAAGTTAGTTGGTTTTGTAAAAAAGAATGTTTTTCGACATCTTTTGGTAATATTGAAGAGTTGTTTCTTTTATTATATAAATATATATATATAAATAAATTGGAAAAAAACATTTTTATTATTATTTTATTATTATTCTATATAAAGATGATAAATGACACCAGTTATTATACTCCATCATTTATTATTTTAATTTTATTTATCGCAAATTACGGAGTATATAAGTTTTATGAATGAATAATGTCTGACAAACACAGATGACCCCATGTGAACTTGCTACTTTTTTTTGCTCATTGACCCTCTTTCTTTGCCACTCTACTTCAATTCTATTATGATCTTCTCACAAAACTAAAAAAAAAAAAAAAAAAAAACCTTTTTCATATTTAACGCCACCAGGCCTACCACAACACCACCGTAGCTCCGCCGCTTTGAAGTTTTTCCGGTGGGAAAGATGGGCCTACACCGCCACCATAATGGTGGTGTGTTTTTTACAGCTTTATTGATCATCTTTTTGCCTCTTTCTGCTGATGCCTCCACTTCATCATCAACTCTGTCGGTGTGTTTTTTTTTTTTGATAGCGAATTCGTTTTAAGCCATGTGTATTGTATTTTAGGAAGATAGGATATTTTTAACTTCGTTTATAAAAGTTTGATTCTTTAATTATTCCTCTTTACAGCCTTTCATTCTATAAGGGTATTTTTTATTTCATCCAATTTGATTACTTTGGAGAAAAAAAAGAAGTGAAATGACGAAAATACCCTCAGTTACTATTGATGAATAGTAAAATAGTGTTTTGTCTATTAGTTAATATATAAATTATTATAATTTTTTCTTATTTTAATATTAAGTGTATTATTATTAATGTTATATTTAATATTAAGATTAATTATAATCTATAAAAATAAATAAATATAAGAGATATATAAATATAGAGATATATATAAAAAAATAGATAAATACAAATATATATAAACATATGCGATATATAAACATATGCGATATATACAGATAAATATATTAGGAAATCAATATTTTTATTTACTACTACTACTATTATTATTATTATTATTATTATTATTATTATTATTATTATTATTATTAAAAGTATTATTATTAATAATATTTATATTTATTAAATGTATTATATATAAAAGCAAGTAATGAGTCTGTTTCCTATCCCTTTCACTTTTAATCTTTCTTCTTCAATTTCTGTTCTTTCTTCCCTTATGATGTTGATCCAAATCACAATACATCCAAAATCTATTGAACGTAAACATCAATTTTAATTTGTTTATTCATCTGCTACAAGAGTCTGGTACTTCTTGTCTGTGAACTAGTAGCCATCGACCTCAGTTTTCAATACCAAACAAAAACTAATTTCATCCTGTGTACTGGTTCCAATTATTCGATAAATCACTTTTATATATACAGTTTACATACATTTGTAATGAGGAATTAAAATAGAAAAATAACAACTAGAACCGCTATATCTCTGTTATTCCACTTTTTAGCCAAAACACAATCTAGAATCGAATTTCAAAATATAATATTGCAAAGATGTTAGGAATCATGTGTTTAAACTATCTGCAAGATTTGAGTTTCCAATTTTCTATATCCAATCCGAATTCTCGAGTCAAAGATTTTGAAGAAAAAGTCAATCGTGTGTCCAAAGATCAAATTGGGGTTTTATAAATTATGTTTACCGAAATTAAGGATTCAGGTAGTTTTCATGAGGGATTTACTACAAACTTTATGTTGAAAGTATAATCTAAAAGAGTTCAAAACGTTAAAATACGATTGGAGTTCTATTGGGTATTCAGCGACTGCTGCTACTGTCTTTTATTTTTTTTATTTCCTGTTTCTGTTAATTTTAATCACCGAAACCCATTGTTTCTGATTCGTTTAGAATTTCTGAAAAGCAACTTGTTAACCAGTTGATGTTTTGTTTTAGGTTTGAAGTTGTTCTTCACGAGCTGTAAACAGCAGGTTCTTTTTTTTTTTTTTTTTTTTCTTTTTGTTTTCAATTAATTCAAACAAATAAAATAAGTTTATTATCTTTCAGTTATAATTAATTTTAAACCAAACAAATTACAATTTTTTTTTTTACGAATCATATAGTTCCCTGGTTACTTTGATTCTGTGAAGAGGAAGAGGGAACAAAACAGAAAAACGGGTTAAATGTATTTACTCAGAGGTTTAAAACAAAAAGACAGCATTGGAGCTATGGTTCAGAATGTTCGCGTGTTTGTGAGAGGTCTTGGGTTCGAGTCCGGTCTTGGGCAATCTTTTTATAAAAAATGTTTCAAAAGGGTATAACCTCTTATTCTATTTCCATCATTATCATTATTATTATCATTATTATTTTTATTATTATTATTATTAGTATTGTTATTTTGATGATTATTATTATTGTTAGTATTACATTTATCATTATTGTTATCATTATTATTATCATGAAGTATGATGTATTAGAAGTATTATTAATAATTAGTATTATTAATAATTAGTATTATTATTAAATGTAATTAGTATTATCATTATCTTAAATATTATTATTAACTTAGTTAACATTAATAGAATAAATAATATTATTATTATGATTATGATTGTTATTATTAGTATTATTATCATTAACATAAGTATCATTATCAACAATATCATTATTATGATTACTATTAATATTATCATTATTAATAAAGTTATTATTATTATTATTAGTAACTTATTATTATTATTATTAAAACTATTATTTTTAACAAATAAATATTAGTTTCATAAAAGATACTTGTTACATTTACTATAATTAAAATATATCTCATATATCTATAAATCAAACAGACTAACATTTAAATTACTTATACAATATCGATTTTTTTTAAATATAACATTAAACAAATATGTAGATAAATATGGATATATTAATAAAACTATAAAAATATTAACCATTATGAATATACACACAAATTGAACATACATAATATATAAATTAAAGATATAATAAATAAGTTTGTTCAATTACAATTATATGTTTTAATATATATATACAAATGATATAGGTTCGTGAATCCGAGACCAACCCTACACTTGTTCAATGATGTCATATGTATTTTTACTACAAAATACATTATTGTGAGTTTCATTTTCCTTTTTACCCTTTATATTTTTAGGCTGAGAATACATGCGAAATTTTTATAAATGTTTTATGAAATAGACACAAGTAATCGAAACTACATTATATGGTTGAATGATCGAAGCCGAATATGCCCCTTTTTGCTTGGTAACCTAAGAATTAGTAAACCGATCTACTAATTGACGCGAATCCTAAAGATAGATCTATTGGGCCTAACGAACCCCATCCAAAGTACCGGATGCTTTAGTACTTCGATTTCATTTTTATCATGTCCGAAGGATTTCCCGGAATGATATGGGATATTCTTATATGCATCTTGTTAATGTCGGTTACCAGGTGTTCAATCCATATGAATGATTATTTTTGTCTCTATGCATGGGACGTATATTTATGAGAACTGGAAACCTTGTGGTCTATTAAAATTATGAAATGATTATTTATGATAAACTAATGAACTCACCAACCTTTTGGTTGATACTTTAAAGCATGTTTATTCTCAGGTATGAAAGAAATCTTCCGCTGTGCATTTGCTCATCTTAGAGATATTACTTGGAGTCATTAATGACATATTTCAAAAGACGTTGCATTCGAGTCGTTGCGTTCATCAAGATTATTATTAAGTCATTTATAGTTTAGATATATAATGAAATGGTATGCATGCTGTGACAATCACCCCAAATCCATATGGGCGGACACGTCATTCATCAATTTCATTGCAAGGTATTTGACCTCTATATGATACGTTTTGTAAATATTGCATTCTTTTGAAAAGACACACCATAAATGAATATTTAAATCAAAGGTTTTCAACATATGATGATTTCTACATATAGACAATCACCTAAAATAATGGTTTACAATAGTACTTCCGTTGACAATGCAGTCAAAATAAGATACATGTTGATGATTTGGTGAATGCAACGTTTCCTTGAAAAATATGCCATGTAAGACTTCATGCACATAGCTTGTCTAACATATAAGCAAACAGCAGAAGACTTCTAGGAAACCTGAGAATAAACATGCTAACAAGTGTCAACACAAAGGTTGGTGAGTTCATAGTTTTAATATTGCGCATAATCTGTATATAAAGGTGGATCACAAGATTTCAGTTGTTTCATCTGAAACGTTTATCAAATTATTCTACGAAATTGAGCACCCTGGTAACTAAACTTAACGTATATATAATTTGTACCCTTTGTATAATCATCTTAATAATACACGCAAACCAACGTGTACGCTTCTCAAATAGCATACGTCCGTTAAAAGGCTAGTGCTCTAGTTCGGACGGGGATATCAAGCCCTATGGATCCATATATAACTACTCGCGCCCACCAGTTCTTATAACCAGCAGTTACTAGTTACCAAAGCTAAGGGATTTTCGGTTCAAACTCGGTGTAGAATTTAGTATGTACTTGTATCCATTGCGTTTAAAATAAAATGCATGTATTCTCCGCCCAAAAATGTATATTGCAAAAGCAATTAAAAAGGGAGCAAATGAAACTCACCTTAGCAGCACATAAAGTTGTTCATCGTAATGTGACTGAAACTCGGATTACCAAATAATCGTAGATCTCAACCTAGAGAACATATGTTGGTCAATAAATGTCTATCAAGCTAGGTCAGGTCATAGTGTATCACAATCCTAAAGCTCGAGATCGACATACAATAGTTATCCACAGTCATTTCAAAAAGTCAATTTTGACAGTTGCTTAACAAAACGAGACGTGCCTTATATAAGAATTCATTTACTCGGTTGGTGATATATAAAAGTTCACTTTATCAGTCTCGTAAACAAGTTGTTTAAATCTTAATTGCATATTCAAAAGCAATTTCAATTAACGTCAATCATAATTCAGTTGATCATATCTTTTAATCCGTTCATCGAAACTATTCGATATCTAAATGAAAAGTTATTGATTTTTCGCCAGCTTTCCAAAAACATGTATATCATATACCTTTTACCAGTAATATAAGTATTTAATTAGTGATTCATGCTTAAAAGAAAAGATATAGAGTTTGAAATTGGAGAAATGGTCATGCTTAAGGTTTCACCTTGGAAAGGCGTTGTTCGATTTGGTAAACGGGGGAAACTAAATCCAAGGTACATTGGACCATTCAAGATTATAGATCGTGTCGGACCAGTAGCTTACCAACTGGAGCTACCTCAACAACTCGCGGCTGTACATAACACTTTCCACATCTCAAATTTGAAGAAATGTTTTGCTAAAGAAGATATCACTATTCCGTTGGACGAAATCCAAATCAATGAAAAACTTCAATTCATTGAAGAACCTGTCGAAATAATGGATCGTGAGGTTAAGAGACTTAAACAAAACAAGATACTGATTGTTAAGGTTCGATGGAATGCTCGTAGAGGACCCGAGTTCACCTGGGAGCGTGAAGATCAGATGAAGAAGAAATACCCGCATTTATTTCCAGAAGATACGTCAACACCTCCAACTGCTTAAAATTTTGGGACGAAATTTATTTAACGGGTAGGTACTGTAGTGACCCGAACTTTTCCATGTTTATATATATATATATATTAAATGAAATTGTTATTTACACGATTAAGTGTTTCCAACATGTTAAGCAATCAAACTTGTTAAGACTTGATTAATTGAAATAGGTTTCATATAGACAATTGACCACCCAAGTTGACCTGTAATTCACGAACGTTAAAACTTGTAAAAACTATATGATGACATATATATTGTTATATATATAGTTAATATGATTTTATTATAAGTATGTATCTCATTAGGTATTTTAACAATGAGTTATATACATAAAAATGAGACTATTAATTTAAGAAACTCGAAAACGATATATATAACGATTATCGTTATAACAACGTCTTACTAGGTACATATGAATCATATTAAGATATTGATACACTTGGTTAATTATGTTAAATGATAAGTAAATATATTATTAAGTGTATTAACAATGAAATACATATGTAAAAATAAGACTACTAACTTAATGATTTCGAAACGAGACATATATGTAACGATTATCGTTGTAACGACATTTAACTGTATATGTATCATACTAAGATATATTATATATCATAATATCATGATAATATAACAATTTAACATCTCATTTGTTATAATAAACAATGGGTTAACAACATTTAACAAGATCGTTAACCTAAAGGTTTCAAAACAACATTTACATGTAACGACTAACGATGACTTAACGACTCAGTTAAAATGTATATACATGTAGTGTTTTAATATGTATTCATACACTTTTGAAAGACTTCAAGACACTTATCAAAATACTTCTACTTAACAAAAATGCTTACAATTACATCCTCGTTCAGTTTCATCAACAATTCTACTCGTATGCACCCGTATTCGTACTCGTACAATACACAGCTTTTAGATGTATGTACTATTGGTATATACACTCCAATGATCAGCTCTTAGCAGCCCATATGAGTCACCTAACATATGTGGGAACCATCATTTGGCAACTAGCATGAAATATCTCATAAAATTACAAAAATATGAGTAATCATTCATGACTTATTTACATGAAAACAAAATTACATATCCTTTATATCTAATCCATACACCAACGACCAAAAACACCTACAAACACTTTCATTCTTCAATTTTCTTCATCTAATTGATCTCTCTCAAGTTCTATCTTCAAGTTCTAAGTGTTATTCATAAATTCCAAAAGTTCTAGTTTCATAAAATCAAGAATACTTCCAAGATTGCAAGTTACTTCCAAGTTTTCTAAATCCATTCCAAGTAATCATCCAAGATCAAGAAACCTTTGTTACTTACAGTAGGTTATATTTCTAATACAAGGTAATAATCATATTCAAACTTTAATTCAATTTCTATAACTATAACAATCTTATTTCGAGTGGAAATCTTACTTGAAATTGTTTTCGTGTCATGATTCTGCTTCAAGAACTTTCAAGCCATCGAAGGATCCTTTGAAGCTAGATCTATTTTTCTCATTTCCAGTAGGTTTATCCAAGGAACTTGAGGTAGTAATGATGTTCATAACATCATTCGATTCATACATATAAAGCTATCTTATTCGAAGGTTTAAACTTGTAATCACTAGAACATAGTTTAGTTAATTCTAAACTTGTTCGCAAATAAAAGTTAATCCTTCTAACTTGACTTTTAAAATCAACTAAACACATGTTCTATATCTATATGATATGCTAACTTAATGATTTAAAACCTGGAAACACGAAAAACACCGTAAAATCGGATTTACGCCGTCGTAGTAACACCGCGGGCTGTTTTGGGTTAGTTAATTAAAAAATACGATAAACTTTGATTTAAAAGTTGTTATTCTGGGAAATGATTTTTATTATGAACATGAAACTATATCCAAAAATTATGGTTAAACTCAAAGTGGAAGTATGTTTTCTAAAATGGTCATCTAGACGTCGTTCTTTCGACTGAAATGACTACCTTTACAAAAACGACTTGTAACTTATTTTTCCGACTATAAACCTATACTTTTTCTGTTTAGATTCATAAAATAGAGTTCAATATGAAACCATAGCAATTTGATTCACTCAAAACGGATTTAAAATGAAGAAGTTATGGGTAAAACAAGATTGGATAATTTTTCTCATTTTAGCTACGTGAAAATTGGTAACAAATCTATTCCAACCATAACTTAATCAACTTGTATTGTATATTATGTAATCTTGAGATACCATAGACACGTATACAATGTTTTGACCTATCATGTCGACACATCTATATATATTTCGGAACAACCATAGACACTCTATATGTGAATGTTGGAGTTAGCTATACAGGGTTGAGGTTGATTCCAAAATATATATATAGTTTGAGTTGTGATCAATACTGAGATACGTATACACTGGGTCGTGGATTGATTCAAGATAATATTTATCGATTTATTTATGTACATCTAACTGTGGACAACTAGTTGTAGGTTACTAACGAGAACAGCTGACTTAATAAACTTAAAACATCAAAATATATTAAAAGTGTTGTAAATATATTTTGAACATACTTTGATATATATGTATATATTGTTATAGGTTCGTGAATCAACCAGTGGCCAAGTCTTACTTCCTGACGAAGTAAAAATCTGTGAAAGTGAGTTATAGTCCCACTTTTAAAATCTAATATTTTTGGGATGAGAATACATGCAGGTTTTATAAATGATTTAGAAAATAGACACAAGTACGTGAAACTACATTCTATGGTTGAATTATCGAAATCGAATATGCCCCTTTTTATTAAGTCTGGTAATCTAAGAATTAGGGAACAGACACCCTAATTGACGCGAATCCTAAAGATAGATCTATTGGGCCTAACAAACCCCATCCAAAGTACCGGATGCTTTAGTACTTCGAAATTTATATCATATCCGAAGGGTGTCCCGGAATGATGGGGATATTCTTATATATGCATCTTGTTAATGTCGGTTACCAGGTGTTCACCATATGAATGATTTTTATCTCTATGTATGGGATGTGTATTGAAATATGAAATCTTATCGTCTATTGTTACGATTTGATATATATAGGTTAAACCTATAACTCACCAACATTTTTGTTGACGTTTAAAGCATGTTTATTCTCAGGTGAATACTAAGAGCTTCCGCTGTTGCATACTAAAATAAGGACAAGATTTGGAGTCCATGTTTGTATGATATTGTGTAAAAACTGCATTCAAGAAACTGATTTCGATGTAAAATATTTGTATTGTAAACCATTATGTAATGGTCGTGTGTAAACAGGATATTTTAGATTATCATTATTTGATAATCTACGTAAAGATTTTTAAACCTTTATTTATGAAATAAAGGTTATGGTTTGTTTTAAAAATGAATGCAGTCTTTGAAAAACGTCTCATATAGAGGTCAAAACCTCGCATCGAAATCAATTAACATGGAACGTTTTTAATCAATAAGAACGGGACATTTCAGTTGGTATCCGAGCGTTGGTCTTAGAGAACCAGAAAATTTGCATTAGTGTGTCTTATCGAGTTTGTTAGGATGCATTAGTGAGTCTGGACTTCGACCGTGTTTTCTTTAAAAATGATTGCTTAACATTTTTGTTGGAAACTATATATTATTAACATGTATATATTATGTGATATATTAATCTCTTAACATGTTTGATATTGTGTGATAGATGTCTACCTCTGGCACAAATCCCATTGACTCACCTAATAATAATGAAGATTCGAATATATATTGGACTGATTCACAAGTTCCCGAAGAAGAACCGGAAGAAGAATCAGAACCGGAGGAAGAATCAGAACCGGAAGAGGAGGAACCGGAGGAGGAAATAGAACCGGTGGGGGAAATAATAAAACGGTTAAGTAAAAGAAAATCCTCAACCAACCTACCAAGGTTAATTATGGTCAATGGTGTTTCCGCCAAGGAAGCAAAATATTGGGAGGATTACCAATTCTCCGATGAATCGGATTCCGACGAGAATTCCGATGATGTTATAGAAATTACCCCAACTGAATTTAAAAAGGCAAAAGAAAATAATAAGGGAAAGGGCATAAAAATAGAGAAATCTAATTCCAACCCCGATGAACTTTATATGTATCGTCAACCCCCGAAGCCCTTAAGTTGTAACAATGACCCGGGAACCTCTAAACCACCAGGTTTTTCTAAACCGTTGTGGAAAACGAAGCTCGTATTAGGGGAACATCATATATCCCTAGAAACTTGGCAAAACGAACCAAAACCGAAGAAGAAGAAACGAGCGAGTCGAAATAAGATAGTTGTATTCGTGTGGTGTAATATATGTAATATAGTGTGCTTATGCTTTATGATATATGTAAAAATTGTTTGTATTAATAAGTATTTTTTTTCTGAATCTAACTCTTGTCTATTTTACAGTATAAAAACACAAAATGGATAGATAACCTAATATTTTAAGAGACCTACCCGGAGACATGATTGATGAAATCTTGTCTAGAGTTGGTCAGAATTCTTCGGCACAACTATTTACGGCGAAATCAGTTTGTAAGACATTCGAAGAATGTTCCAAGAATGTCTTGGTTTATAAGAGACTTTCGTTTGAAAGATGGGGGATATCACATTGGGAAACCCATAAGTTACGATGTGTTTACTTTGACGCATATATTGTGGGGAACCCAAATGCTATTTTACGCAACGAGTTAAGAAATTATTTTGACTCAATGTATCCGAATATAGGACTTCATGATTTAGAAAAAGCGGCTAACATGCAACATAAAGAAGCATGCTATGCTTACGGGTTAGTAATGTTCGCTTCTCACCAAAGTGAGAAAAAGAACATCGGGCTACAACTATTAAACAAAACGTTCCCACAAGTGACGGAGTCGGTAATTGGGGTAAGAAATGAGGTTTTTTGGTTATTACGAGACTGTTGGTCATTACATAACCCTCGTCCCTTTGACGACGTTACAACACGCTGTCTTATCAACGGCCATAACGGTTATGTTCCACAAGACCAAGGATGGGAACTAGTCCTAGTAAAACCAGAATGCATGACTTGTTTCTGGACGTATGAATTACGTGTCTTTATTGCCTTTGCTGAACGACTTGTGTACTAGCTAGAATTATCTTCACAACTATCTTGTATCAAAGTTATTGTGTGCTATATTTCATGCTTTATGTAAAATAAGCGGTATTGTAAATTTGTAAAAAATTGTATAAAAGTTTGAACGCGAAATATTATTATAATCAGTTTTTCATATAGAATTGTAGTAGTTGAATTGTATATTAGCTACTAAGTATGAACTTAACGGGTAGGTACTACCCGAATTTAAACTTATAAAACGCTAATATGAAGAAAAAGCTTTATTAAATGAGTTCATATTATGCTACGAAATACTATTAACTACTCTTAATATTCTGTATGATTAACTTGTTACATTTGACTATTTTGAAGGAAATGGCACCGACTACTCGACACACCGTGAATTTGAATGAAGAGGAATTCCGTACTTTTCTAGCTTCAAACATAGCTGCAGTACAGGCTGCGCTACATACCAACAATAACCTGGGATCTAGCAGTACAGGAAATCGTGTAGGATGTACCTACAAAGAATTCACTGCCTGCAAACCTTTGGAATTTGATGGAACCGAAGGACCGATCGGATTGAAACGGTGGACCGAGAAGGTCGAATCGGTGTTTTCCATAAGTAAGTGTACTGAAGAGGACAAAGTGAAGTACGCTACGCATACCTTCACAGGTTCTGCTTTAACATGGTGAAATACCTATCTAGAGCAAGTGGGACAAGATGATGCGTACGCACTACCGTGGTCAGCATTCAAGCACTTGATGAACGAGAAGTACCGTCCCAGAACCGAGGTCAATAAGCTCAAGACAGAACTTAGAGGGTTACGAACCCAACAATTTGATATTACCACGTACGAAAGACGATTCACAGAATTGTGCCTATTGTGTCCGGGAGCGTTCGAAGATGAGGAAGAGAAGATCGACACGTTTGTGAAAGGATTACCAGAAAGAATCCAAGAAGATATAAGTTCACATGAGCCAACCTCCATACAACAGGCATGTAGAATGGCTCACAAACTAGTGAACCAGATTGAGGAAAGAATTAAAGAACAGACGACTGAAGAGGCCAATGTGAAGCAAGTCAAAAGAAAGTGGGAGGAAAACGGTGATAAGAATCACCAATACAACAATAACAACAATTACAACAATAATCGCAACAACTATCCCAACAATCACAACATCAATCGCAACTACAACAAACGGCCCAACAACAACAACAACAACAACAACAACAACAACAACAGCAACTACAACAATCATCCTAACAACAATAACAACCGCAACAACATCAACAATCAGAAGCAGCTATGCCAAAGGTGTGAAAAGTATCACTCGGGGTTCTGCACCAAATTTTGCAACAAGTGTAAAAGAAATGGTCATAGCGCGGCGAAGTGTGAGGTCTACGGACCAGGGGTTAACAGAACGAAAGGAACAAATGGTGTCGGAACGAGTAATGGCGGAGCAAGTAGTGTCAGAGCAAGTTATGCCAATGTAGTTTGTTATAAATGTGGAAAACCGGGCCACATTATTAGAAATTGCCCTAACCAGGAGAACACGAATGGACAAGGCCGCGGAAGAGTTTTCAATATTAATGCGGCAGAGGCACAGGAAGACCCGGAGCTTGTTACGGGTATGTTTCTTATTGACAATAAATCTGCTTACGTTTTATTTGATTCAGGTGCGGATAGAAGCTATATGAGTAGAGATTTTTGTGCTAAATTAAGTTGTCCATTGACGCCATTGGATAGTAAAATTTTACTCGAATTAGCAAACGGTAAATTAATTTCAGCAGATAATATATGCCGGAATCGAGAAATTAAACTGGGTAGCGAAATATTTAAGATTGATTTGATACCAGTAGAGTTAGGGAGTTTTGATGTAATAGTTGGCATGGACTGGCTGAAGAAGATGAAAGCAGAGATCGTATGTTATAAAAATGCAATTCGCATTGTACGAGAAGAAGGAGAACCCTTAATGGTGTACGGAGAAAAGGGAAACATGAAGCTATATCTTATTAGTAATTTGAAGGCACAAAAACTAATAAGAAAAGGTTGCTAAGCTGTTCTAGCACATGTCGAGAAAGTACAAACTGAAGAAAAGAGCATCAATGATGTTCCCGTCGCAAAAGAATTTCCCGATGTATTTCCGAAAGAATTACCGGGACTTCCTCCACATCGATCTGTTGAATTTCAAATAGATCTTGTACCAGGAGCTGCACCAATAGCTCGTGCTCCTTATAGACTCGCACCCAGCGAGATGAAAGAACTGCAAAGCCAACTGCAAGAACTATTAGAACATGGTTTCATTAGACCAAGCACATCACCATAGGGAGCTCCTGTTTTGTTTGTCAAGAAGAAGGATGGTACATTTAGGTTGTGTATTGACTACAGAGAGTTGAACAAACTTACCATCAAAAACCGTTATCCACTGCCGAGAATTGATGACTTATTTAATCAACTACAAGGCTCGTCGGTTTATTCGAAGATCGATTTGCGTTCTGGATATCATCAAATGCGAGTAAAGGAGGATGATATTCCAAAAACTGCTTTTAGGACGCGTTATGGTCATTACGAGTTTATGGTTATGCCGTTTGGATTGACTAACGCACCAGCTGTGTTCATGGACCTTATGAACCGAGTGTGTGGGCCATATCTTGACAAGTTTGTCATTGTTTTCATCGATGACATACTTATTTACTCAAAGAATGATCAAGAGCACGAAGAATATTTGAGAAAAGTGCTAGAAGTATTGAGGAAAGAAAAACTGTACGCTAAGTTTTCAAAGTGTGCATTTTGGTTGGAAGAAGTTCAATTCCTCGGTCACATAGTGAACAAAGAAGGTATCCAGGTAGAACCGGCAAAGATCGAAACCGTTGAAAAGTGGGAAACCCCAAAAACTCCGAAGCATATACGTCAATTTTTAGGATTGGCTGGTTACTACAGAAGATTCATCCAAGATTTCTCCAAAATAGCAAAACCCTTGACTGCATTAATGCATAAAGGGAAGAAATTTGAATGGAAGGATGAACAAGAGAAGGTTTTTCAATTATTGAAGAAAAAGCTAACTACGGAACCTATATTGTCATTGCCTGAAGGGAATGATGATTTTGTGATTTATTGTGACGCATCAAAGCAAGGTCTCGGTTGTGTATTAATGCAACGGACGAAGGTGATTGCTTATGCGTCTAGACAATTGAAGATTCACGAGCAAAATTATACGACGCATGATTTGGAATTAGGCGCGGTTGTTTTTGCATTAAAGACTTGGAGGCACTACTTATATGGGGTCAATAGTATTATATATACCGACCACAAAAGTCTTCAACATATATTTAATCAGAAACAACTGAATATGAGGCAGCATAGGTGGATTGAATTGTTGAATGATTACGACTTTGAGATTCGTTACCACCCGGGGAAGGTAAATGTGGTAGCCGACGCCTTGAGCAGAAAGTACAGAGAACCCATTCGAGTAAAATCTATGAATATAATGATTCACACTAACCTTACTACTCAAATAAAGGAGGCGCAACAAGGAGTTTTAAAAGAGGGAAATTTAAAGGATGAAATACCCAAAGGATCGGAGAAGCATCTTAATATTCGGGAAGACGGAACTCGGTATAGGGCTGAAAGAATTTGGGTACCAAAATTTGGAGATATGAGAGAAATGGTACTTAGAGAAGCTCATAAAACCAGATACTCAATACATCCTGGAACGGGGAAGATGTACAAGGATCTTAAGAAACATTTTTGGTGGCCAGGTATGAAATCCGATATTGCTAAATATCTAGGAGAATGTTTGACGTGTTCTAAGGTCAAAGCTGAACATCAGAAACCATCAGGTCTACTACAACAACCTGAAATCCCGGAATGGAAATGGGAAAACATTACCATGGATTTCATTACTAAATTGCTAAGGACTGCAAGTAGTTATGATACTATTTGGGTAATAGTTGATTGTCTCACCAAGTCAGCACACTTCCTACCAATAAGAGAAGATGACAAGATGGAGAAGTTAGCACGACTGTATTTGAAGGAAGTCGTCTCCAGACATGGAATACCAATCTCTATTATCTCTGATAGGGATGGCAGATTTATTTCAAGATTCTGGCAGACATTACAGCAAGCATTGGGAACTCGTCTAGACATGAGTACTGCCTATCATCCACAAACTGATGGGCAGAGCGAAAGGACGATACAAACGCTTGAAGACATGCTACGAGCTTGTGTTATTGATTTCGGAAACAGTTGGGATCGACATCTACCGTTAGCAGAATTTTCCAACAACAACAGCTACCATTCAAGCATTGAGATGGCGCCGTTTGAAGCACTTTATGGTAGAAAGTACAGGTCTCTGATTTGATGGAGTGAAGTGGGGGATAGACAGATTACGGGTCCGGAGATAATACAAGAAACTACCGAGAAAATCATCCAAATTCAACAAAGATTGAAAACCGCCCAGAGTCGACAAAAGAGCTACGCGGACAGTAAAAGAAAAGATATAGAGTTAGAAATTGGAGAAATGGTCATGCTTAAGGTTTCACCTTGGAAAGGCGTTGTTCGATTTGGTAAACGGGGGAAACTAAATCCAAGGTACATTGGACCATTCAAGATTATAGATCGTGTCGGACCAGTAGCTTACCAACTGGAGCTACCTCAACAACTCGCGGCTGTACATAACACTTTCCACGTCTCAAATTTAAAGAAATGTTTTGCTAAAGAAGATATCACTATTCCGTTGGACGAAATCCAAATCAATGAAAAACTTCAATTTATTGAAGAACCCGTCGAAATAATGGATCGTGAAGTTAAGAGACTTAAACAAAACAAGATACCGATTGTTAAGATTCGATGGAATGCTCGTAGAGGACCCGAGTTCACCTGGGAGCGTGAAGATCAGATGAAGAAGAAATACCCGCATTTATTTCCAGAAGATACGTCAACACCTCCAACTGCTTAAAATTTCGGGACGAAATTTATTTAACGGGTAGGTACTGTAGTGACCTGAACTTTTCTATGTTTATATATATATTAAATGAAATTGTTATTTACATGATTAAGTGTTTCCAACATGTTAAGCAATCAAACTTGTTAAGACTTGATTAATTGAAATAGGTTTCATATAGACAATTGACCACCCAAGTTGACCTGTGATTCACGAACGTTAAAACTTGTAAAAACTATACGATGACATATATATGGTTATATATATAGTTAACATGATTTTATTATAAGTATGTATCTCATTAGGTATTTTAACAATGAGTTATATACATAAAAATGAGACTATTAATTTAAGAAACTCAAAAACGGTATATATAACGATTATCGTTATAACAACGTCTTACTAGGTACATATGAATCATATTAAGATATTGATACACTTGGTTAATTATGTTAAATGATAAGTAAATATATTATTAAGTGTATTAACAATGAAATACATATGTAAAAATAAGACTACTAACTTAATGATTTCGAAACGAGACATATATGTAACGATTATCGTTGTAACGACATTTAACTGTATATATATCATACTAAGATATATTATATATCATAATATCATGATAATATAACAATTTAACATCTCATTTGTTATAATAAACAATGGGTTAACAACATTTAACAAGATCGTTAACCTAAAGGTTTCAAAACAACATTTACTTGTAACGACTAACGATGACTTAACGACTCAGTTAAAATGTATATACATGTAGTGTTTTAATATGTATTCATATACATTTGAAAGACTTCAAGACACTTATCAAAATACTTCTACTTAACAAAAATGCTTACAATTACATCCTCGTTCAGTTTCATCAACAATTCTACTCGTATGCACCCGTATTCGTACTCGTACAATACACAGCTTTTAGATGTATGTACTATTGGTATATACACTCCAATGATCAGCTCTTAGCAGCCCATATGAGTCACCTAACACATGTGGGAACCATCATTTGGCAACTAGCATGAAATATCTCATAAAATTACAAAAATATGAGTAATCATTCATGACTTATTTACATGAAAACAAAATTACATATCCTTTATATCTAATCCATACACCAATGACCAAAAACACCTACAAACACTTTCATTCTTTAATTTTCTTCATCTAATTGATCTCTCTCAAGTTCTATCTTCAAGTTCTAAGTGTTCTTCATAAATTCCAAAAGTTCTAGTTTCATAAAATCAAGAATACTTCCAAGATTGCAAGTTACTTCCAAGTTTTCTAAATCCATTCCAAGTAATCATCCAAGATCAAGAAACCTTTGTTACTTACAGTAGGTTATCTTTCTAATACAAGGTAATAATCACATTCAAACTTTAATTCAATTTCTATAACTATAACAATCTTATTTCGAGTGGAAATCTTACTTGAAATTGTTTTCGTGTCATGATTCTGCTTCAAGAACTTTCAAGCCATCGAAGGATCCTTTGAAGCTAGATCTATTTTTCTCATTTCCAGTAGGTTTATCCAAGGAACTTGAGGTAGTAATGATGTTCATAACATCATTCGATTCATACATATAAAGCTATCTTATTCGAAGGTTTAAACTTGTAATCACTAGAACATAGTTTAGTTAATTCTAAACTTGTTCGCAAATAAAAGTTAATCCTTCTAACTTGACTTTTAAAATCAACTAAACACATGTTCTATATCTATATGATATGCTAACTTAATGATTTAAAATCTGGAAACACGAAAAACACCGTAAAATCGGATTTACGCCGTCGTAGTAACACCGCGGGCTGTTTTGGGCTAGTTAATTAAAAACTACGATAAACTTTGATTTAAAAGTTGTTATTCTGGGAAATGATTTTTATTATGAACATGAAACTATATCCAAAAATTATGGTTAATGTAACGACCCGGAAATTTCCGACCAAATTTAAACTCTAATCTCTATATGGTTCCGACACGATAAGCAAAAACCCTAAAGTTGACCCGCACTTTTTCGATCGTTCTATACTTATAAGATTAATATTTACATAAATTAAACCTTACCAACATGATAAGCAATCCAAATTGTTGAGACTTATGTTTTCGAAAAGAGTTTTACACAACGTTTGACCGTCTAGTTTGACCGATGATATCACGAACTATACAATATATGATAATTATACGTTTGTGTATATATATGTATATATACATATTTAACATGATCTAAGAATGTTTTAATATCTCATTTTGTATTAATAACAATAAGTTATAAGTATATTTTGAAACTACTAACTTAAGTTTTCAAAACGATAACCATACGTAACGTTATTTGACTTAAATACTTATGACCTATAATGTTTATACATATATCGTATAAGTAATGTATTTAATCACTTTTAAAGACTTAAATACATAAAACAATATAAGTATATTTACAAAAGATAGCTATATTTGAATCCTCGTTCCGTTTTCTCAAAGATTTCTATACGTATACCTAGGGTATATGTACCCGTATCATACGCAGCTTCTAGATGTATTTACTATTGGTATATACCAATAAAAATCTGCTCCTTAGCAGCCTTAAATGATTAAGAAACATGTGGAACCAACCATTTGTCAAGTAGCATGAATTATTTAGCAAGAAAACAAAGTTAGGTATCTTTTTTTTCCTTTATAACCTAAAAACGTTTTTATGCATGCACACCATTTCTTCACCCCATTTTCTCATACTTACACTTCCATTTCTCTCTCAAAATACTCTTAACTTCATACTTGATCATCTCCAAGCATTTTCCCCATCATTTAGCTTCAAAAACCTTACTTAAACACCATAAGAAAACCATACAAAAACACTTCAAGAAATCCTTCCAAGAACACAAACTTACTTCCAATCTTTCATCCAATTCCATCACCCTTTTGGTTCTAGCTTTTTACTCCTCTTTTACAGCAACCTTGTCCAAGGAACTTGAGGTAGTATCTATGTTCATAACCTTATTCGATTCATATATATATAGCTATCATATTTTGTGGTATACAATTTTAACAACAAGAACATAGTTTGAAAGTTTTCAAACTTGTTTGCAAACTAAATAGATCCTTCTAACTTAACTTTTAAAATACTTCAAGACCTGTAATATAACTTAAATATATGCTAACTTAACAAGGTATAACTTGGTTTTTCAAAGAATATCTTAAAAACTGTTTTTACGACGTCGGAGTGTAACCGGGGACTGTTTTGGGTTGGATAATTAAAAACTATCTTAAACTTTGAATTGGAGGTTTATGTTCTGGAAAAATGATTTTTACTATAAATATGTTAACACATAAAAATTTCATGATTTAATTCAAAGTATAAGTATTTTTAGAAAAATGGTCATTAAGTGTTATTTTTTTGTAACAAAAATGTTTAACTTCATAAGTTTCACTAAAGTTTCACCTATGCTGTGTGATTTTGAATACAAACCAAGGTATTTTCAGTTCATAGTCTTAAAGAGGGACTCGATCCAAGGAGATGGCAAGTTGAATCAACGAAAACGGATTTGTAACGAAGAAACTATGACCGAAACAAAATTGGTTATCCTAGACTTGTTTAACTTCGGGATTAATTGGGAAAAATTAAATAAATCACATATTTCTAAGATAACATGATATTTTATATATATGTACTTATAATTCAATTTTATATGGTTCAGGATCACCCGTAAACAACACGAGAAGATTAATCATAAGATCCCATGTTTGTACGCAACACGTCATTTGACAACACCGGTACTTTATGTACGCAACACGTCATTTGACAACACCGGTACCGTGGGTCAAGATTAATCTTGACCAATACATATACGATGGGGTTTTATTTATTTCGTTGGGGGTTTTATTTATTTCATTGCGGGTATATTAAACATCTAAAAATGAACCATTAAAATTGAATTACTAACAACGAGCTGCTAACTACGGACTAAGGAATTATTCAAAGTATTAAAAGTATAACAAGTATATATATGTGACGTTTGTTTAAAAAGAAAAGGTATTGATATATTATATATGGATAGGTTCGTGATATCAACCGGAGACCAAGTCAAATTATATATATCTTCAAGACGAAAGTGAGTATATAGTCCCATTTTTAAACTCTAAATATTTCGGGATGAGAATACATGTATTTTATGTTTTACGTTATGGACACAAGTAACTGAAAAATATATTCTACGTTGAGTTGTACCACTGGCATACTTCCCTGTAGCTTGGTAACTAATATTTACAGCGGTATTGTAAACGCGAATCCTGTTGATAGATCTATCGGGCCTGACAACCCCAACCGGACTGGACGACCAGTATTCAACGGTTGCACAGTACTTCGTTTCGTGACTACACTTGGTACAGTGTAGTAAGATTTCATATTAAAGGGAATATGCGACGTGATTAATTGTTAAGTATGGTTACCAAGTGCTCAACCACTTAGAATATTTTTATTAAAATGTTTATATATGAAATCTTGTGGTCTATATTTATATCGCTGTCGACATTAAACCTATATCTCACCAACTTTATGTTGACATTTTAAAGCATGTTATTCTCAGGTATGAATTAAGTCTTCCGCTGTGCATTATCTCGTACTAAGGATACTACTTGAGGCCATTAAGGACTTATATCATAAGGCGTTGCATTCGAGTCATTGAAGTTCATAGAGACTATTATTAAGTAAATGGCGGTTTAGGTCATTTGAATATTATGAAATGTCAGGCGAATATGTCAATTATGGATGTAACTATAGATTGCCTTTTAAGAATAAATGCAACGTTTGTAAGATGTATCATATAGAGGGCAAGTACCTCCCAATGTTATCAACTATTGTAATTCGTTTGTAATCAATATGGACAACGTCCGGATGATTAGTTTCGGATCCTTTCAGTTGGTATCAGAGCATTGGTCTTAGCGAACCAGGCCTTGCATTAGTGTGTCTAACTAGTAGTTGTTAGGATACATTAAGTGAGTCTGGACTTTGACCGTGTCTGCCTGTCAAAAGTTTTGCTTATCAATCCTAGTCGGAAATCATCTTCTTATCATTCTTAGGGAACTGCCTGCTTATCATTCTTAAGTCTAGACACGTCTTACTGCATTTAGTGCATCGATAGTGTATAGACAAAATTCATATCCTAGCGTATCTGTTACGATAGACATTGCCTGACGTATTTCAAAGATTCTCCGTAATTCATGGGATTTTGATATTATATATACATATGTAAATTATGTATTGAAGAGTACCAAACCCAACTCCTATAATCTATTCCAAACCAAAAATTCATTTCTCCGACCATACAAGATGGATTCTTCATCCATCTCAAATTCCTCCGACTTCGATAGCTTCGCCGATATGGATTTCCATTCGAGCTCCGAGAACAGCGTTACCGGAATGGATCAACCAATTTCCCATCATCTATTCTGGATGAATTGGGGATGGGTTCGTAATATACTAAATTTCTGGAGGCAAGAAGAAGGTGATCCATTCCATCCACCAAATTGTCCTCTTAACGATGAACCTGAAGCACTTACCGGCGAACCTATTCGAAACACCATTTTCTCGCTCATTTCTAGAGTATCTCGTCATGATTACATACTATCCCATATTTCAAATCTTGTTCATTCGCTCGTTCCAACCGTCAATCATCCCGGTATAATAGAAGAAGTCAACGAACTCCGTGCTCGGGTAGTGGTTTTGGAGAATATGGTGCGAAGGTTACAAACACCAACAGCAGCACCAGCAGCATAATCCGTACTACCATCGTCAACGCCGACAGTACCTTTATCACCCCAATCACAACCGCGCCTTAAATCTCAACATCACAATCTGTATCTCGAATATCAACATCACACGACTCAATATCTGTACTTCGAGTATGATCTTCGTTCTATATATCGTTCTACATCGATTATCTTCGCTTTACGTATCGTATGACGATTATGTAATTTCTAAAGTCTTAGAGATTATGTAATCTAGAATTAACGATAAATCAAATGAGTTTAATATCATATTGACTCATTAAATCTATGATTATCTCTGAAGAAAATATATATGCAAGTATATTTTCATAAAGATAGTAATTAAAAATTCCTTCGTACAAACTATTAATGATGAAAATATTTTAACGGGTGGGTAGTACCCGAGGAATATTTAGAATTCACATTAATAAGTTATATTGTACATTCTTGAATCTGATTCAACGGTTATCTATTATCTTACTTACAACCACCGATATTCGTATCCGCTCACCCCAGAATAACCATTTTCAATCAAATTTCATATTCGGATTTTGACCTACCAGAATCCAACAAGTGGCATAAAAAAGAAAACATTGGACAAAAAAAAAAATTGTTAGAAACACACGATTTAACTAATTAAAAATCTATTAAGGATTCCACGCTAACTGTTCCGGCTAACTCTGGACAATTAAAATGAATTAAAATGTTGATTGTAACATATGAAGCTAAACAATTCTTCAAGCTTGCCACTTGATTTTATCTTAAACCTCATTCGTAACTTGACGATTACAATTCGCATTCAAATCCTTTCATGATTCCTGAAAACACCTCGACCGAGAAGTTGAACCCGCCGCACCTCGCCTACGGAATGAAGATTTATACATACAGTTATACACCTGAAGAACTCTCGAACCCAAATTCATAATTTAACACATAACGTATTGAATCCTTTGCCATTTATTAGCAAGAAAAACCCTACAATTCCTTTTCAAGAAGCTAATTTTGTCACAGCTCCACTTCGACTTTTCAGTGAGATTATTTCTATTATAATCATGATATTTATACCTTGTCCTTTCGCCGTCATTACCGGAAAACCTTTTATATCCCTCGACAACATCAACAGGTGCACCAGCAGATCGTTATCCTTTTGGCGAAATCAACAATCAGTATTTTGAAAATCTCGCGAAACTTCTTCCATCATATCTATAATGTCTATCCCTAAGAATTTCATAATCTGAACGTGAAGTTTCTGAAAAACACCCGGGACTATGAAATAGTTCTTGAAATGCTAACGAAGCAGCAAAAACTGTAAACGACTTTAACGGTCAAAAGTTTGATGACAAAGAATAGTAAGGTGGTAAAGCTGAAAAAAAAAAAAAAGTTTGGAACTAGAAAACGGATGAAGCAAAGTATGAAAGAGGCTGTGGATAAATCACAGGGATTGAACCTGCTCTCAAAGAATACAAACGATTCCGTACCTGCTGAAACCGTCAGTAAGAACCCTACTCTTTATTCAAAACCTTGCCCGGATGATATTTTTCATCATCATCTTATCTTAGATATTATAAGATATCTTCATATCATTCGTTATACATATTTTTCATATTTCTGGAGATATTTTTACAACTATTCCTATCTGCGATCATTTATCTCTCCGTAACATCTGCGTTACAATATAAAAGAAACTGTGTTAATTTCTAAATTCTGAAACCTCCGAGATTAAAATATAAATGATTTGAAGTAGTGTTGGGAACTGATGCATGAATTAGTATAATATAATGAAACTTGATCAACTTCATTATATTACAGTAAGTCATGTTAAGTTTCTAATGGAATGTGATGATTCACAGTACCGTCATCATGTGCCATGTTACACGGCTCCTACATTCTATCAAGTCTCCAAACATATTAGAACGTATCACCTTGATAGTTCTATTTTTCCGGAATATTCGAGTAATTTAACGAATCAAGATCGTGCCATTACAATTTCATTCTAAAACCAATAGCTAGGTTCATTCCAAATTTCCTACCTACGAATTTCGGACCATTGTTCGCTTGGCTCGAGAACGGGAAGAAGAAACGAAGGGACAAAACCTCAGAATAGAAATAGGAACATAAACCACAGCAAATAAGAGAGAGCATTAACTGTGGATGACAATGATTTTAAGGGACGGGAGTAGGAACATCGAAATATAAGGGAAGGTATAAAACCTAACAATAACCCCGAAACTACAAACCGTGCATATCAATACGTATTGCAACGTAAAGGCACGGGAGAATTAAAAACATTATAATTCCAAGGAAAGGATAAAAGAGAATATATTCTTCTGGTGATAGATGAAAAAGAAGAATGAAAGATGTGAAAGTTAGAAATATAACAAGGATTAGAATGGGATGGAGCATATTAGCGAATGTCTTAAAGTAGGAACTAAAGAGAAAGAATAGAAGATGTGGGAAGAAAGAAAGGGAAGGAGGTAAATTTATAGTGAAATATTCGACAAAGAAATCAAAACAGATTGCCGCGTTAAATCAAAGAAGATCCTGATCGCCGCAAAACTAAATCTTATTACATAAGATTTTCTTTAAAACCCTTAAATCCCGGAAATCGATCATAATCACGTCATCGGTTACAACAATTCTATATTTACTCATTTCACTCTTTTGTGATAGCTTCGCTCGTGCGTCTCACATAACCGAATCGTTTTATCTAAATCTTTCAATAATGATAAAATTTCATTATTACCTCATATTCGTCATGAAAACATTCCTATTGTTATTTATGACAACCTCTACCAAATTTCGAGGACGAAATTTCTTTAACGGGTGGGTACTGTAACGACCCGGAAATTTCCGACCAAATTTAAACTCTAATCTCTATATGGTTCCGACACGATAAGCAAAAACCCTAAAGTTGACCCGCACTTTTTCGATCGTTCTATACTTATAAGATTAATATTTACATAAATTAAACCTTACCAACATGATAAGCAATCCAAATTGTTGAGACTTATGTTTTCGAAAAGAGTTTTACACAACGTTTGACCGTCTAGTTTGACCGATGATATCACGAACTATACAATATATGATAATTATACGTTTGTGTATATATATGTATATATACATATTTAACATGATCTAAGAATGTTTTAATATCTCATTTTGTATTAATAACAATAAGTTATAAGTATATTCTGAAACTACTAACTTAAGTTTTCAAAACGATAACCATACGTAACGTTATTTGACTTAAATACTTATGACATATAATGTTTATACATATATCGTATAAGTAATGTATTTAATCACTTTTAAAGACTTAAATACATAAAACAATATAAGTATATTTACAAAAGATAGCTATATTTGAATCCTCGTTCCGTTTTCTCAAAGATTTCTATACGTATACCTAGGGTATATGTACCCGTATCATACGCAGCTTCTAGATGTATTTACTATTGGTATATACCAATAAAAATCTGCTCCTTAGCAGCCTTAAATGATTAAGAAACATGTGGAACCAACCATTTGTCAAGTAGCATGAATTATTTAGCAAGAAAACAAAGTTAGGTATCTTTTTTTTCCTTTATAACCTAAAAACGTTTTTATGCATGCACACCATTTCTTCACCCCATTTTCTCATACTTACACTTCCATTTCTCTCTCAAAATACTCTTAACTTCATACTTGATCATCTCCAAGCATTTTCCCCATCATTTAGCTTCAAAAACCTTACTTAAACACCATAAGAAAACCATACAAAAACACTTCAAGAAATCCTTCCAAGAACACAAACTTACTTCCAATCTTTCATCCAATTCCATCACCCTTTTGGTTCTAGCTTTTTACTCATCTTTTACAGCAACCTTGTCCAAGGAACTTGAGGTAGTATCTATGTTCATAACCTTATTCGATTCATATATATATAGCTATCATATTTTGTGGTATACAATTTTAACAACAAGAACATAGTTTGAAAGTTTTCAAACTTGTTTGCAAACTAAATAGATCCTTCTAACTTAACTTTTAAAATACTTCAAGACCTGTAATATAACTTAAATATATGCTAACTTAACAAGGTATAACTTGGTTTTTCAAAGAATATCTTAAAAACTGTTTTTACGACGTCGGAGTGTAACCGGGGACTGTTTTGGGTTGGATAATTAAAAACTATCTTAAACTTTGAATTGGAGGTTTATGTTCTGGAAAAATGATTTTTACTATAAATATGTTAACACATAAAAATTTCATGATTTAATTCAAAGTATAAGTATTTTTAGAAAAATGGTCATTAAGTGTTATTTTTTTGTAACAAAAATGTTTAACTTCATAAGTTTCACTAAAGTTTCACCTATGCCGTGTGATTTTGAATACAAACCAAGGTATTTTCAGTTCATAGTCTTAAAGAGGGACTCGATCCAAGGAGATGGCAAGTTGAATCAACGAAAACGGATTTGTAATGAAGAAACTATGACCGAAACAAAATTGGTTATCCTAGACTTGTTTAACTTCGGGATTAATTGGGAAAAATTAAATAAATCACATATTTCTAAGATAACATGATATTTTATATATATGTACTTATAATTCAATTTTATATGGTTCAGGATCACCCGTAAACAACACGAGAAGATTAATCATAAGATCCCATGTTTTACGTTATGGACACAAGTAACTGAAAAATATATTCTACGTTGAGTTGTACCACTGGCATACTTCCCTGTAGCTTGGTAACTAATATTTACAGCGGTATTGTAAACGCGAATCCTGTTGATAGATCTATCGGGCCTGACAACCCCAACCGGACTGGACGACCAGTATTCAACGGTTGCACAGTACTTCGTTTCGTGACTACACTTGGTACAGTGTAGTAAGATTTCATATTAAAGGGAATATGCGACGTGATTAATTGTTAAGTATGGTTACCAAGTGCTCAACCACTTAGAATATTTTTATTAAAATGTTTATATATGAAATCTTGTGGTCTATATTTATATCGCTGTCGACATTAAACCTATATCTCACCAACTTTATGTTGACATTTTAAAGCATGTTATTCTCAGGTATGAATTAAGTCTTCCGCTGTGCATTATCTCGTACTAAGGATACTACTTGAGGCCATTAAGGACTTATATCATAAGGCGTTGCATTCGAGTCATTAAAGTTCATAGAGACTATTATTAAGTAAATGGCGGTTTAGGTCATTTGAATATTATGAAATGTCAGGCGAATATGTCAATTATGGATGTAACTATAGATTGCCTTTTAAGAATAAATGCAACGTTTGTAAGATGTATCATATAGAGGGCAAGTACCTCGCAATGTTATCAACTATTGTAATTCGTTTGTAATCAATATGGACAACGTCCGGATGATTAGTTTCGGATCCTTTCAGTTAAACTCAAAGTGGAAGTATGTTTTCTAAAATGGTCATCTAGACGTCGTTCTTTCGACTGAAATGACTACCTTTACAAAAACGACTTGTAACTTATTTTTCCGACTATAAACCTATACATTTTCTGTTTAGATTCATAAAATAGAGTTCAATATGAAACCATAGCAATTTGATTCACTCAAAACGGATTTAAAATGAAGAAGTTATGGGTAAAACAAGATTGGATAATTTTTCTCATTTTAGCTACGTGAAAATTGGTAACAAATCTATTCCAACCATAACTTAATCAACTTGTATTGTATATTATGTAATCTTGAGATACCATAGATACGTATACAATGTTTTGACCTATCATGTCGACACATCTATATATATTTCGGAACAACCATAGACACTCTATATGTGAATGTTGGAGTTAGCTATACAGGGTTGAGGTTGATTCCAAAATATATATAGTTTGAGTTGTGATCAATACTGAGATACGTATACACTGGGTCGTGGATTGATTCAAGATAATATTTATCGATTTATTTATGTACATCTAACTGTGGACAACTAGTTGTAGGTTACTAACGAGGACAGCTGACTTAATAAACTTAAAACATCAAAATATATTAAAAGTGTTGTAAATATATTTTGAACATACTTTGATATATATGTATATATTGTTATAGGTTCGTGAATCAACCAGTGGCCAAGTCTTACTTCCCGACGAAGTAAAAATCTGTGAAAGTGAGTTATAGTCCCACTTTTAAAATCTAATATTTTTGGGATGAGAATACATGCAGGTTTTATAAATGATTTACAAAATAGACACAAGTACGTGAAACTACATTCTATGGTTGAATTATCGAAATCGAATATGCCCCTTTTTATTAAGTCTGGTAATCTAAGAATTAGGGAACAGACACCCTAATTGACGCGAATCCTAAAGATAGATCTATTGGGCCTAACAAACCCCATCCAAAGTACCGGATGCTTTAGTACTTCGAAATTTATATCATATCCGAAGGGTGTCCCGGAATGATGGGGATATTCTTATATATGCATCTTGTTAATGTCGGTTACCAGGTGTTCACCATATGAATGATTTTTATCTCTATGTATGGGATGTGTATTGAAATATGAAATCTTGTGGTCTATTGTTACGATTTGATATATATAGGTTAAACCTATAACTCACCAACATTTTTGTTGACGTTTAAAGCATGTTTATTCTCATGTGAATACTAAGAGCTTTCGCTGTTGCATACTAAAATAAGGACAAGATTTGGAGTCCATGTTTGTATGATATTGTGTAAAAACTGCATTCAAGAAACTGATTTCGATGTAAAATATTTGTATTGTAAACCATTATGTAATGGTCGTGTGTAAACAGGATATTTTAAATTATCATTATTTGATAATCTACGTAAAGATTTTTAAACCTTTATTTATGAAATAAAGGTTATGGTTTATTTTAAAAATGAATGCAGTCTTTGAAAAACGTCTCATATAGAGGTCAAAACCTCGCAACGAAATCAATTAATATGGAACGTTTTTAATCAATAAGAACGGGACATTTCATATAACCTCCTTGGCAATAATCCATAATTTCCTTAGCTCTATCCCGCTTGAAAACCATTTTGAAAGTGACACGCTCATAACCTCGTCGTAGTATTTTATGTATAATACTAATTAATAATATTAATAATAATAAGATTAATAATAATATTAATCTTAATAATAATAATAATAATAATAATAATAATAATAATAATAATAATAATAATAATAATAATAATAATAATAATAATAAATAAATAAAATAAATACGGAGTAATATATGATTTAGAGAAAGAGTGTGAAAACTGAGCAATTTATAGAACCTTTTCTGAAAAAGTACCCCATGCGATCGCATGGGATTTGTGCTTCAAGGCCATGCGATCGCATGGCACCCTGGGACAGCTCACAAATTTTTAACTTCTTGTTTGTCGACATAATTTTATATTATATATATAATATATTTAATTTATATAATTAATTATATATTATATTAAATTCACATGCATAGTTGACTTGTAATTTTTATTCTGATAAGTCGTACGTCATCACTCGACTTATGTCCCGGTTCCGGTTTTTCAAATGTCCTTTCGTACGCTGAGAAAACTTGCATTTTACGTTTCGTGTCACGTACCTTTGTCAAAATATAGCCTTAAATTATCCCTAAACTATACCACTCAAAGTATATCTTAAACTTTCGAGTGTTTTGGTCATTTACTTCTATAAATCATTGTCTCGCTATTTGTTGATATATATATAATAACAAATCATTTTATGACCAAGTTAATATATATTTTCAACATTCATAAACACGTTTTAAATATACGTCGCAAGTTATTCATACAATTAATATTCCAACTTATCATATATATTCAAATAAATATTTAAACCAATAAGTTTAATGTAAGGTATTAAACAATTAATACATTGTTATATTTTCAAGTTATAGTATATATATATATATATATATATATATGTATCTATATACATATAATTGTTCGCGAATCGTCGAGAACAACCGAAAGGTATTTGAATAATTCAAAAATTTTGAGATTCAGTTTTACAGACTTTGCTAATCGTTTCGGAAATATTAATCATACAAAGATTAAGTTTAAATTTGGTCAGAAATTTCCGGGTCATCACAGTACCTACCCGTTAAAGAAATTTCGTCTCGAAATTTGAGTGAGGTCATCATGACTAAAAATAAAAATATTTTCATGCCGTATATGTGTTGATAAATAGAGTTTTATCACCGTTAAATAATATGGATAAAACAATCCGATTTTTCGAAGCGTATGAGAGAAGTTATCGTAAAAAATGAAATGAAGAATAGAGATTCATCTTAACTCTTGATGTATTAACGATTGATTTCCGTAATTTAAGGAATAGAAAATCTTCATAATCTAAATAAGATTTGATTCTTCGGAATTTAAGGAAATTAAGATTTCTTTTGATTAAATGCGTAATTTGCCTCGATTGCTATGTTTGATATTTCGCTATAAATTGACCTCTTCCGTTTCATTATTTTCATCACTCTTACATCTTCTTCCTCATTTCCTATTTTTAAAACATTGTAAAAATGCTTCATCCAGTTCTGATTCTTGATATACTCCTAACTTTCATATCTGTCATTCTTCTTTTTCATCTACCACCAGAGGAAGTTATTTTCTTCTACCATTACCTTGGGGTTATAGTATTTTTCATTCTTTCGTGTCTTTATATTGCTATACGCATTGATATACACGGTTTGTAATTTCTGGGTGGTTGTTGGGTTTTATATCTTTCCTTATATTTCGATGTCTCTGCTTCTGTCTTTCCATAATCATTGACATCCACAGTTAATACTCTCTCCAATTTACTGTGATTTATACTCCCATTGATATTTTGAAGCTTCATGCTTTTGTTTTATCTTCCCGACTTTAAATCAAGCGAATAATGGTCCAGAATTCATAGGTATGAATTTCGGAATGAACATAATTAATGTTCTAAAAAAAGAAACGGTAATAGCACAATCTGACTTGTCAAATTACCAGAATACCTCGAAAAAGACCGAATCATTAAGAAAATATTTTCTTGATAGTTTAGAGGTTAAATAGAATGAAAGAGTTATGTAACATGGTTTATAATGAGGGTATGATCTGTGAACCTTTATCACGTTCCATTAGAAACTCAGCATGACTTACTGTAATATAATCACGTTGATTAAATGTCATTATATTATACTAACTCATGCTTCAGTTCCCAACACCGCTTCAAAAATATTCATATTTTAAACTCGAAGGTTTCAAAATTTAGAAATTAAAATAGTTTCTTTTATGATGTTACACAAATATCGCAAGGAGAAAATTGATTTCCGATAAGAATGATTATAGAATTATCTCCAGAAATATGGAGGATATTTATAATGAAAGATACGATGATATCTTAGAATTTCTAATATCAGAGGATGATGAAGAATATTGTCTGCAAGGGTTTAGATTCGGAAGCAAGGTATTCGTTAATGGCTTCAGCAGATACTGAATAATTTGGATTCTTTGAAGGCAGGTTTAGTCTTTGTGATTTATCCACAGCCTCCTTCATACTTTGCTCAATCCGTTTTCCAGTTCCAAACCTTCTCTTTTTCTGAGCTTTGCCAACACACTATTCTTTATCATCAAACTTTTGGCTGTTAAGGTCGTTTACAGTTTTTGCTGCTTCATCAGCATTCAAAGTTATCATAACCGAATCGTTGGTTATCAATCCGAGGTGTTTTCAAAAGTTTGAAGGGTTTGCATGAAGATTGTAATTGTCAAGATACATATGATGTTCTAGAATTTTGAACGATACAGTTTTTTTTTTCCTGGGTTTATGAATAGAAGTGATGTTCTAGCACAGTTTTGAAGTCAAAGTATAGCATTTGAAAGATGTAAGAATCTAAGAGTGATGTTTTCTGTTAAATCTTGGCTTGGATTCTGATTTTTCAAAATCAGAATATGTAATTGAATTTGTATGGAAACGATTGTATATCGCTGTGAGCATAGTTAATAATTTTTGAATCAAAGTTGAAGAATGTACAGTATAACATATTAATTGTGAACTTATATATTTCCCGAGTATTACCTACCCGTTAAAGATTTCACAATTAATACTTTGTACAAAAGAATTTTTTTTACCGTCTTTATGAAAATATATGTATGTATATTTTCTTCAAATGTAATACAGATTTGATGAGTTAATATCATATTAAGCTCATTTGATTTTTGAATTGAATAAATAATCTCTAAAACATTAAGGATTACATAATCTTCGCGGAGTATTTCACTAATGAAATCAATACTTCATTATTTATTCTTATTCCTCGGTGAAGGATGTTGATGCTCGTGGAATTCTTATGAACTTTATAAGATATAAATGATGTTTTCTAGGAAGTTTCGAGTACATCGAAGATAAAAGTGTAAAATCAAACATGTAATTGATTAATACACTAAGTTCATTATGAAATGGAATTCATTGATTTGAAACAGATATTTATAGTTAACGATGGTTAAGTTGTTAACGAAGGATGTACATCATAGCATATTAGTAATATGAATTAACCGAGTAGTATCTACCCCTTAAAATTCACACGTAATAGCTTAGTACGAAAAGATTCATGATGGTTTTAAAATTTATATATATAAGATATACATATAAATTCTTTAGATGAATTGAGTTATTACTTCATAACTCATTGATACAATATACTCGTTGTTGACTCGTAATGATGTCCACGGTGCTGTCTTGAACTGACGGAGCTTGTGATGTTAGAGGTGCTGCTGATTCTGACGATATTGACAGCACTGACTGTGCTGGTGAGGCTAAGGGTACTGTTGATGCTGTTGGTAAAACAAGTCTAACTTGTATCTTACACCATTCGGATAAGGGTTTCTACTCTATCTGATTTAGGGTTAAGGCTAGAATAGATAATCTCTAAACTTTAGAAATTACATAATCGCCGTAGAATGTTTCTCCGATGAAGTTATGAATCCATACTTCATCGTTTGTTATTGCTGGTACTTCTTGGTACCTATGGTGCGTATGATGTTGATATCCGAGGCAAAAATTGTGATGTTGAGGCGTGTGATGCAGATGTGGTTGTTGGTGGTGGTAATGATCCTGTTGGTGTGGATGATGGTGGTACCGGTTATGCTGCGGGTGCTGCTACTGGTGTTCGTAACCCTTGCACCATATTCTCCAAAGCCACTACCCGAGCACGATGCTCGTTAACTTCTTCTATTATACCGGGATGATTGGTGGTTCGGACGATCGAATAAATAAGATTTATAATATGGGATAGTATATAATCATGATGAGATACTCTGGAAATGAGAGATAAAATAGTATTACGAATAGGTTCGCCGGTAAGTGCTTCAGGTTCTTCGCTAAGAGGTGAATGTGGTGGATGGAAGGGATCACCTTCTTCTTGTCTCCAATGATTAAGTAGGCTACGAACCCATCCCCAATTCATCCAGAATAGGTGATGGCTGATTGGTTGATCCATTCCGGTTATACTTTCTTCAGAGTTCAGGTGAATATCCATATCGGAATAACTGTCAGAATTTAAGGAATTTGAACTAGATACGGGATCCATCTTGTATAATTAGAGAAATGATTTTTGATATGAAATAGATTATAGAATTTGATTGGTACTCTTCAATACATAATTTACATATGTATATATAATACCAAAATCCCGTAAATTATGGAGAAATTTTCGGAAGATGGCAGTCAAAGTTTACTGTAATAGATATGCCAAGATATGAATTTTGTCTATATACTATCTATGCAATCAATGCAATAAGACGCGTTTAGACTTAAGATGATAGACAGGTAATTTCTGACAAGAAATGATAAGCAAAACTTTTGACATGCAGAAACAGTCGAAGTCCAGACTTACTAATGCATCCTAACAACTATCAGTTAGACACACTTATGCAAGACCTGGTTCACTAGGACCAATGCTCTGATACTAACTGTGACAATCGCTCCAAATCCATATGGACGGACACGTCATTCATCGATTTCATTGCGAGGTATTTGACCTCTATATGATACGTTTTGTAAATATTGCATTCTTTTGAAAAGACACACCATAAATGAATATTTAAATCAAAGGTTTTCAACATATGATGATTTCTACATATAGACAATCACCTAAAATAATGGTTTACAATAGTACTTCAGTTGACAATGCAGTCAAAATAAGATACATGTTGATGATTTGGTGAATGCAATGTTTCCTTGAAAAATATGCCATGTAAGACTTCATGCACATAGCTTGTCCAACATATAAGCAAACAGGAGAAGACTTCTAGGAAACCTGAGAATAAACATGCTAACAAGTGTCAATATAAAGGTTGGTGAGTTCATAGTTTTAATGTTGCGCATAATCTGTATATAAAGGTGGATCACAAGATTTCAGTTGTTTCATCCAAAACGTTTATCAAATTATTCTACGAAATTGAGCACCCTGGTAACTAAACTTAACGTATATATAATTTGTACCCTTTGTATAATCATTTTAATAATACACGCAAACCAACGTGTACGCTTCTCAAATAGCATACGTCCGTTAAAAGGCTAGTGCTCTAGCTCGGACGGGGATATCAAGCCCTATGGATCCATATATAACTACTCGCGCCCACCAGTTCTTATAACCGGCAGTTACTAGTTACCAAAGCTAAGGGATTTTCGGTTCAAACTCGGTGTAGAATTTAGTATGTACTTGTATCCATTGCGTTTAAAATAAAATGCATGTATTCTCAGCCCAAAAATGTATATTGCAAAAGCAATTAAAAAGGGAGTAAATGAAACTCACCTTAGCAGCACATAAAGTTGTTCATCGTAATGTGACTGAAACTCGGATTACCAAATAATCGTAGATCTCAACCTAGAGAACATATGTTGGTCAATAAATGTCTATCAAGCTAGGTCAGGTCATAGTGTATCACAATCCTAATGCTCGAGATCGACATACAATAGTTATCCACAGTCATTTCAAAAAGTCAATTTTGACAGTTGCTTAACAAAACGAGACGTGCCTTATATAAGAATTCATTTACTCAGTTGGTAATATATAAAAGTTCACTTTATCAGTCTCGTAAACAAGTTGTTTAAATCTTAATTGCATATTCAAAAGCAATTTCAATTAACGTCAATCATAATTTAGTTGATCATATCTTTTAATCCGTTCATCGAAACTATTCGATATCTAAATGAAAAGTTATTGATTTTTCGCCAGCTTACCAAAAACATGTATATCATATACCTTTTACCAGTAATATAAGTATTTAATTAGTGATTCATTATAAACTTTTTAACGATGAAATTTAGCATACAAGCATATATAAATATATATACTCGAGCACTAGACATGGATACATAATTAATATATAAAAGATAAGATATGAGTGCTTACGTATCAGTATTGAGATTCAATATTGTAGGAAAGTACGTAGACGTAACGGAGATGATAAACACTAGGTTTGGTTCACAAATATACCCTCGAACATTACCTATAACCTCCTTGGCAATAACCCATAATTTCATTAGCTCTATCCCGCTTGAAAACCATTTTGAAAGTGACACGCTCATAACCTCGTCGTAGTATTTTATGTATAATACTAATTAATAATATTAATAATAATAAGATTAATAATAATATAAATCTTAATAATAATAATAATAATAATAATAATAATAATAATAATAATAAATAAAATAAATAAATACGGAGTAATATATGATTTAGAGAAAGAGTGTGAAAACTGAGCAATTTATAGAACCTTTTCTGAAAAAGTACCCCATGCGATCGCATGGGATTTGTGCTTCAAGGCCATGCGGTCGCATGGCACCCTGGGACAGCTCACAAATTTTTAACTTCTTGTTTGTCGACATAATTTTATATTATATATAATATATATTTAATTTATATAATTAATTATATATTATATTAAATTCACATGCATAGTTGACTTGTAATTTTTGTTCTGATAAGTCGTACGTCATCACTCGACTTATGTCCCGGTTCCGGTTTTTCAAATGTCCTTTCGTACGCTGAGAAAACTTGCATTTTACGTTTCGTGTCACGTACCTTTGTCAAAATATAGCCTTAAATTATCCCTAAACTATACCACTCAAAGTATATCTTAAAATTTCGAGTGTTTTGGTCATTACTTCTATAAATCATTGTCTCGCTATTTGTTGATATATATATATAATAACAAATCGTTTTATGACCAAGTTAATATATATTTTCAACATTCATAAACACATTTTAAATATACGTCGCAAGTTATTCATACAATTAATATTCCAATAAGTTTAATGTACGGTATTAAACAATTAATACATTGTTATGTTTTCAAGTTATAGTATATATATACGTATCTATATGCATATAATTGTTCGCGAATTGTCGAGAACAACCGAAAGGTATTTGAATAGTTCAAAAATTTTGAGATTCAATTTTACAGACTTTGCTAATCGTGTCGGAAATGTTAATCATACAAAGATTAAGTTTAAATTTGGTCAGAAATTTCCGGGTCATCACACATGCCTGTCAACTTACGATGAAATGAAAGTTTGTCTTTTAAAAACGAATGCAATGTTTGTAAAATGTATCATATAGAGGTCAAGTACCTCGCGATGTAATCAACTGTTGTGAATCGTTTATAATCGATGTGGACTTCGTCCGGATGGATTAGGACGGGTCCTTTCAGTTGGTATCAGAGCGGTGGTCTTAGCGAACCAGGTTTTGCATTAGTATATCTAACTGATAGTTGTTTAGATGCATTAGTGAGTCTGGACTTCGACCGTGTCTGCATGTCAAAAGTTTTGCTTATCATTCGTGTCGAAAATCATCTACTTATCCTTAGAAAATTACCTGCTTATCATTCCTAGTCTAGACACATCTTACTGCATTGATTGCATGAATAGTGTATAGACAAAATCCATATCTTAGCGTATCTGTTACTGTAGACTTTATCTGACACGTTTCCTTAATTTTCCTCCGTAATCTACGGGACCTTCTGTACTATATTAGATATTCTATATAATTAGAATATTATTCGATAACCGAAAATCATTTCATATCGAAAACCCTCTAAAGAAATGGATCCTACACCTAGCTTGGCTTTCATTAGTTCCGGAAGCAATTTCGAGATGTGTATTGAAGTAGACTCTGAAGTCAATGAACCCGAAATGTCTCCACCGTTTAGCTATTTTTCTTTCTGGAGGAGATGGGAGTGGGTTCGAGACTTACTCACTCGATGGAGAAATGAAGAAGGCGAGCCTTACCGCGAACCAAACTTACCTCCTAACATCGGAGAAAACGATGTACTCACCGGTGAACCTATGCGCAACACTGTATTACATATCTAACAAAATGTAAGATTAATATATTAAATGTAAGTACAAGTTTAAATATAATTATTATAGTAATATTTTCATTATTATTATTATTATCAATATTAAAATTTATATTAATATCTGTACAATTAATATTATTATATAAAAGATATAGATATGAAATTTGACACATGTAACTTGTTATATATTAAATGTTACTTGTAATATCATTAGATATATTTATTACCTTTATCCTAAATAATCATTATTTGTGTTATCATAATTAATAATACTAGTGGGCAATGCCCGTGCGTTGCACGACTTGCTCCAAATTTTAATATTTTAAAATTTATGTATCGAATCGTTAGTGAGCAAGAGTTGACAACCATCAAAAAAGATAAAAACAACTATCAAAGACAGCGCACTCATATATACATATACATATATATTAATAAAACTACACATAAATCAAATGTACATCTTTAAGTGAATTCTAAACAATTATCAAAGAAGATAAAAATTACGTAAAATAAGATAAAAATTCATTCCACACCAGTTACATCTTAATGAAATATATATATATATATATATATATATATATATATATATATATATATATATATATATATATATATATATATATATATATATATATATATATATATATATATATATATAATGCTCATGTGATGGATGGATGTTTGACATTGAAAGAACAAATCATTCATAATGACGATGATGATGAATAACTAACGTCTATAAAACTCTATCAATTACTTCAATTGTAAAGTATGACTATCTTCAAAATGAAAATGAGTATTTCACAAATGAAAATGGGTATTTATAGATAACAATGTATCAAAGTAGTTAGCTATTTAATATAAGAAAATGAAAAGATTAAAACTAATATATTTATTATAAGAAAAATGAAAGGTTTGAAACTTGAAACTTATCTATTTGTTATAGGAAAAATGAAAGGTTAAAAGTTAGATATTTAATAAAATGAAAAATAAAAGAAACTAATTAGCTTAATTAACATTTAACAAATTTAACTTATGTCATAGATAATACTATTATTTCATTAATTACATTTTCATCATGCTAATAGCTTAATGATGAAAGATGATCAACTACAACAGTCACATATACCAATTCTTTAATTTTAGGATTATATCTACTTCATTACCCAATTATAAACGGTAATATGCTATGAAGGTTGATATAAATCTGTCTTTTAGTATATTAAAATTGGTAGATTAGTTTTAAAAAATTTTAACTATGATAATATAAATCTATCTATAAGTCTATTAATTTATTAGTATGGGTAGATTTTATTTTTAACTTTTTTACTATGATGATAAATGCAAGAGATAATTCATACCTATGAAAATCAAGAGTTAAGTTATTCATAAATGATACGTAAATAATAAATTAATAATCATTATATTCATAAACAATTCATAATTTTTTACTTTACTATTTTATATCTTTTTTATTTAGGTAATTCTATTTATTACAACATACTTAATTTTGTAGGACTCATAATATATAGATATATAGATATAGATAATAAAAGTATAAACTTTTACCATGTTGTTAAGTGATTATATTAGGTAAAAAAAAAATAGTAATTGAGTTGGTTTAATGAGCATATTTATGACACTTGGAGTCAGTATATATATAATAAAATTATAAACTTTTACTATGTTGTTAAGTAGTTATATAGAGTAAAATAAAAAAATAATAGTAATTGATTTGGGTTAATGAGCATATTTATGACACTTGGAGTCAATATATATATATATATATATATATATATATATATATATATATATATATATATATGGGCAGGATCAATAGGAAAGTAACCAATCGGGGAGAAGCGGGGGGAAGTAAAAAAAAAAATTTTCATTTTTTTTGAATTTTTTTTTTCCGTCATCAAGATCACACGAAAATATGAACATTTAGAAAAGACACTTCGTGATGAATGTTATTATTTAGGCGGGAAAACGATCGACAAAAATAACATTCAAGATAATATTGTTCGTGAAGAATATGAACATTTTTTTTTCATGTTTTGTGAAGTAAAATTTAGCCCGATTTAGAGTTTAGGGTTTAGGGTTTAGGGTTTAGGGTTTAGGGTTTGGTGTTTTGGGTTTATTCCATAAACCCAAAACACCAAACCCTAAACCCTAAACCCTAAACTCTAAACCCTAAACTCTAAACCGTTCGTGTTAAAAACTCAATCTAAATCCTAAATTTAAACCCTAAATCTAAACCCTAAACCCTAAATTTCTAAACCCTAATATCTAAACCCTATAAACCCTAATATCTAAACCCTAATTTCTAAACCCCAATAGCTAAAACCTCAAAATACCCTCGAAAAACACGATAATTGTTATATATTAATTCTTCGAGCGTTTTTCCGCCAAAATAAAAATATTTATCACAAAGTGTCTCTACTAAATGTTCATATTTTCATCTCATCTATAATGTTCGTGAACAAAGTTTTTTCAAAAAACGAAAAAAAAAAGTTTTTGCTTCCCCCCGCTACCCCCCGAATGGTTACTTCCCTCTTGATCCTACCACTATATATATATATATATATATATATATATATATATATATATATATATATATATATATATATATATATATATATATATATATATATATATATATATATATATATATATATAATAAAATTATAAACATTTACCATGTTGTTAAGTGGTTATATTGAGTAAAAAAATAAAAATAATTGAGTTGGGTTAATGAGCATATTTATGACATCTGGAGTCAATATATATATATATATATATATATATATATATATATATATATATATATATATATATATATATATATATATATATAGGCTAAAAAATAACTTACGTTACTTTGAAAATTAAAGGTTTTTATATTTATTGATTATTAGTTACTTAAAATTTATTTATGACATTTTTATTTAATACAGTTTTTATTTTATTTTTTACTTTTTTACCATAATAATTTTAACCTTTTTTACCAGTTTATTAAATTACGTGGGTAAATTTATTGAATTAAACGTATTTAATACACCATACTTATGATTGTAGGACTCAATTACTATAGATATATAGATTATCATCATCTTTATAATTAGTATTATAATTACCATTATTATAATTACTAAACCTTATAAGTTTTTATTATTATTATTATTATTACTTTTATAATTAGACTTATTGTTATTAAATTTATTTTTTTGATATTATTATTATTATAAATAATATTAGTATTTTATTATTATAATACATATATTATTATTATTAATTAATTATTAATATTACTTAAAGATAATTAAAAGTCAATTAACCGTACAAGCTGTTACCAGTATCCATCAAGCTTTATTTTTTTATTTTCTTCCTGATGTCTTCTTCTGCTTTGTTATTCCTATCGATACCCTTTTCATTATATATAATCGATCATTTTTTTTAAACGATGGAGTGGGATTCTTTGTCTTCACCATCAATATCTCTAACAACTAGTACCTTTCCATCAACAGATTTAATATATATATATATATATATATATATATATATATATATATATATATATATATATATATATATATATATATATATATATATATATATATATATATACAGCATCGTTTACTCTGTCACGATAGCTTCTAAACCAAAATCGAAATTTTGAATCAAGTTTAAAAATCTAAAAAAGCAGAAGTGATCCAAATCAAGTCGTGAATCTTCCTGCAAAGTTTCAAGTTCAAATTTGAAAAATCAAAGGTGAATTTGAGAGTCAAAGTTTAGGAACAAAAAGTCAAACGAATTTTCTTTGGACAAATTCGAATTTCACGTTATGTTTAAGGTAAAAATTATGGTTTTAAAAGTTTCTATGATTGATTTATCATCTATTTAATGATGTAATTATAATCAAAAAGAGTCTAGAATCTAAAATCACGATTGGAGTTCATATTTATTTTATTATATTTTTTTAATTTTTTTTTGTTCGTAAAATCTTTCTTCTGTGCTGCTTTCGAATTTTTTTTTTTTTTTGTTATTCTCAAACACCCAATATCGTTTTCATTTTAATTTCTAGTATCAATTCCAAACCTTTAAATTGTTATTGATGTCGATTGCTACTCTAGTCGATCCAATGTTATTGAAGAAGATGATGGAAACAGGAAATAGTTAGTTAAATAGATTAGGAATTGAGTTAAAATAGATAAGTGAGACAGATCAGATGGTTGGAGGTGTGTTTGTGATACAAGAGGTTAAGGGGTCGAACCTGGGCAGAGACATTTTCATTTTTCTTTTGGAAGCTTATTTTTAAGGTAGTACTACTATATTTATTACTATTATTATTATATTTATTATTATTATTACTATCATATTTATTATTATTATTATTAAGATTATTATTACTAAATTACTAAATAAATATTATTGATATAATTACCATGGTTATTATTATTAATATTATTATTATGACAGCATTATTATTATAAATATAAGTGTTAATATTATTAATATTATTATCGATAATATGAATATAAGTATTATATTTATCACAATTATTACAAATAACATTTTTATTAAAAACTATCATTTTTGTTAGAAGTATCATTTTTTTATCATTATTATTATTATTATTTTCATTACGGTTATAAATATAATAGTTGTAGATACAAGTATTGTTATGAAAATGATTAAGTTATAATTCAAATGAATTATTAATGAAATTTTGATTATTATTGATATTGATACTAGTATTATTATCATTATTATTATTTTCATTAACAAGATTTTTATATATAATTTCATGTACATTATTATTATCATCAATACTATTATTATTACAATATTATTATTACTACAAACATAATAACATTATTTACATAAACATCTAAATATAACATATTTTGATTTAACAATATAATACTAATTATATCGAGATATATATGTATTAGTATAACTATATGTATAAATTAATATACAAAATAAATAAATAAATAATATATATATATATATATATATATATATATATATATATATATATATATATATATATATATATATATATATATATAACCTTTGAAATAACAAAAATATTACTAAATTAAATAAGTATATATATAAACTAGTTTGATAATTATTACATGTTAATTATATGTGTTAATATATACATACAAATGATATAGGTTCGTGAATCCGAGGCCAACCCTATACTTGTTCAATGTCGTTCTATGTATTTTTACTACAAAATACATTAGGTGAGTTTCATTTGCCTTTTTACCCTTTATATTTTTGGGCTGAGAATACATGCGCAATTTTTATAAATGTTTTACGAAATAGACACAAGTAATCGAAACTACATTATATGGTTGAATAATCGAAGCTGAATATGCCTCTTTTAGCTTGGTAGCCTAAGAATTAGGGAACATCACTAATTTTGAGAATTAGTGCACGCCTAATTGACACGAATCCTAAAGATAGATCTATTGGGCCTAACGAACCCCATCCAAAGTACCGAATGCTTTAGTACTTTGATGTTATTTTTATCATGTCCAAAGGATTTCCCGGAATGATAGGAGATATTCTTATATGCATCTTGTTAATGTCGGTTACCAGGTGTTCAATCCATATGAATGATTTTTGTCTCTATGCATGGGATGTATGTTTATGAGAAATAGAAATATGAAATCTTGTGGTCTATTAAAATTATGAAATGATTAATTATGATAAACTAATGAACTCACCAACCTTTTGGTTGACACTTGAAATCATGTTTATTCTCAGGTATGAAAGAAATCTTCTGCTGTGCATTTGCTCATTTTAAAGATATTACTTGGAGTCATTAATGACATATTTCAAAAGACGTTGCATTCGAGTCGTTGAGTTCATCAAGATTATTATTAAGTCAATTATAGTTGGATATATTATAAAATGGTATGCATGCCGTCAACTTTCGATGTAAATGAAAATTTATCTTTTAAAACGAATGCAATGTTTGTAAAATGTATCATATAGAGGTCAAGTACCTCGTGATGTAACCAAATGTAATGTATTCGTCCAGATGGATTAGGACGGGTCCTTTCAGTTAGTATCAGAGCGGTGGTCTTAGCGAACCAGGTCTTGCATTAATGTGTCTAACTGATAGTTGTTAGGATGCATTAGTGAGTCTGGACTTCGACCGTGTCTGTATGTCAAAAGTTTTGCTTATCATTTCGTGTCAGAAATCATCTGCTTATCATCCTTAGGAAATTACCTACTTATCATTCTTAGTCTAGACACATCTTAGTGCAATGATTGCATAAATAGTGTATAGACAAAATTCGTATCTTAGCGTACCTGCTAATTCATATCTTAGCATATCAGTTACTGTAGACTTTGCCTGACAGCTTCCGTAGATTCCTCCGTAACTTATGGGATTTTAGTATTATATATGCATGTGTAAATTATGTATTGCAGAGTACTATTCTACATCCTATAACCTATTTCTTATCAAAAATCCTTTATCTGAACGTACGAGATGAATCCCTCAACCAGTTCGAATTCCTCGGATTCCGATAGCTATTCCGATATGGAGTTTCACCTAAGCTCCGAAAGCAGTGTCACCAGAATGAATCAACCAATCATTCATCCCCTATTCATCTGATGGGTTCGTAGTCGACTTAATCAATGGAGACCCGCAGAAGGCGATCCCTTCCACTAACCGAATTCATCTCTTGATGAAGAACCTGAAGCACTTACCGGCGAACCTGTTCGTAACACCATTTCACCCTCATTCCCGAATATCTCGCCACGACTATATCATAACTCAGATTCTAAACCTTATTCATTCGCCCGTTCTTGCAGACAATCATCCCGGAGTAATAAGTCAACGAACTACGCGCCCGAGTTGTAGCCTTAAAAAATATGGTGCAAAACGTACCAGCTTCGGCAACATCAACGGCACCAACAGTACCATCAACATCAATACCAGTACCACCAACAACCCAAGTTCAACATCTCACACCTCAACATCTCATTATGTACCTCGAGCATAATCATCAATCTGTGAATCGTTCTACATCATTTATCTTCGTTCGACATGGCGATTATGTAATCTCTAATGTTTTAGAGATTATATATCCTTGTTATAACGGTAAATCAAATGAGTTTAATATCATATTGACTCATTAAATCCATGATTACATCCGAAGAAAATATATATGTATATATATTTTTTTTCATAAAGACTTTAATTAAAAATTCTTTCGTACAAACTGTTAATGGTGAAAATATTTTAACGGGTAGGTAATACCCGAGGAATATTTAGATTTCACATTAAAAAGTTACATTGTACATTCCTCGAATCTGATTCAACAGTCATTTACTATCCTACTTACATCCACAGATATCTGTATCCGTTCATCGCAGAATAACCATTTTTATTCAAATTCATATTTGGATTTTGATTTATCAGAATCCAACAAGTGGCATAATGAAGAAAATATTGAACAAAATAAAATTTGTTAGAAATAAACAAATTAACTATGAGAAATTTTGTTAAGAATCCACGCTAACTGTTCCTAGCTAACTGTTCCTAGCTAATTGTTAATTCCGTATTACCTTTTATTTATCGCAATTTATTTATCGCATTTTAATTATCGCAATTTTAATTCTCGCAATTTTATTTATCATCATTTAATTTCTGTTATTTATTTTACGCACTTTAAATATCGGGACACGTATACAAAGTTTTGACATATCATATCGACTCATCTATATATATTATTTGGAATAACCATAGACAATCTATATGCAGTAATGCTGGAGTTAGCTATACAGGGTTGAGGTTGATTCTACAATAATATATATAGTTTGAGCTGTGATCGAGTCTGAGACATGTACATGGGTCACGATACGTATTAATTAATTCGAATATTATATATTAAACTATATATGAATTATTGGACTGTTAACTGTGGACTATCGACTGTGGACTAATAATATTGGACAATTGAAATAAATTAAAATATTGATTATAACATATGAAACTAAACAATCCTTCAAGTTTGCCACTTGATTTCATCTTAAACGTCATTTGTATCTTGATGATTACATTCTGCGTTCAAACCTTTCATGATTCTTGAAAACACCTCAATCGAGAGGATGAACCAACCGAACTTCATCTATGGAAGAAAAGATTGATACATATAGTTATGCACCTGAAAAACACTCGAAACCTGAGTAAATGTTTAACATGTATCTGTGCTAGCTCCTTTCGCATTGTTATTACCGAAAATAGCATTCCAATTCTTTTTCAGAGTAGTCAGTTTTGTGACAGCTCCAACAAGTCAACTTCGACTTTTTAGTCGAAACAGCCTTATTATAACCTTGATATATACGTTGCCTTTTCGCCATCGTTACTGGGGAACCGATTATATTCCACCACATTAGCAGTAAACTTATCAGCAACTGTAATGATCTAGGATTTTCTGAAAAATCATTATATTTATCAAAACCCCTTCATTTACTCATCTGCATCTTGTAACAAGAATTGCCATATGAATCATCGGGAATTAGCAATCAGTATTTTGAAATCTCGCAGGATGCCTATGCCAACAGTTATATGTGTACATATAACGTCTATCATCTGGAATTACATGCTTGAATGTGAAGTTTCTGAAAAATACCCCGAACTGCGAACTAGTCCTCGAAATGCTGATGAAGCAGCAAAAACCGTAAACGACCTTAATCGTCGAAAGTTTTATGATAAAGAATAGTATATTGGAAAAGCTCATAAAAGTTAGAACTGGAAAACGGATTGAGCTAACCACGAAGGAGACCAAGGACAAATACAAGGACCATACCCTATATTCAAATAATCCAGGTAATTCTGGATCCGTTGAAATCTTTAGAGAATATCTTGCTCTGAAGTCATGTTAAAACCTTGCGGAAAATATTTCTTCATCAACCTTCGAACTTGGAAATTCAAAAATATCATCATAAATATATTCGATATTTCTGAGGATATTTTCTTAAATATTCTCGTCCGAGATTATATATCTCTTCGTGCATCCTGTGTTTCATTATATTGGAACTTCTGTAAAATCTAAGTTTAATTTATGAATGAATTCTGGAGAAATGTAAAGAAATTGATGCATGAATTAGTATAATATAATGACACTTGATCAACGTGATTATATTACAGTAAGTCATGCTGAGTTTCTAATGAAACATGATGATTCACAGACTATAACGTCATCATGTGTCATGTTACATAACTCTTTTATTCTGTTTAACTTCTGAACATATCAAGAAAATATGTTCTTGATAGTTCTATTCTTAGTGATTCTTGTAATTTGACAAATCAAATCGTGCGATCACGTTCTTTCTTGCTTAGAACATGGAGTTCATTCGAAAGTCCATATTTACGAATTTTGGACCATTACTCGCTTTACTAGAGGTCGAGAAGATAATAAAAAGGCAAAGAGCTCCAAAATATAAGAGAAAATATAAATCCCAATAAAAACACGGGGATTACAAATCGTGGATATTAATACGAATAGCAATATAAAACACGGTATAATTAAGAATAGTATCATCCCAAGGTAATAGTAGAAGTAAACAGATTCTTCTAGTGGGAGATTGAAAAGAAGGATGACAGAAATGATAATTAGGAAAGTATCAAGGATTAGAACGGGATTAAACATTTTCACAATCTTTTGGATGTATGAACTAAGAAAGAAAGTATAGGAATTGTGAGAATAATAGAACAGAAGAGCTTAATTTATAATGGAAATATCAGATACAGTAATCGAGGCAGATCACTGTATTTAATTATAGAGATCTTAATTTCCTTATTCGTCGAAGAATCAAATCTTTTAGGCTTCGAAGAATTCCTTTAAAACCCTTGAATTCCGGAATTTAACCCTGACTACATCAAAAGTTAAATCTCTATCTCAATCTTTTGTGATAGCTTCACTCGTACTCTTCACATAAACGAATTGTTTTATCCATATTACTCAATGATGATAAAACTCTATTTATCAACTCATATTCATCATTAAAACATTTTTATTGTTAGCAATGACCACCTCACTCAAATTTCGAGACGAAATTTCTTTAACGGGTAGGTACTGTGACGACCCAGAAATTTCTGACCAAATTTAAACTTCATCTTTATATGTTTCCGACACGATAAGCAAAGTCTGTAAGGTCGAGTCTCAAAATTTTGAACTGTTTACATGAATTCAGTTAAACTTTGACTATGCCGACGATTCACGAACAATTATGTTTAAGTAGAAGATGTATATATAGGTATATATGTGTATATGTATATGTATATGTATATGTATATAAAAAAAGTATATTTAATAATTTGAATTAATAAGATATATTCTAATCAGTTGAATCAAAAATATAAAGTAATATACAAAATGACTAAAACTGTTATTAGAATGAATCTATATATATATATATATATATATTTATATATATATATATACATACATATATGATGTTAATATTATATGTATATACACATAAAATATATATAAATATTAAATATTCAACAATGTTAAGTATTACATATCTAACAAAATGTAAGATTAATATATTAAATGTAAGTACAAGTTTAAATATAATTATTATAGTAATATTTTCATTATTATTATTATCAATATTAAAATTTATATTAATATCTGTACAATTAATATTATTATATAAAAGATATAGATCTGAAATTTGACACATGTAACTTGTTATATATTAAATGTTACTTGTAATATCATTAGATATATTTATTACCTTTATCCTAAATAATCATTATTTGTGTTATCATAATTAATAATATTATCATCATCTTTATAATTAGTATTATAATTACCATTATTATAATTACTAAACCTTATAAGTTTTTATTATTATTATTATTATTACTTTTATCATTAGACTTATTGTTATTAAATTTATTTTTTTGATATTATTATTATTATAAATAATATTAGTATTTTATTATTATAATATATATATTATTATTATTAATTAATTATTAATATTACTTAAAGATAATTAAAAGTCAATTAACCGTACAAGCTGTTACCAGTATCCATCAAGCTTTATTTTTTTTTATTTTCTTCCTGATGTCTTCTTCTGCTTTGTTATTCCTATCGATACCCTTTTCATTATATATAATCTATCATTTTGTTTTTTGTAAACGATGGAGTGGGATTCGCTGTCTTCACCATCAATATCTCTAACAACTAGTACCTTTCCATCAATAGATTTAAAAAAAGAAAGAAAAATATATACAGCATCATTTACTCTGTCACGATAGCTTCTAAACCAAAATCGAAATTTCGAATCAAGTTTAAAAATCTAAAAATGCAGAAGTGATCCAAATCAAGTCGTGAATCTTCCTGCAAAGTTTCAAGATCAAATTCGAAAAATCAAAGGTGAATTTGAGAGTCAAAGTTTAGGAACAAAAAGTCAAACGAATTTTCTTTGGACAAATTCGAATTTCACGTTATGTTTTAGGTAAAAATTATGGTTTTAAAAGTTTCTATGATTGATTTATCATCTATTTCATGATGTAATTATAATCTAAAAGAGTCTAGAATCTAAAATCACGATTGGAGTTCATATTTATTTTATTATTATTTTTTTGTTCGTAAAATCTTTCTGCTGTGCTGCTTTGAAATTTTTTTTTTGTTATTCTCAAACACCCAATATCGTTTCATTTTAATTTCTAGTATCAATTCCAAACCTTTAAATTGTTATTGATGTCGATTGCTACTCTAGTCGATCCAATGTTATTGAAGAAGATGATGGAAACAGGAAATAGTTAGTTAAATAGATAAGGAATTGAGTTAAAACAGATAAGTGAGACAGATAAGATGGTTGGAGGTGTGTTTGTGATACAAGAGGTCAAGGGGTCGAACCTGGGCAGAGACAGTTTCATTTTTCTTTTGGAAGCTTATTTTTAAGGTAGTACTACTATATTTATTACTATTATTATTATATTTATTATTATTATTACTATCATATTTATTATTATTATTAAGATTATTATTACTAAATTACTAAATAAATATTATTGATATAATTACCATGGTTATTATTATTAATATTATTATTATCACAACATTATTATTATGAATATAAGTGTTAATATTATTAATATTATTATCGATAATATGAATATAAGTATTATATTTATCACAATTATTACAAATAACATTTTTATTAAAAACTATCATTTTTGTTAGAAGTATCATTTTTTATCATTATTATTATTATTTTCATTACGGTTATAAATATAATAGTTGTAGATACAAGTATTGTTATGAAAATGATTAAGTTATAATTCAAATGAATTATTAATGAAATTTTGATTATTATTGATATTGATACTAGTATTATTATCATTATTATTATTTTCATTAACAAGATTTTTATATATAATTTCATGTACGTTATTATTATAATTAATACTATTATTATTACAATATTATAATTACTACAAACATAATAACATTATTTACATAAACATCTAAATATAACAAATTTTGATTTAACAATATAATACTAATTATATCGAGATATATATGTATTAGTATAACTATATGTATAAATTAATATACAAAATAAATAAATAAATAAATATTAGGTGAGTTCTATGCTTGTTCAATGTCAAAACTTGTTCAATGTCGTTCTATGTATTTTTACTACAAAATACATTAGGTGAGTTTCATTTGCCTTTTTACCCTTTATATTTTTGGGCTGAGAATACATGCGCAATTTTTATAAATGTTTTACGAAATAGACACAAGTAATCGAAACTACATTATATGGTTGAACGATCGAAGCTGAATATGCCCCTTTTAGCTTGGTAGCCTAAGAATTAGGGAACATCACTAATTTTGAGAATTAGTGCACGCCTAATTGACGCGAATCCTAAAGATAGATCTATTGGGCCTAACGAACCCCATCCAAAGTACCGGATGCTTTAGTACTTCGATGTTATTTTTATCATGTCCGAAGAATTTCCCGAAATGATAGGGGATATTCTTATATGCATCTTGTTAATGTCGATTACCAGGTGTTCAATCCATATGAATGATTTTTGTCTCTATGCATGGGACGTATGTTTATGAGAAATGGAAATATGAAATCTTGTGGTCTATTAAAATTATGAAATGATTAATTATGATAAACTAATGAACTCACCAACCTTTTGGTTGACACTTGAAATCATGTTTATTCTCAGGTATGAAAGAAATCTTCCGCTGTGCATTTGCTCATTTTAAAGATATTACTTGGAGTCATTCATGACATATTTCAAAAGACGTTGCATTCGAGTCGTTGAGTTCATCAAGATTATTATTAAGTCAATTATAGTTTGATATATTATGAAATGGTATGCATGCTGTCAACTTTCGATGTAAATGAAAAATTATCTTTTAAAACGAATGCAATGTTTGTAAAATGTATCATATAGAGGTCAAGTACCTCGCGATGTAACCAAATGTAATGTATTCGTCCAGATGGATTAGGACGGGTCCTTTCACTTTAGTTACCTCATAAGAGAGTCGTTCAATTTGGTTTTCCATTGCTACATAAGCGTAACCTCGAATTTTCAATAATTTTTCTTCTAAACATATGAACGGTCCTTCTCTGCATATAGTAACGAACTCTGTAGTGACCCAAACCTTTTCATGTTTATATATTAATTAAAAGCTATATTTGCATGATTAAATGTTTTCAACATGTTAAGCAATCAAACTTGTTAAGACTTGATTAATTGAAATGAGTTTCATTTGCTCCCTTTTTAAATGCTTTTGCAATATATATATTTTTGGGACTGAGAATACATGCGCTTTTATAAATGTTTTACGAAATAGACACAAGTAATTGAAACTATATTATATGGGTGAATGATCGAAGCCGAATATGCCCCTTTTGCTTGGTAACCTAAGAATTAGTAAACCGATCTACTAATTGACGCGAATCCTAAAGATAGATCTATTGGGCCTAACGAACCCCATCCAAAGTACCGGATGCTTTAGTACTTCGAATTCATTTTTATCATGTCCGAAGGATTTCCTGGAATGATAGGGGATATTCTTATATGCATCTTGTTAATGTCGGTTACCAGGTGTTCACCCTATTAATAATTTTTATCTCTATGTATGGGATGTATATTGAAATATGAAATCTTGTGGTCTATTATTACGATTTGATAAATATATAGGTTAAACCTATAACTCACCAACATTTTTGTTGACGTTTAAAGCTTGTTTATTCACAGGTAATTATTAAGAGCTTCCGCTGTTGCTATGATGACCCGAAAAATTTCGACTTATTTAAACCAATTCTCTATACGATTTATTATTTTGACACGTTAAATAAAGTCTGTTAGATTGAGTCTCAAACTTTTAGAACTGTTTCATATATTCAATTACCTTTGACTACTCTCGATGATTCATGAACAATTATATGTATGTATGTATATATATATATATATATATATATATATATATATATATATATATATATATATATATATATATATATATATATTATAAGATGTACAAGTAAAAAAAAATGACTTTCCTACAGTAAAAACGACTTTGCTACAGTAAAACACTATTTGCTACAGTGAAACCGACTTTGCTACAGTAAAACACTATTTGCTACAGTGAAACCGACTTTGCTACAACGACTTTCCTACAGTAAAAACAACTTTGCTACAGTAAAACACTATTTGCTACAGTAACACTATTTGATGTCGACGAACTAGCAAATAAAAGCGGATCAGGCGGCCATGCGAGCGCATGGCAAAAACACTGAAAACCCATGCGATCGCATGAGCTACAGTAAATGGAAAAGTACTATAAATACGCCAGTTTGCTCGACACAGAAATGCACCTTATATTCTCTTAATATTTATATTTATATTATAATTATAATTTTAAATTTAAGTTTAATAATAATAAGGTATATACGAGGGTGTTTTTAATTCGGTTTTCAAACCGTTTTAAGCTAAGGAAATATTGGGTATTGTTCGGGGTATTGTTCTTGAATCCAAGGTCAACCATACAGTCGTCTACCATCATTACGTCTACGCAATTTGCCTACAATATTGAGTCTCAATATTGAACCGTGAATTTATAGTCTCCCTTTTTAAATACTTTAAATATTTTTGGGCTGAGAATACATGCAATTTATTTTAAACGCAATAAGACACAAGTACATACTAAATTCTACAGTGAGTTAAACCGAAAATCCCTTAGCTTTGGTAACTAGTAGCTGTCAGTACATAGGATATGGACTGGTGGGCACGAATAATTGTATATGAATCCATAGGGCTTGACATCCCCGTCCGAGCTAGAGCGCTAGCCTTTTAACGGACGTATGTTATTTGAGTTTATGACACGTTGGTTTGCGTGTATTAAAACAAATGGGGTAATTATCTCTATAGCGTTAAGTTTAGTTACCAGAGTGCTCTGTTACGTAGAATCTATTGATAAACTTTTGATGAAATCTTGTGGTCAATCTTTATATATATTTATGACTCGAGCAATTAAACCTATATCTCACCAACATTCGTATTGACTTTTTAGCATGTTTTATTCTCAGGTCCTTAGACTGCTTCCGCTGTGATGTGCTTGTTGTCTGCATGGAGTCTCTCATGCTTTGTATAAAGTTTATTGCATTCGTAATAAAACTGCGTTGTGTAATAAATAATTTGACTGTGATGTCAAACTGTATGATAAAAACTTATGTATTTTGGGGATTTGCTTATACTTAAGCACTCACCCACATTTTTATAACTTTCTATGTTTAGAAAGTCACTTATTTTAATGAATGCAATATTTATCAAAACATATCATATAGAGGTCAAAACCTCACTATGGAATCAATGATTAACGTGCCGCGTCAATAGCGATTTTCACGGGTCGTTACAGTTGGTATCCGAGCTTGAGGTTATAGGGAACCAGAATTTGCATTAATGTGTTTAACTGGTAATTGTTAGTATGCATTAGTGAGTCTGGACTATGACCATATCTGTTTTTACCGATTTTTGCTTATCATTTTGTCAAAAACATTATATGTGATATATTTATATACTAACGTAATTGTTGTTTTAATTATGTGATAGATGACTTCTTCTAATCCTATCATTTTGTACGACTCGGAATCAGACACTGAATCTATTCTATCCACAACTGAAAAGAGCATTCCAATACATATTAAAGAAGAAATTATGTTAGCTGGGGAATCTCAACTTCAGGTTAACCCAGAGGAGGTCCCAGCTCCACCGAGCTTTAGTTTTCCGGAGCCACAATATCGTTGGCATGGACCCATGATCCCTAGAGTAAATGAGGATCGTCCATTTCTAAACGAACATGGATATTGGGCCAGATACACCGTCGACGGGCGGGTTGTGCCGATTACACCTGGCAGATTTCGGTTCAAGACCACCGGTACATATTCTCGTACACATGATTTAGACAGTTCGTCATCATTTTCTCTTACACATGACTCAGACAGTTCATCATCAGACGAGATCAGTGAGGAAGAGGATTTCGCTAATGAAATAAAAGAAGTCACTAAGGAGAAACTCCAACTTTCTATAGATAATAAAAACAACCACAATAATAAAAAGTCCTTAATTATTAAAAAGGAACAGGATCATTCAATCCGTAACCACCCTTATTGTATTAAACCCACTGAGGCAACGGGTACCTCAAAACCCCAACTAAAAATTAAATACACTGTTAGAATGTCTGTCGGACCATGCACACACAAACAATTGGCAGAGAGAACCAAATGGGAAGAAGTTTCTGATAGTTCTGAATAAACGACCTACCAACCATAAATCTTCCATGCGCTATTCTATTGCTTATGTGTGCTACTCTATCTTGTTATGTAAAATAAGCATATGTAAAATATCGGTATTGTATGGTATTGTATTATTTTGGTTTATTAATAATAAAAGCATGGAATGATTATTTGTATTATTATTACTTCTTATTATTATTATTACATAATAATGTAGTAACTCGCTATAATTTTTCATAGTGGAATATTATTAGGATATTAGTAGTTAATTCCTTGTACTAGCTATTATGTATGAACTTAACGGGTAGGTAATACCCTATAAATAATTATAAAATGCTAATAAGAAGAAAAGGCTTTTATAATAATTGGTTCATATTATTAATATGCTACGATTAACTGTTGACAACTCATTTTACCTATAATATTCTATATGATTAAATTATCTCTGTTGTGTTTATTGAAGAAACATGTCTTAAATGTCGGATGCTGAGTTTGAGGAACTAGTCGAGAAACGTGTGAATGAAAGAATTGCTGCAGCCGAGGAAGCAAAAGCAGAAGCCGAAGCAGTAGCCAAAGCAGCTGCCGTAAACACAAATTCACGAAACGGATGCTCATATAAAACTTTTCAAGGATGCAAACCACAGACGTTTGGTAGGACCGAGGGACCAGTCGGTCTAACCCGATGGTTTGAAAAGATGGAGTCCGTTTTCAAAATCAGTAATTGTGCGGACGGAGACAAGTCAAAGTATGCTTCGTGCACGTTGCAAGACAGTGCACTTACTTGATGGAACAATTATGCTAAAGCAGAAGGAGTAGATACGGCATATGATATCTCTTGGGAAGAACGGAAAAAGATGCTAATCGAGGAGTATTGTCCTCGAAACGAGATCAGAAAAATAGAATCTGAGTTACGTAATCTGAAGGTTTTTGGCGCGAATCTCAATAACTATGAAAAGCGTTTCATGGAACTAGCCTTGTTGTGTCCCGAATTGGTGCCAAACGAGAAACGAAAGATAGAAATGTATATTGACGGTTTATCGATCAATATCAAAGGAAATGTTACATCGTCCAAACCGAATACGATGCAGGAAGTCATGACAATGGCACACGAACTCATGGACCAGATCACAGAGAGTTCGATTAAGGCACAAATTACCGAAGTCAAGACAACTGAAGGAAAGAGGAAATGGGAAGACTATAAGGGCAAAAGTACTCACCTGAAGAAACAATAAACTTTTAAAGGTAAACAAGATGGGGCAACTGCAAGTCCAAACTATAAGGGACCCCATCCATTCTGCAAAAGATGTTACACACATCATGCAGGTTATTGCCAAATGGTATGTGTTAAGTGCAACAAGAAAGGACATGTGGCGAAAGATTGTTATGCCACCGTTTCTGAAGTAAAGACAAAACCTACCGATGTCAATAAATGTTTTGGATACGGGAAGTCTGGTCACTTTATAAATCAATGCCCTGATAAGGAGAAGAATAAAGAACCCGCACGTGGGAGGGCATTTAATGTTAGTGCCAGTGAAGCACGTGAGAATCCTAATCTTGTCATGGGTACGTTTACTGTTAATAATCAACTAGCTTCTATTATGTTTGATACGGGTGCTGATAGAAGTTATATGTGTAAAGACTTTAGTTCTAAACTAAAATGTGCATCATTGCCTCTAAACGATAAATATACTATTGAATTAGCTAATGGTAAACTGATAAAAGTCGATAAAATTTGCCATGGTTGCGAAATAAATCTCGCTGGTGAAACCTTCAAAATCGATTTGATACTCGTAGAATTAGGAAGTTTTGACGTAATCGTTGGCATGGACTGGATGTCCAAAACAAGAGCGGAAGTTGTTTGCGCTGAGAAAGCGATCCGCATCCCTCGAAAGGATGAAACATCATTAATGATTTATGGGGAGAAGAACAACTCGAAGCTGAACCTTATCAGCTGTATGAAGGCTCAGAAACTTATAAGAAAAGGTTGTTATGCTATTCTGGCACACGTAAAGAAGATCGATACTGAAGAAAGAAGCATTGATGACATGCCGGTTGTAAGAGAATATCCCGGAGTATTTCCAGAAGAATTACCGGGACTACCTCCACACAGATGTGTAGAATTCCATATTGATCTCATTCCAGGAGCTGCACCTGTAGCCCGATCTCCATATAGACTTGCACCTTCAGAAATGCAAGAATTACAAAACCAGTTGCAAGAATTATAAGACCGTGGATTTATTCGTCCCAGTTTTTCACCTTGGGGTGCTCCTATTCTGTTCGTCAAGAAGAAGGATGGATCTATGAGAATGTGCATAGATTACCGAGAATTAAACAAATTAACGATCAAGAATCGGTACCCATTATCGAGGATTGATGATTTGTTTGATCAATTACAAGGATCAAGTATTTATTCTAAGATTGATCTACGCTCTGGATATCATCAGCTGGGAGTGAAGGAAGAAGATGTTCCTAAAACCGCGTTCAGAACCCGTTACGGTCACTATGAGTTTCTAGTCATGCCTTTTGGATTGACTAATGCTCCAGCAGTATTCATGGATCTAATGAATCGCATCTGTAGACCGTATTTAGAAAAATTTGTCATTGTTTTTATCGATGACATATTGATTTACTCAAAGAACAAGGAAGAACATGAGCAACACTTAAGACTGGTACTAGAGATACTCAAGAAAGAAGAATTGTACGCAAAATTTTCGAAGTGTGATTTCTGGTTACAAGAAGTACAGTTTTTGGGCCATGTTGTCAGTAAACATGGAATTAAAGTTGACCCCGCCAAGATCGAAGCCATTAGTAAATGGGAAACACCGAAGACTCTAACACAAATCCGCCAATTCTTAGGTCTTGCTGGTTACTACCGAAGATTCATTCAAGACTTCTATAAAATCGCCAAACCCTTAACTGCATTGACTCAAAAGGGAAATAAGTATGATTGGTCCACGGAACAAGAATCCTCATTCCAGTTATTAAAGAAGAAGTTAACATCTGCACCCATTTTATCATTACCAGAAGGAAATGATGATTTCGTGATCTATTGTAACGCTTCGCGCCAAGGTTTAGGATGTGTATTAATGCAACGCACAAAAGTTATCGCATATACCTCACGACAACTAAAAATTCATGAAAAGAACTATATGACGCACGATTTGGAACTTGGAGCAGTAGTTTTTGCACTCAAAATATGGAGACACTATCTATATGGCACCAAGTGTACAGTGTACACCGAACATAAGAGTCTTCAGCATATTTTTGATCAAAAACAACTCAATATGAGACAACGTCGCTGGGTAGAGTTGTTAAATGATTACGATTGTGAAATCCGTTACCACCCCGGAAAGGCTAATGTTGTAGCTGATGCCCTAAGTCGGAAAGAAAGAGTAAAACCTCTTAGGGTCCGAGCTTTGAATATTACAATTCGTACTAATCTCACAAAGCAAATTCAAGCAGCACGGTTAGAAGCTTTAACAGAAGAAAACGAAAAAGGTGAAATGAGCAAAGGATTAGAAAAACAACTTGAAGTAAAAGCCGATGGAACCCTGTATTTTGCTGGTAGGATATGGGTACCAAAACATGGTAACCTAAGGCAACTAGTACTGGATGAAGCACACAAAATGAGGTACTCAATTCATCCAGAAAACGAGAAAATGTACCACGATCTCAAGAAGTTCTATTGGTGGCCTAATATGAAGACAGAAATTGTTACTTATGTAAGCAAATGTTTGACGTGTGCAAAGGTCAAAGCTGAGCTCCAAAAGCCATCAGGATTACTGCAACAACCAGAAATTCCGCAGTGGAAATGGGAAAGAATAACCATGGATTTCATTACGAAATTTCCAAGGACTGCAAGTAGTCATGATACTATTTGGGTGATAGTTGATCGTCTAACTAAATCAGCTCACTTTCTACCAATAAAGGAGACGGACAGTATGGAGAGATTAGCACTCCTATATTTGAAGGAAGTAGTTTTCAGGCATGGTGTACCTATCTCCATCATACCTGATCACGACACCCGATTCACATCACGTTTTTGGCAGTCATTACAAAAAGCATTGGGAACTCGATTAGATATGAGCACCGCTTATCACCCACAGACAGATGGTCAAAGTGAAAGAACTATACAAACATTAGAAGACATGTTACGGGCATGTGTGATTGACTTTGGAACCGGTTGGGATCGACACTTACCATTGGCAGAATTTTCATACAATAACAGCTATCATACGAGCATCAACGTAGCGCCATTTGAATCACTTTACGGTAGAAAGTTCAGATCTCCTATCTGTTGGAGTGAAGTAGGAGAAAGACAACTTACTGGACCATAAATTATTCACGAAACCACCGAAAAGATCATTCAAATACAACAGCGATTGAAAACGGCCATGAGTCGCCAAAAGAGTTATGCTGATGTAAGAAGAAAACCGCTAGAATTTCAAGTGGGCGACAAAATCATGTTGAAAGTGTCACCCTGGAAAGGCGTTGTACGATTCGGTAAACGAGGAAAGTTAAGTCCTAGGTACGTAGGACCCTTTGAAATCACCAAAAGAATTGAAGCAGTTGCTTATCGATTAAAGCTACCGCAAGAACTTAGTAGTGTTCATGACACATTTCATGTGTCAAATTTAAAGAAATGTTTAGCTGAAGAGGATGTCGTAATTCCTCTTGACGAAATAGGAATCAATGATAAACTCCATTTTATCGAAGAACCTGTTGAAATCATGGACCGTGAGGTTAAACAATTAAAACAAAGCAAAATACTGATAGTTAGAGTACGTTGGAACGCAAGACGAGGACCCGAGTTTACTTGGGAACGTGAAGATCAAATGAAGCAAAAGTATCCACATTTGTTCACTGATATCGCTCATGAAACAGGTACTACTCAAAATTTCGGGACGAAATTTTCTTTAACGGGGAGGTACTGTGATGACCCGAAAAATTTTGACTTATTTAAACCAATTCTCTATACGATTTATTATTTTGACACGTTAAACAAAGTCTGTTAGATTGAGTCTCAAAATTTTAGAACTGTTTCATATATTCAATTACCTTTGACTACTCTCGACGATTCATGAACAATTATATGTATGTATGTATATATATATATATATATATATATATATATATATATATATATATATATATATATATATATATATATATATATATATATATATATATATATATATATATATATATATATATATATTAAGATGTACAAGTAAGAAAAACGACTTTCCTACAGTAAAAACGACTTTGCTACAGTAAAACACTATTTGCTACAGTAAACACTATTTGATGTCAACGAATTAGCAAACAAAAGCGGATCAGGCGGCCATGCGAGCGCATGGCAAAAACACTGAAAACCCATGCGATCGCATGAGCTACAGTAAATGGAAAAGTACTATAAATACGCCAGTTTGCTCGACACAGAAATGCACCTTATATTCTCTCAATATTTATATTTATATTATAATTATAATTTTAAATTTAAGTTTAATAATAATTGAAAGGACCCGTTCATATACATTATAAAAGATTCACAATAGTTGATTACATTGCGAGGTATTTGACCTCTATATGATACATTTTACAAACATTGCATTCGTTTTTAAAAGACAATCTTTCTTTACATCAAAAATTGACAGGCATGCATACCATTTCATAATATCCACTATCCAACTATAAATTGATTTAATAATAATCTTTGATGAACTCAATGACTCGAATGCAACGTTCTTCGAAATATGCTATGAAAGACTCCAAGTAATATCTTTAAAATGAGCAAATGCACAGCGGAAGATTTCTTTAACACCTGAGAATAAACATGCTTTAAAGTGTCAACCAAAAGGTTGGTGAGTTCATTAGTTTATCATAATCATTTATTTCCATCATTTTAATAGACCACAAGAATTTCATTTCCAGTTCTCATAAATATACGTCCCATGCATAGAGACAAAAAAATAATCATTCATATGGTGAACACCTGGTAACCGACATTAACTAGATGCATATAAGAATATCCCCTATCATTCCGGGATCCTCCTTCGGACATGATATAATTTCGAAGTACTAAAGCATCCGGTACTTTGGATGGGGTTTGTTAGGCCCAATAGATCTATCTTTAGGATTCGCGTCAATTAGGGTGTCTGTTCCCTAATTCTTAGATTACCAGACTTTAATAAAAAGGGGCATATTCGATTTTGATAATTCAACCATATAATGTAGTTTTGATTACTTGTGTCTATTTCGTAAAACATTTATAAAAGTTGCGCATGTATTCTCAGCCCAAAAATATAAAGGGTAAAAAGGCAAATGAAACTCACCATACTGTATTTCGTAGTAAAAATACATATAACGTCATTGAACAAGTGCAAGGTTGGCCTCGGATTCACGAACCTAAATTAATTATATATATTTATGTGTTGGTCAATATTTGTCTAACAAATTAGGTCAAGTCATAGTGTACCACAATCCTAATGCTCGAGACTAATATGCAAAAGTTAACAAAAGTAAATTTGACTCAAAATAATTTCCAAAAATCTATACATGATTAATATATAGTTTAAATATCGTCGTTTTATATTTTTAAATATTTTTAAAAGATTTATTAGAGTAAATAATATAATTTATATATTAATAAATAAAATTTTATATTATATTTATATAATAAAATATACTTTTATGTATATTAAGTAATAAAATTTATAGGGTTCATTTAATATTATAAAGATAATATGATATATATTATTAAAGTAAGTTATTACACGTAGTAAAATATGTTTGTATCAAATATTTATTTGATAAAATAATATCTATAATGATAGTAAGTAAAAGTTGTATTATTTTGTAATAATAATTATTATTATAAAAATATCAATATTTATAATTACTAAGATGACATTATGATAAAACGATAATTCTAATTATGATAACTTTAATATTTACGATAATTTTTAATATTATCTTTAAAATAATAATTCTATTTAAAATAATAATAATAATAATGATATTTTATAGTAACAATGACATTTCTATTAAAATGATAATTTTTATTAAAATGATAGTTTTAATACTAACGATAATTTTAATAATAATAGTAATGATAAAAATAATAAGAACGATAATTTTATCTAAATCAATATCTTATAATATTTTAATTTCATCATGATACTCTTACCCATTATTTCCTAATCGTTTCGTTTAATAGCTTTTAATCGTCTTTTATATCGTGTTCGTAATAATGATAATAATAGTAATCAAAATAATTAGGTGTTACAAATATTTGTTTTAATTACACTAATATTAATAATGATAGTTACTATAACATTATTAACGATAATACTAATAATTATCTTAATGATAATATAGTAATAATAATAATAACAATAACAATAACCATTTTTAAATAATGATATATATATTAATAATGATAATAATAATAATAATAATACCAATAATAATAATAATAATAATAATTGGATAATAATAATAATACTAATTATAACTTTAACGATAATAACGATAGTAATAATAATAATAAAAAATAACAATTTTTAATGATAAATCCTTTTATTGATAAAGATAATAATAATAATAATAATAATAATAATAAGATAAAACTAGAACGACGATAATAACGACGATAATAATGATCATTTTTAATAATAATACAAAAATTCGATGGACTATAACTTCAAATCCGTTCATCGAAATCATTCGATATCTAAATGAAAAGTTCTTAATTTTTCGCTAGCTTTCCAACGACATGCATATCTTATACCTTATCTCAGTCGCATATATAACTAATTCAGGATTCAACATAACCTAACTAAAGGCAATATCAAAAGTACAAACATGCATAATCCTATATACTCGAGCACTAGTCAGGGATACACTATTAGTATGTAAAAGTTAAATTATGAGTACTCACGTATCAATATTGAGATTCAATATTGCAGAAAAGGTACGTAGACGCAACGGAGATGATAAACACTATATTGATCTCACGAGCATACCCATGAACCATACCCAATCACCTCCATAGCTATAACCCATAATTTCCTTAATCCAATCTCACTCGAAAAACAATTTTGAAATCACTCGGACAGCACTCTGACGTAATATTTTATGTATACTAATAATATCTTGAAATAATACAGAGTAAATATATATATGTAAATCGATTGAGAGAGTTTAGAGAAAAATATTTTCAAGTTTCTTATGAAATAATGAAACCTATTGAATTCTATTTATAATAGATTTTTGAATTATTAAAGTGAATTATTAAAGTATGAATTATTAAAGTGAATTATTAAAGTATGAATTATTAAAATGAATTATTAAAGTATGAATTATTAAAGTGAATTATTAAAGTATGAATTATTAAAGTGAATTATTAAAGTTAAAGTAAAGTAAAAATAAAGTAAAAATAAAGTAAAGGTAAAGTTTAAGTATAGTAAAAGTATAAAACTATGTACGCATAATACGTGTATAAATATATATAATATTAATTTAAATCGTTATATATATTTAATAAAATAAAATATAAATATCGTTATCATTATCATACTGGTTAAGTAATGAGTTGTCAAAAGTGGTTCTAGATATTTATAAAAGTTATATACGTTTTAATAATAAAGTTCTTTTTAAACTGAAAACGTTTTTGTACGTTTGAAACGAAATCAAATAAATATAATAATTTTGTTTTCCAAAACCAAATATATTTTTAAGAATCATTTTGTTTAAAGGTTAAAATAATGGAAATCGTTATATCATAAAATGTTTTAGAAAAGTAGAATCATATATATTCATAATAGGTTTCAAGTTTTTAAATTACAGTTTGTTGGTGAAGCATGGGATAAAGTTCAAAGGTTAAATAAACGTATGAAATCATCTTAATGAAAAATGTCGAGTTACATAACTTGTCGATATCCAACATCTAAGTTATTTACACTTCACGTTCTTACTTATAAATCACTTTACCATTTTCCGAATGTTGTCAAAAAGAATAGATTTCTTAAATCACAGTGAATCTCATAACATAGACCCGTAATCATATCATAATGTATCTGATAAATCAATCATTTGATATTATCTTCTAATTCCATCGATAAACATATTGAAACAAATATGTTCATGTAAAGTATTATACGTTTAATACTTTATTAATATTCTCAAGTTATAATATATATATATATATATATATATATATATACATATATATACATATTTATTTATATATAACGGTTCGTGAATCGTCGAAATTTGGTCGAGGTTATAATGAATGTATGAACACAATTTAAAATTCTTGAGATTTAACTTAACAAACTTTGCTTATCGTGTCGGAATAATATAAAGAAAAAGTTTAAATTTGGTTGGAAATTTCCGGGTTGTCACAGTACCTACCCGTTAAAGAAATTTCTTCCCGAAATTTGAGTGGAAAGGTCGTGAATGATAATAAGTATGTTTTCATGATGCATACAGGCTGAAAATTAGAGTTTTATCATCAACGAATAATTTGGATAAACAATCCATTTATATGAAGAGTACGAATGAAGCTAACATAGAAGAGTGAAATGAGTAAGTGTAGATTCATCTTATCATTTGACGTAGATATGATTGATTTCCAGATTTCAAGGGATTTGAAGAAAATCTTTGTAATAAGATTTGATTCTCCGGTAACAAAAGGGTAATCACATATATCAAAATTATGATAAGGCTACTTCGAATGAAAAAATTGAAGTTGTCTTGTTGGAGCTGTGATATAATTTGCTACTTTGCAAAGGAATTGCAAGGTTATTTTAGCTAATAAATGCCAAGAGATCTGACACATATATGTGTTGAATTATGACTTTGGTTTCGGGAGCTTTTTAAGTACATAACTGTGGGTAATATGTGATTGGATCATCATCTCGATTGCTCATTATTTGAAGTGTCTTCAGAGATTTTCGAAGGGTTTGAACACAGATTGTAATCGTTTGTATACATTTGATGTTCTAACACACTTTTGAAGTCAAAGTATAGCTTTGAAAGATGTAGGAATCTAAAAGTGATGGTACCGGTTATATCTCGAATTGAATTCTGAGATTTTAAAATCAGAATATGTAATTGGGTTTGAATGAGTATGGTTGTTTTGATTTCTATGAAAGTAAGTATATTATTGTGAAAGTAGGAAGTATAATTGATAATTTGCTTAATCTGATTCGAAGAATGTAACATATTAATTGTGAATTTATATATATCTCTCGGGTATTACCTACCCGTTAAAAAATTTTCACAATTAATATTTTGCACATAAGAATTTTATTACAGTCTTTATGAAAATATATATGTATATATTCTCCTCAGATGTAACATAGATTTTAATGAGTTAATACTAAATTAAACTCATTCGATTTACGGTTGGAACTAGAATTGAATAATTCCTTGAAGGCTTTAGAGGTTACATAAGTATTTCTTCAATAATATTGAAATTATGAATCAATACTTCGTTATTTGTTGAGATGTGATGTTGGTTTTCGTTAAATTCTTGTGAACTTCGCAAAGTACGAATGATGTTATCTGAAAAGTTTCGGTTACATCAATGATGAAGTGTAAAATCAAATATATACTTGATTTATTAGGAATTGGAACTTGTTGAATTGAGACAGAGATTGTAGTTAACGATGGTTAAGTTGCGGGCGAGGGACATACATTATTGCATATTTGTAATATGAATTAACCGAGTAGTTAAGATTCACACACAATAGCTTAGCACGGAAAGATTTATTTTTTTTATTTCAAAATATATTTATATATATAAAATATATATATAATTTCTTCAGAGGGAATGAGTTAATTCTTCATAACTTGTTGATACAATATACACGTTATTGATTCGTAATGATGTCCACAGTGATTCTTGAACTGACGGAGTTTGTGATGTTATAGGTGTTGTTGATTCAGATGTTGACTGTACTGACGATGCTGGTGACGTTGACGGTACTGTTGATGCTGTTGGTAAAACAAGTTTAACTTGTTAATCACACACCATTTTTGTCAGGGTTTCTACTCTTCCTTCTATCATTTTGGTTCGCTTAACTGATTTATGGTTAGGGTTAGATAAGATAATCTCTAAGACTTTAAAGATTATATAATCGCCGCGGAATGTTTCTCCAATGAAGTTATGAATTAATACTTCGTCAGTTATTGTTGTTGGTACTCCTTAGTATCTATGGTGCGTATGATATTGATGCTCGTGGGACAGATTGTGAAGTTGAGGTTTACAACGCGGTTGTGGTTAGAGGTGGTAATGGTACTGTTGGCGTTGATGATGGTGGTACTGGTTATGCTACTGGTGCTGCTGCTGGTGTTTGTAATCTCTGCACCATATTCTCCAAAGCCACTACCCGAGCGCGAAGTTCGTTGACTTCTTCTATTATTCCAGGATGATTGTCGGTCGGAACGAGCGGATAAATAAAATCTAGAATTTGATGTAGTATATAATCGTGACGAGATACCCTAGAAATGAGAGAGAAAATGGTGTCTCTAACAGGTTCGCCGGTAAGTGCTTCAGGTTCTTCGCCAAGAGGGCAATGTGGTAGATGGAAAGGATCGCCTTCTTCTTGTTTCCAATGATTGAGGAGGCTACGAATCCATCCCCAATTCATCCAGAATAGGTGATGACTGATTGGTTGATCCATTCCGGTCACACTGCTTTCGGAGCTTGAGTGAGATTCCATTTCGGAATCCGAGTGACTTGAACTGATGATAAATTCCATTTCGTACGATTGGATAAAGGATTTTCGATATAAAATGATTTTTCGGCTATCGGGTGGTATTCTATTTACATAGGATATCTATATATAGAGATCAAAAGATTTCATAGATTACGGAGGAATTTGCGGGATATGTCAGGCAAAGTTTAAAGTAACAGATACGATAAGATATGATTTAGCAGATACGCTAAGATATGAATTTTGTCTATACACTACTCATGCAATTAATGTAGCAAGATGTGTCTAGACTAATAATGATAAGCAGGTAATTTCCTATGGATGATAAGTAGATGATTTCCGACTAGAAATGATAAGCAAAACTTTTGACATGCAGACACGGTCGAAGTCCAGACTCACTAATGCATCCTAACGACTTATCAGTTAGACACACTAATGAAGACCTGGTTCGCTAAGACCACCGCTCTGATACCAACTGAAAGGACCCGTTCATATACATTATAAACGATTCACAATAGTTGATTACATTGCGAGGTATTTGACCTCTATATGATACATTTTACAAACATTGCATTCGTTTTTAAAAGACAATCTTTCTTTACATCAAAAATTGACAGGCATGCATACCATTTCATAATATCCACTATCCAACTATAAATTGATTTAATAATAATCTTTGATGAACTCAATGACTCGAATGCAACGTTCTTTGAAATATGCTATGAAAGACTCCAAGTAATATCTTTAAAATGAGCAAATGCACAGCGGAAGATTTCTTTAACACCTGAGAATAAACATGCTTTAAAGTGTCAACCAAAAGGTTGGTGAGTTCATTAGTTTATCATAATCATTTATTTCCATCATTTTAATAGACCACAAGAATTTCATTTCCAGTTCTCATAAATATACGTCCCATGCATAGAGACAAAAAAATAATCATTCATATGGTGAACACCTAGTAACCAACATTAACTAGATACATATAAGAATATCCCCTATCATTCCGGGATCCTCCTTCGGACATGATATAATTTCGAAGTACTAAAGTATCCGGTACTTTGGATGGGGTTTGTTAGGCCCAATAGATCTATCTTTAGGATTCGCGTCAATTAGGGTGTCTGTTCCTTAATTCTTAGATTACCAGACTTTAATAAAAAGGGGCATATTCGATTTCGATAATTCAACCATATAATGTAGTTTTGATTACTTGTGTCTATTTCGTAAAACATTTATAAAAGTTGCGCATGTATTCTCAGCCCAAAAATATAAAGGGTAAAAAGGCAAATGAAACTCACCATACTGTATTTCGTAGTAAAAATACATATAACGTCATTGAACAAGTGCAAGGTTGGCCTCGGATTCACGAACCTAAATTAATTATATATATTTATGTGTTGGTCAATATTTGTCTAACAAATTAGGTCAAGTCATAGTGTACCACAATCCTAATGCTCGAGACTAATATGCAAAAGTTAACAAAAGTAAATTTGACTCAAAATAATTTCCAAAAATCTATACATGATTAATATATAGTTTAAATATCGTCGTTTTATATTTTTAAATATTTTTAAAAGATTTATTAGAGTAAATAATATAATTTATTTATTAATAAATAAAATCTTATATTATATTTATATAATAAAATATACTTTTATGTATATTAAGTAATAAAATTTATAGGGTTCATTTAATATTATAAAGATAATATGATAGATATTATTAAAGTAAGTTATTACACGTAGTAAAATATATTTGTATCAAATATTTATTTGATAAAATAATATCTATAATGATAGTAAGTAAAAGTTATATTATTTTGTAATAATAATTATTATTATAAAAATATCAATATTTATAATTACTAAGATGACATTATGATAAAACGATAATTCTAATTATGATAACTTTAATATTTACGATAATTTTTAATATTATCTTTAAAATAATAATTCTATTTAAAATAATAATAATAATAATAATATTTTATAGTAACAATGACATTTCTATTAAAATGATAATTTTTATTAAAATGATAGTTTTAATACTAACGATAATTTTAATAATAATAGTAATGATAAAAATAATAAGAATGATAATTTTATCTAAATCAATATCTTATAATATTTTAATTTCATCATGATACTCTTACCCATTATTTCCTAATCGTTTCGTTTAATAGCTTTTAATCGTCTTTTATATCGTGTTCGTAATAATGATAATAATAGTAATCAAAATAATTAGGTGTTACAAATATTTGTTTTAATTACACTAATATTAATAATGATAGTTACTATAACATTATTAACGATAATACTAATAATTATCTTAATAATAATATAGTAATAATAATAATAACAATAACCATTTTTAAATAATGATATATATATTAATAATGATAATAATAATAATAATAATACCAATAATAATAATAATAATAATAATAATAATAATAATAATAATAATAATAATAATAATAATTGGATAATAATAATAATACTAATTATAACTTTAACGATAATAACGATAGTAATAATAATAAAAAATAATAATTTTTAATGATAAATCCTTTTATTGATAAAGATAATAATAATAATAATAATAATAATAAGATAAAACTAGAACGACGATAATAACGACGATAATAATGATCATTTTTAATAATAATACAAAAATTCGATGGACTATAACTTCAAATCCGTTCATCGAAATCATTCGATATCTAAATGAAAAGTTCTTAATTTTTCGCTAGCTTTCCAACGACATGCATATCTTATACCTTATCTCAGTCGCATATATAACTAATTCAGGATTCAACATAACCTAACTAAAGGCAATATCAAAAGTACAAACATGCATAATCCTATATACTCGAGCACTAGTCAGGGATGCACTATTAGTATGTAAAAGTTAAATTATGAGTACTCACGTATCAATATTGAGATTCAATATTGCAGAAAAGGTACGTAGACGCAACGGAGATGATAAACACTATATTGATCTCACGAGCATACCCATGAACCATACCCAATCACCTCCATAGCTATAACCCATAATTTCCTTAATCCAATCCCACTCGAAAAACAATTTCGAAATCACTCGGACAGCACTCTGACGTAATATTTTATGTATACTAATAATATCTTGAAATAATACAGAGTAAATATATATATGTAAATCGATTGAGAGAGTTTAGAGAAAAATATTTTCAAGTTTCTTATGAAATAATGAAACCTATTGAATTCTATTTATAATAGATTTTTGAATTATTAAAGTGAATTATTAAAGTATGAATTATTAAAGTGAATTATTAAAGTATGAATTATTAAAGTGAATTATTAAAGTATGAATTATTAAAGTGAATTATTAAAGTATGAATTATTAAAGTGAATTATTAAAGTTAAAGTAAAGTAAAAATAAAGTAAAGGTAAAGTTTAAGTATAGTAAAAGTATAAAACTATGTACGCATAATACGTGTATAAATATATATAATATTAATTTAAATCGTTATATATATTTAATAAAATAAAATATAAATATCGTTATCATTATCATACTGTTTAAGTAATGAGTTGTCAAAAGTGGTTCTAGATATTTATAAAAGTTATATACGTTTTAATAATAAAGTTCTTTTTAAACTGAAAACGTTTTTGTACGTTTGAAACTAAATCAAATAAATATAATAATTTTGTTTTCCAAAACCAAATATATTTTTAAGAATCATTTTGTTTAAAGGTTAAAATAATGGAAATCGTTATATCATAAAATGTTTTAGAAAAGTAGAATCATATATATTCATAATAGGTTTCAAGTTTTTAAATTACAGTTTGTTGGTGAAGCATGGGATAAAGTTCAAAGGTTAAATAAACGTATGAAATCATCTTAATGAAAAATGTCGAGTTACATAACTTGTCGATATCCAACATCTAAGTTATTTACACTTCACGTTCTTACTTATAAATCACTTTACCATTTTCCGAATGTTGTCAAAAAGAATAGATTTCTTAAATCACAGTGAATCTCATAACATAGACCCGTAATCATATCATAATGTATCTGATAAATCAATCATTTGATATTATCTTCTAATTCCATCGATAAACATATTGAAACAAATACGTTCATGTAAAGTATTATACGTTTAATACTTTATTAATATTCTCAAGTTATAATATATATATATATACATATATATACATATTTATTTATATATAACGGTTCGTGAATCGTCGGAATTTGGTCGAGGTTATAATGAATGTATGAACACAATTTAAAATTCTTGAGATTTAACTTAACAAACTTTGCTTATCGTGTCGGAATAATATAAAGAAAAAGTTTAAATTTGGTTGGAAATTTCCGGGTTGTCACAATAATAAGGTATATACGAGGGTGTTTTTAATTCGAGTTTCAAACCGTTTTAAGCTAAGGAAATATTGGGTATTGTTCGGGGTATTGTTCTTGAATCCAAGGCCAACCATACAGTCGTCTACCATCATTACGTTTATGCAATTTGCCTACAATATTGAGTCTCAATATTGAACCTTGAGTGTATAGTATCCCTTTTTAAATACTTTAAATATTTTTGGGCTGAGAATACATGCAATTTATTTTAAATGCAATAAGACACAAGTAAATACTAAATTCTACACTGAGTTAAATCGAAAATCCCTTAGCTTTGGTAACTAGTAGCTGCCAGTACATAGGATATGGACTGGTGAGCACGAATAATTGTATATGGATCCATAGGGCTTGACATCCCCGTCAGAGCTAGAGCGCTAGCCTTTTAACAGACGTATGTTATTTGAGTTTATGACACGTTGGTTTGCGTGTATTAAAACGAATGGGGTAATTATCACTATTGCGTTAAGTTTAGTTACCAGGGTACTCTGTTACGTAGAATCTATTGATAAACTTTTGATGAAATCTTGTGGTCTATCTTTATATATATTTATGACTCGAGCAATTAAACCTATATCTCACCAACATTCGTGTTGACTTTTTAGCATATTTTATTCTCAGGTCCTTAGACTGCTTCCGCTGTGATGTGCTTGTTTCCTGCATGGAGTCTCTCATGCTTTGTATAAAGTTTATTTCATTCGAAATAAAACTGCGTTGTGTAATAAATAATTTGACTGTGATGTCAAACTATATGATAAAAACTTACGTATTTTGGGGATTTGCTTATACTTAAGCACTCACCCACATGTTTATAACTTTCTATGTTTAGAAAGTCACTTATTTTAATGAATGCAATATTTTATCAAAATATATCATATAGAGGTCAAAACCTCACTATGGAATCAATGATTAACGTGCCGCATCAATAGCGATTTTGACGGGTCGTTACAGTGGCCTGCTAAAATATGGACAAGATATGGTGTCAGCATGCTTGTATAATATTGTTTAAAACTGCATTCGAGATTTACTTTGTTGTAACATATTAATATTGTAAACCAACATGTATTGGTAGTGTGTAAGTGTCATATTTTTAGATTATCATTTCTGATAATCTAGGTGGTGTCCTTTTAACCTTGTTGATAAAATAAAGGTTATGATTTATTTTAAAAACGAATGCAGTCTTTGAAAAACGCCTCATATAGAGGTCAAAACCTCGCAACGAAATCAATTTATATGGAACGTTTATAATCAATATGAATGGGACATTTCAGTTGGTATCAGAGCGTTGGTCTTAGAGAACCAGAAAATTGCATTAGTGTGTCTTACCGAGTTTGTTAGGATGCATTAGTAAGTCTGGACTTCGACCGTGTTTTCTTTAAAAACGATTGCTTAACATTTTTTTTTTTTAGAAACTATATATTATTAACATGTAAATATTATGTGATATATTAATCTCTTAACGTGTTTGATATTGTGTGATAGATGTCTACCTCTAGTACAAATCCTATCGACTCACCTAATAATAATGAAGAGTCGAATATATTTTGGGAAGATTCACAAATTCCCGAGGAGGAACCGGAAGAGGAGGAACCGGAAGAGGAGGAACCGGAAGAAGAGGAATCAAAAGAAGAAGAGGTTTCAGAGGATGAAATATTAATACCTACAGTAAAACGATTAAATAAAAGAAAATCCTCAACCAATGGACCAAAGTTAAAAATGGTCAATGGTGTTTCCGCCAAGGAAGCAAAATATTGGGAAAATTACCAATTATCTGATGAATCGGATCCTGACGAGGATTCCGATGATGTTATAGAAATTACCTCGACCCAATTTGAAAAAGCAAAAGAAAATAATAAGGGAAAGGGAATCAAAATAGAGAAACCTGATTCCAACCCCGATGAACTTTATATGTATCGGCAACATCCGTATTTCCTAAAATGTAACAATAACCCGAGAACCTCTAAACCACCAGGTTTTTCTAAACCATTATGGAAAACGACGGCTCGTATTAGAGAAACACCATATATCCCTAGAAAATTAGGAAAACGAACCAAGTCCGAAGAAGAAGAAATCAGTGATTCAGATTAGAGGGTTGTAATCATGTTGTGTATTGTAGTGTGCTTGTATTTTTATGTTCTATGTAAAATTGCTTGTATTGTTTGTTAATTAATTTTTTTTACGAATCTAATCCTTGTCTATTTTTTCAGTATAAAAACACAAAATGGACGTTAAGGGTAGACAACCGAATATTTTAGAAGACCTACCAGAGGATATGATTGATGAAATCTTGTCTAGAGTCATTCAGAATTCATCAGCACAATTAGTTATGGCGAAATTAACTTGTCAAACATTTGAAAGACTTTCCAAAAATGCCTTAGTTTATAAAAGGCTTTCCTTTGATAGGTGAGGTATATCACATTGGGGAGATCGTAAGTTACGTCGTGTTTTCTTTAAATCGTTAAATGCGGGGATCCCAAATGCAATTTTACGCTACGGGTTAAGAACCTATTTTGACTCAACATATCTCAACATAGGATTTCGTGAATTAGAAAGAGCTTCTAACATGCAACATAAAGAAGCATGTTATGCTTACGGTTTGGTGATGTTCGCTTCTTACCAAAGTGAGAAAAAGAACATCGGATTACAACTTTTAAATAAAACCTTCCCACAAGTGACGGACTCGGTAGTTGAGGTGAGAAACAAGGTTTTTAGATTATTACGGGGCTGTTGGACATTACGAAACCCTCATCCTTTTGACGACATTACAAGATGCTGCCTAGCCAATGGTCATAACGGTTACTTTCTACAAGACCAAGGATGGGAAGTCGTCTTAGTAAAACCAGAATGCATGACTTGTTTCTGGACTTATGAATTACGTGTCTTTATTTCTTTTACTGAACGACTTGCGTATTAACTAGAATTGCCTTTATAGCTGGCGAGTAGCAATGTTATTATATGCTATATTTCATCCTATATGTATAATAGCGGTATTGTAAGTTTGTAATATATTGTATAAAGTTTGAACGCGAAATATTATTGTAATAAGTTTTTCATATAGAATCGTAGTAGTTGAATTGTATAATAGCTACTAAGTATGAACTTAACGGGTAGGTACTACCCGAATTAAAACTATAAAATGCTAATATAAAGAAAATGCTTTTATAAATGAGTTCATACTATGCTACGAAATTCTATTGACTACTCTTAAAATTCTATACGATTAACTCAATTCTTTTGGCTATTTTTGAATGAAATGGCACCGACGACTCGTCAGAACTAGAACATGAGTGAGGAAGACTTCCGTGTTTTCCTTGCTGCGAACATAGCCGCAGTACAATCCAAAATGCAAAATAATAACAATAACTCTGGATCTAGCAGTGGAACTAATTTCACAAGAAATCGTGTAGGATGCTCCTACAAAGAATTCACTGCCTGCAAACCTTTGAAATTTGATGGAACCGAAGGACCAATTGGATTGAAACGGTGGACCGAGAAGGTCAAATCGGTGTTTGCCATAAGTAAGTGTACTGAAGAGAACAGAGTAAAGTACGCTACGCATACCTTCATAGGTACGTCGTTAACATGGTGGAATACCTATCTCGAGCAGGTAGGACAAGATGTTGCTTACGCACTACCGTGGTCAGCATTCAAGCAATTGATGAACGAGTAGTATCGTCCCAGAAACGGGGTCAATAAGCTCAAGGTAGAGCTTAGAGGATTACGAACGCAAGGTTTCGATATCACCACGTACGAACGACGATTCACAGAATTATGCCTATTGTGTCCCAGAACGTTCGAAGACGAAGAAGAGAAGATCGACGCATTTGTAAAAGGGTTACCGAAAAGGATTCAAGAAGATGTGAGTTCACACGAGCCCGCCTCCATACAAAAGGCAAGTCGAATGGCTCACAAATTAGTGAACCAGATCGAAGGAAGGATTAAAGAGCAGGTGACCGAAGAGGCTAACATGAAACAAGTCAAGAGAAAGTGGGAAGAAATCAATGACAAGAGTCACCAATATAACAACAACAATCACAACCACAATCGCAATAACTATCCCAACAACCGCAACATCAATCACAATAACAACTTCAACAAATGTCCCAACAACAACTACAATAACCGTCCCAACAATAACAACAACAACAACAACAACAACAATAATAACAATCCCAACAACAATCTCAATAACAACAATGACAACAAAAATTAAAAAATAGGCATGCCAAAAATGTGAAGAGCGTCACCAGGGGTTCTGCACGACATTTTGTAACAGGTGTAAAAGAAATGGTCATAGCACGAAGAAGTGCGAGATCTACGGACCAATGCATAACAGAACTAAAAGAACAAATAATGTCGGAACAAATAACACCGCCATAGTTTGTTTTGGATGTGGAAAACCGGGCCACTTTAGTAGAAATTTCCCGAATCAGGGGAATACTAATGGGCAGGGCCGAGGAAGAGTTTTCAATATTAATACGGCAGAAGCACATGAAGACCCGGAGCTTGTTACGGGTACGTTTCTTATTGACGATAAATCTGCTTATGTTTTATTTGATTCGGGTGCGGATAGAAGCTATATGAGTAGAGATTTTTGTGCTAAATTAAGTTGCCCATTGACACCTTTGGATAGTAAATTTTTACTCGAATTAGCAAACGGTAAATTAATTTCAGCAGATAATATATGTCGGGATAGAGAAATTAAACTGGGGGATGAAACGTTTAAAATTTATTTAATACCAGTCGAGTTAGGGAGTTTTGATGTAATAATTGGCATGGACTGGTTGAAAAAGTTGAGAGCAGAGGTAGTTTCTTACAAAAATGCGATTCGCATTATGCGTGAAAAATGAAAACCTTTAATGGTGTACGGAGAAAAGAACAACGCGAAATTAAATCTTATTAGTAGTTTGAAGGCGCAAAAACTAATAAGAAAAGGTTGTTACGTCATTCTAGCACACATCGAGGAAGTTAAACCTGAAGAAAAGAACATCAGTGATGTTCCCGTCGCAAAAGAATTTCCCGATGTATTTTCGAAAGAATTACTGGGATTACCACCACATCGATCCGTTGAATGTCAAATAGACCTTGTACCAGGAGCTGCACCAATAGCTCGTGCCCCATACAGACTCGCACCCAGCGAAATGAAGGAACTTCAGAACCAATTACAAGAACTTTTAGAGCGTGGTTTCATTCGACCAAGCACATCACCGTGGGGAGCTCCTGTTTTGTTTGTTAAGAAGAAGGATGGTACATTTAGGTTGTGTATCGACTACCGAGAGTTGAACAAACTTACCATCAAGAACCGCTACCCACTACCGAGAATCGAAAAATTATTTGATCAACTACAAGGCTCGTCGGTTTATTCGAAGATTGATTTACGTTCTGGGTATCATCGAATGCGGGTGAAGGAGGATGATATTCTAAAGACTGCTTTTAGGACGCGTTACGGTCATTACGAGTTTATGGTTATGCCGTTTGGGTTGACTAACGCACCAGCTGTGTTCATGGACCTCATGAACCGAGTGTGTGGACCATACCTTGACAAGTTTGTCATTGTTTTTATCGATGACATACTTATTTACTCAAAAAATGACCAGGAGCATGAAGAACATCTGAGAAAAGTGTTAAGAGTTGTTGAGGAAAGAAAAATTGTACGCTAAGTTCTCAAAGTTTGCATTTTGGTTGGAAGAAGTTCAATTCCTCGGCCACATAGTGAACAAAGAAGGTATTCAGGTGGATCCGGCAAAGATTGAAACCGTTGAAAAGTGGGAAACCCCAAAAACTCCGAAGCATATACGCCAATTTTTAGGACTGGCTGGTTACTACAGAAGGTTCATCCAAGATTTTTCCAAAATAGCAAAACCCTTGACTGCATTAACGCATAAAGGGAAAAAGTTTGAATGGAAGGATGAGCAGGAGAAAGCGTTTCAATTGTTGAAGAAAAAGTTAACTACGGCACCTATATTGTCATTGCCTGAGGGGAATGATGATTTTGTGATATATTGTAACGCCTCAAAGCAAGGTCTCGGTTGTGTATTAATGCAACAAACGAAGGTAATTTCTTATGCGTCCAGACAATTGAAGATTCACGAGCAAAATTATACGACTCGCGATTTGGAATTGGGCGCTGTTGTTTTTGCATTAAAGACTTGGAGACACTACTTATATGGGGTCAAAAGTATTATATATAACGACCACAAAAGTCTCCAACATATATTTAATCAGAAACAACTGAACATGAGGCAACATAGGTGGATTGAATTGTTAAATGATTACGATTTTGAGATTCGTTACCACCCGGGGAAGGCAAATGTGGTAGCTGATGCTTTGAGTAGAAAGGACAGAGAACCTATGCGAGTAAAAGCTATGAATATAATTATTCGTACTAACATTACTACTCAAATAAAGGAGGCACAGCAGGGAGTTGTAAAAGAAGGAAAGTTGAAGAATGAAATACCCAAAGGATCAGAGAAACATCTTATTATTCGGGAAGACGGAACCCGGTATAGGGCTGAAAGAATTTGGGTACCAAAGTTTGGAAATGTGAGAGAAATGGTACTTAAGGAAGCACATAAAATCAGATACTCAATATATCCCGGAGCGGGAAAGATGTACAAAGATCTCAAGAAACACTTTTGGTGGTCGGGTATGAAAGCCGACATCGCTAAATACGTAGGAGAATGTTTGACGTGTTCTAAGGTCAAAGCTGAACATCAGAAACCATCAGGACTACTTCAACAACCTGAAATCCCGGAATGGAAATGGGAAAACATTACTATGGATTTCATTACTAAATTGCCAAGGACTGCAAGTGGTTATGATACAATTTGGGTAATAGTCGATCGTCTTACCATATCAGCACACTTTCTGCCAATAAGAGAAGATGATAAAATGGAGAAGTTGGCGCGATTATACTTAAAGGAAGTTGTCTCCAGACATGGAATACCAGCCTATATTATCTCAGATAGGGATGACAGATTTGTTTCAAGATTTTGGCAGACATTGCAACAAGCATTGGGGACTCGTCTAGATATGAGTACTGCTTATCATCCACAAACTGATGGGCAAAGTGAAAGGACGATACAGACCCTTGAAGACATGCTACGAGCATGTGTTATCAATTTCGGAAACAGTTGGGATCGACACCTACCGTTAGCAGAATTTTCCTACAACAACAGTTACCATTCGAGTATTGAGATGGCGTCGTTTGAAGCACTTTATGGTAGAAAGTGCAGGTCTCCGATTTTTTGGAGTGAAGTGGGGGATAGACAGATTACGGGTCCAGAGATAATTCAAGAAACTGCCGAGAAAATCATCCAGATTCAACAACGATTGAAAACTGCCCAAAGTCGACAAAAGAGTTACGCGGACATTAAAATAAAAGATATAGAATTTGAGACTGGAGAGATGGTCATGCTTAAGGTTTCACCTTGGAAAGGCGTTGTTCGATTTGGTAAACGGGGGAAACTAAATCCAAGGTACATTGGACCATTCAAGATTATAGATAGTGTCTGACCAGTAGCTTACCGACTTGACTTACCGCAACAACTCGTCAGGGTACCTAATACTTTTCATGTCTTGAATTTGAAGAAATGTTTTGCTACAGAAGATCTCACCATTCCATTAGGCGAGATTACAATTAAGGAAAAACTATAATTCATTGAAGAACCCATCAAAATAATGGATCGTGAGGTTAAAAGACTTAAGCAAAACAAGATGCCAATTGTTAAGGTTTGATGGAATGCTCGTAGAGGACCCGAATTCATCTGGGAGCGTGAAGATCAGATGAAGCTGAAATACCCTCACCTATTTCCAGAAGATGCGTCAACACCTTCAACAGCTTAAAATTTCGGGATGAAATTTATTTAAAGGGTAGGTACTGTAGTGACCCGAATCTTTCCATGTTTATATATTAATTAAAAACTATATTTTCATGATTAAATGTTTCCAACATGTTAAGCAATAAAACTTGTTAAGACTTGATTAATTGAAATGAGTTTCATTTGCTCCCTTTTTAAATGCTTTTGCAATATATATATTTTTGGGACTGAGAATACATGCGCTTTTATAAATGTTTTATGAAATAGACACAAGTAATTGAAACTACATTATATGGGTGAATGATCAAAGCCGAATATGCCCCTTTTGCTTGGTATCCTAAGCATTAGTAAACCGATCTACTAATTGACGCGAATCCTAAAGATAGATCTATTGGGCCTAACGAACCCCATCCAAAGTACCGGATGCTTGTACTTCGAATTCGTTTTTATCATGTCCGAAGGATTTCCCAGAATGATAGGGGATATTCTTATATGCATCTTGTTAATGTCGGTTACCATGTGTTCACCATATGAATGATTTTTATCTCTATGTATGGGATGTATATTGAAATATGAAATCTTGTGGTCTATTATTATGATTTGATAAATATATAGGTTAAACCTATAACTCACCAACATTTTTGTTGACGTTTAAAGCATGTTTATTCGCAGGTGATTATTAAGAGCTTCCGCTGTTGCATGCTAAAATATGGACACGATATGGTGTCAGCATGCTTGTATAATATTGTTTAAAACTGCATTCCAGATTTACTTTGTTGTAACATATTAATATTGTAAACCAACATGTATTGGTAGTGTGTAAGTGTGATATTTTTAGATTATCATTTCTGATAATCTAGGTGGTGTCCTTTTAACCCTGTAGATAAAATAAAGGTTATGATTTGTTTTAAAAACGAATGCAGTCTTTGAAAAACGTCTCATATAGAGGTCAAAATCTCGCAACGAAATCAATTAATATGGAACGTTTATAATCAATATGAATGGGACATTTCAAACTCGGTATTGGAATGTGTCTGATTGTTCGAGCATTTCCCTTCGTGCGTCCATTTTACGCATTTATGACATTTTTCAAGATGTCTTGCTCTTCTTTTTGCTGCGGATAATGATTTTCCTCTACCGAAATGTATCTTATTATGATTGTTCCTGAGTTCTTTTCTCACTTTGTCACCTTTTCCTCTTATTACTGACACCAGGTCACTCGGGAGGGTGCTATTATTACGTTTAGCAATCAAAGCGTGTATAGTAGACCATGGTTCAAATCAAAGGAATTCTTCATCTCGTAAAACCTAACAAAAATAAAAAATTCAGAATGGGGGGAGAAGACTAGTTCTTTAGGATCTGCTAGGGAAAGACCATTCGGATTCCAATCTCGAGAACTACACAAAAAAAGAAAATCCAACTCTAGACAAAATAATTTCTTAGAATATTTGAATCTCCCCACACTTAGGTAGCTGTGGTGTTGAAATTGTGATTAACTTCATCTCCGAATACGCATCGGCGTATTATTCCATCGGGACATCTCTTAGAATATTTGTATGGTTGATTCATTTAGAACTTCTAATTCAGGGTTTTCAAGGCTAGAAAGATGATCAACGGCGAGATTTTCTGCTCCATTTTTATCTCTGATTTCAATATCGAACTCTTGTAAGAGTAAGATCCAACGGATTAATCGTGGTTTAGCATCTTGTTTCGAAAATAGGTATCTAAGAGCATAATGATCATATAGACCACCGTTTTGGCTAGAACGAGATATGAACGAAAATTGTCAAAAGCAAAGACAATAGCAAGAAGTTCTTTTTCAGTAGTTGTGTAATTCGTTTGTGCTCCTTGTAATGTCTTACTAGCGTAATATATAGGTTGAAATCATTTTTCAATCCTTTGACCTAAAATGGCTCCCATTGCAAAATCACTTGCATCGCACATGAGTTCAAATGGTAGATTCCAATTTGAAGTTATCATGATCGGCGCATTAGTGAGTTTTTCTTTAAGAATATTAAAAGATTTGATGCATTCATCCGAAAAGATGAATGGAGCATACTTTTCTAGGAGTTTCTTCATAGGAGTGGCAATTTTAGAAAAATCTTTTATGAAACGTCGGTAAAAACCGGAATGCCCTAGAAAACTCCTAACTCCTCTAACATTGGTGGGATGCGGAAGTTTAGCAATTACATCTACTTTAGCTCTATCCACTTCAATTCCTTCACTTGAAATTTTATGTCCAAGAACGATGCCTTCTTTAACCATGTTATGGCATTTCTCCCAATTAAGTACTAGATTTGATTTTTCGCATCTAATAAGCATTAGTTCAAGATTAACTAGACATGTTTCAAAAGTATCACCGAAGACTGAAAAGTCATCCATGAAAACTTCCATGCATTCCTCTATCATGTCGTGAAAAATCGCCATCATGCACCTTTGAAAGGTTGCAGGGGCGTTGCAAAGTCCAAATGGCATGCGTTTGTAAGCAAAAGTACCATAAGGGCACGTGAAGGTGGTTTTTTCTTAGTTCTCGGGTGCGATTGGAATTTGAAAGTATCCGGAGAAACCGTCAAGAAAATAATAGTAACTGTTCCCAGCTAACCTTTCCAACATTTGATCAATGAAATGTAAGGGAAAGTGATCTTTTCTGGTGGCGTCATTTAATTTTCTATAATCAATACAAACACGCCATCCTGTTACAGTCCTAGTAGGAATAAGCTCATCTTTTTCATTTGTGATGACAGTGATGCCACCCTTCTTAGGTACGCATTGAACTGGGCTCACCCATGGACTATCAGAGATTGGATAAATTAAACCTGCATCAAGCAGTTTAATAATTTCTTTCTTAACAACATCTTGCATATTTGGATTTAGTCTTCGTTGGCGTTGCACATACATTTTATGACCTTCTTCCATAAGGATTTTATGTGTGCAATACGAAGAACTTATACCTTTAATGTCATGAATCTTCCATGCAATAGCTGGTTTATGAGCTTTTAGCATAGAAATGAGTTGAGATTTTTCATTTTTTGTAAGAGAAGTCTAGATTATTACAGGTAATTCAGATTCACTATGTAAATAAGCGTATTCCAAATGGTTTGGAAGTGGCTTTAACTCTAATATCGGTGGTTCTTCTATCGATGATTTGTATCGATATCCGTCTTCCTCTTTCAGTACTTAAAGTTCTTCTACTATTGGTTCGTATTCATTAGCCATGAGTGTGGCTAACATTTCAGCTTCATCAATTGGTTCAGTTCCTTCTCCTAAAGAACATTCTCATGTTCCTTGTAATTCTGGAAATTCTTGTAACAATTCTTCTTGTGAATCTATAGTTTGAACATAATAACATGTATCATCTGTAGATTGCAGTTGTTGCATGGCTCTATCAACAGAAAAAGTAACACTCTCGTTCTCTATACTTAGGGTTAGTTTCTTACCAAACACGTCTATTATTGCTTTAGCCGTGTTTAAGAATGGTCTTCCTAATATAAGAGGAACTCGAGAATCTTCTTCCATGTCTAGAATAATAAAGTCTACTGGAAATACTAAAGTACCAACTTTAACTAGCATATTCTCCATTATCCCTATAGGATATTTTACTAATAGATCGGCTAGTTGTATGCTTATTCATGTTGATTTTAATTCTCCGAGGTTTAGTTTAGCGTATAATGAATACGTCATTAAATTTATACTAGCACCTAAATCTTCCAATACTTCTATTGAACTAAGACTACCCAGAAAATATGGAATTGTGAAACTTCCTGGATCTGATAATTTTTCGGGTATCTTATTCAACAACACTGCAGAACAATTAGCATTCATAGTGATAGCCGAGAGTTCTTCCATTTTCTTTCTATTTATGATTAGATCTTTTAGGAATTTAGCATATCTTGGCATTCCTGAAATCACATCAATGAAAGGAAGATTGACATTTATTTGTTTAAACATATCCAAGAATTTGGATTGCTCGGCTTCAAGTCTTTCTTTTCTCATTTTACTCAGGTAAGGAAGCGGTGGTTGGTATGGTTTAACATAAGGCTTTGCCTTAACTGTGTTATCTTCGTTAACCTTTTCAACTACCGGTTCTTTTTCCTTCTCTTGCTCAGGCTGTGGTGCCTGTGTAGTAGGAATAGAGTCATCAGAACTTACAGGTATTTCAGGTGGGTTAAGTGTCATACCACTTCATGTAGTAATGGCTTTAGCTGTTTCATTTCAGGGGTTAGCATTTGTATCGCTAGGTAGACTCCCCGGTTATCTTTCACTTATTAACCTGGCTAGGTTACTTACTTCTTGTTCCAGATTTTGGATTGAAGCTTGTTAATTTCTAAATGCTTGAGCATTTTGTTCATTAGTTTGTTTCTGAGATGTAAATAACTGGTTTTGAGATTCCATTTGTAGTGACCCGAACTTTTCCATGTTTATATAAATATTAAATGAAATTGTTATTTACATGATTAAGTGTTTCCAACATGTTAAGCAATCAAACTTGTTAAGACTTGATTAATTGAAATAGGTTTCATATAGACAATTGACCACCCAAGTTGACCGGTGATTCACGAACGTTAAAACTTGTAAAAACTATACGATGACATATATATGGTTATACATATAGTTAACATGATTTTATTATAATTATGTATCTCATTAGGTATTTTAACAATGAGTTATATACATAAAAATGAGACTATTAATTTAAGAAACTCGAAAACGATATATATAACGATTATCGTTATAACAACGTCTTACTAGGTACATATGAATCATATTAAGATATTGATACACTTGGTTAATTATGTTAAATGATAAGTAAATATATTATTAAGTGTATTAACAATGAAATACATATGTAAAAATAAGACTACTAACTTAATGATTTCGAAACGAGACATATATGTAACGATTATCGTTGTAATGACATTTAACTTTATATATCATACTAAGATATATTATATATCATAATATCATGATAATATAACAATTTAACATCTCATTTGTAATAATAAATAATGGGTTAACAACATTCAACAAGATCGTTAACCTAAAGGTTTCAAAACAACATTTACATGTAACGACTAACGATGACTTAACGACTCAGTTAAAATGTATATACATGTAGTGTTTTAATATGTATTCATACACTTTTGAAAGACTTCAAGACACTTATCAAAATACTTCTACTTAACAAAAATGCTTACAATTACATCCTCGTTCAGTTTCATCAACAATTCTACTCGTATGCACCCGTATTCGTACTCGTACAATACACAGCTTTTAGATGTATGTACTATTAGTATATACACTCCAATGATCAGCTCTTAGCAGCCCATGTGAGTCACCTAACACATGTGGGAAACATCATTTGGCAACTAGCATGAAATATCTCATAAAATTACAAAAATATGAGTAATCATTCATGACTTATTTACATGAAAACAAAATTACATATCCTTTATATCTAATCCATACACCAACGACCAAAAAAACCTACAAAAACTTTCATTCTTCAATTTTATTCATCTAATTGATCTCTCTCAAGTTCTATCTTCAAGTTCTAAGTGTTCTTCATAAATTCCAAAAGTTCTAGTTTCATAAAATCAAGAATACTTCCAAGATTGCAAGTTTACTTCCAAGTTTTCTAAATCCATTCCAAGTAATCATCCAAGATCAAGAAACCTTTGTTACTTACAGTAGGTTATCTTTCTAATACAAGGTAATAATCATATTGAAGCTTTAATTCAATTTCTATAACTATAACAATCTTATTTCGAGTGAAAATCTTACTTGAAATTGTTTTCGTGTCATGATTCTGCTTCAAGAACTTTCAAGCCATCCAAGGATCCTTTGAAGCTAGATCTATTTTTCTCATTTCCAGTAGGTTTATCCAAGGAACTTAAGGTAGTAATGATGTTCATAACATCATTCAATTCATACATATAAAGCTATCTTATTCGAAGGTTTAAACTTGTAATCACTAGAACATAGTTTAGTTAATTCTAAACTTGTTCGCAAACAAAAGTTAATCCTTCTAACTTGAATCTTAAAATAAACTAAACACATGTTCTATATCTATATGATATGCTAACTTAATGATTTAAAACCTGGAAACACGAAAAACACCGTAAAACCGGATTTACGCCGTCGTAGTAACACCGCGGGCTGTTTTGGGTTAGTTAATTAAAAACTATGATAAACTTTGATTTAAAAGTTGTTATTCTGAGAAAATGATTTTTATTATGAACATGAAACTATATCCAAAAATTATGGTTAAACTCAAAGTGGAAGTATGTTTTCTAAAATGGTCATCTAGACGTCGTTCTTTCGACTGAAATGACTACCTTTACAAAAATGACTTGTAACTTATTTTTCCGACTATAAACCTATACTTTTTCTGTTTAGATTCATAAAATATAGTTCAATATGAAACCATAGCAATTTGATTCACTCAAAACGGATTTAAAATGAAGAAGTTATGGGTAAAACAAGATTGGATAATTTTTCTCATTTTAGCTACGTGAAAATTGGTAACAAATCTATTCCAACCATAACTTAATCAAATTGTATTGTATATTATGTAATCTTGAGATACCATAGACACGTATACAATGTTTCGACCTATCATGTCGACACATATATATATATTTCGGAACAACCATAGACACTCTATATGTGAATGTTGGAGTTAGCTATACAGGGTTGAGGTTGATTCCAAAATATATATAGTTTGAGTTGTGATCAATACTGAGATACGTATACACTGGGTCGTGGATTGATTCAAGATTATATTTATCGATTTATTTCAGTACATCTAACTGTGGACAACTAGTTGTAGGTTACTAACGAGGACAGCTGACTTAATAAACTTAAAACATCAAAATATATTAAAAGTGTTGTAAATATATTTTGAACATACTTTGATATATATGTATATATTGTTATAGGTTCGTGAATCAACCAGTGGCCAAGTCTTACTTCCCGACGAAGTAAAAATCTGTGAAAGTGAGTTATAGTCCCACTTTTAAAATCTAATATTTTTGAGATGAGAATACATGCAGGTTTTATAAATGATTTACAAAATAGACACAAGTACGTGAAACTACATTCTATGGTTGAATTATCGAAATCGAATATGCCCCTTTTTATTAAGTCTTGTAATCTAAGAATTAGGGAACAGACACCCTAATTGACGCGAATCCTAAAGATAGATCTATTGGGCCTAACAAACCGCATCCAAAGTACCGGATGCTTTAGTACTTCGAAATTTATATCATATCCGAAGGGTGTCCCGGAATGATGGGGATATTCATATATATGCATCTTGTTAATGTCGGTTACCAGGTGTTCACCATATGAATGATTTTTATCTCTATGTATGGGATGTGTATTGAAATATGAAATCTTGTGGTCTATTGTTACGATTTGATATATATATGTTAAACCTATAACTCACCAACATTTTGTTGACGTTTAAAGCATGTTTATTCTCAGGTGAATACTAAGAGCTTCCGCTGTTGCATACTAAAATAAGGACAAGATTTGGAGTCCATGTTTGTATGATATTGTGTAAAAACTGCATTCAAGAAACTGATTTCGATGCAACATATTTGTATTGTAAACCATTATGTAATGGTCGTGTGTAAACAGGATATTTTAGATTATCATTATTTGATAATCTACGTAAAGCTTTTTTGAACCTTTATTTATGAAATAAAGGTTATGGTTTGTTTTAAAAATGAATGCAGTCTTTGAAAAACGTCTCATATAGAGGTCAAAACCTCGCAACGAAATCAATTAATATGGAACGTTTTTAATCAATAAGAACGGGACATTTCAGTTGGTATCCGAGCGTTGGTCTTAGAGAACCAGAATTTTGCATTAGTGTGTCTTATCGAGTTTGTTAGGATGCATTAGTGAGTCTGGACTTCGACCGTGTTTACTTGAAAAATGATTGCTTAACAAATTTTGTTGGAAACTATATATTTTTAACATGTGAATATTATGTGATATATTAATCTCTTAACGCGTTTGATATTATGTGATAGATGTCTATCTCTAGAACAAGTCCCATTGACTCACCTAATAATAATGAAGAGTCAAATGTAAATTGGAATGATTCGTGGACTGATTCACAAGTTCCCGAAGAGGAACCGGAAGAAGAGTCGGAACCGGAAGAAGAATCGGAACCGGAAGAAGAATCGGAACCGGATGAAGAAATAGAACCGGTGGGGGAAATAATAAAACGGTTAAGTAAAAGAAAATCCTCAACCAACCGACCAAGGTTAATTATGGTCAATGGTGTTTCCGCCAAGGAAGCAAAATATTGGGAGAATTACCAATTCTCCGATGAATCGGATTCCGACGAGAATTTCGATGATGTTATAGAAATTACCCCAACTGAATTTAAAAAGGCAAAAGAAAATAATAAGGGAAAGGGCATAAAAATAGAGAAATCTAATTCCAACCCCGATGAACTTTATATGTATCGTCAACCCCCGAAGTCCTTAAGTTGTAACAATGACCCGGGAACCTCTAAACCACCAGGTTTTTCTAAACCAATGTGGAAAACGATGGCTCGTATTAGGGGAACATCATATATCCCTAGAAACTTGGCAAAACGAACCAAAACCGAAGAAGAAGAAACAAGCGAGTCGGAATAAGATAGTTGTATTCTTGTGGTGTAATATATGTAATATAGTGTGCTTATGTTTTATGATATATGTAAAAATTGCTTGTATTAATAAGTATTTTTTTTTTATGAATCTAACTCTTGTCTATTTTATAGTATAAAAACACAAAATGGATAGACAACCCAATATTTTAAGAGACCTACCCGGAGACATGATTGATGAAATCTTGTCTAGAGTCGGTCAGAATTCTTCGGCACAACTATTTAAGGCGAGATCAGTTTGTAAGATATTCGAAGAACGTTCTAAGAATGCCTTGGTTTATAAAAGGCTTTCGTTCGAAAGATGGGGGATATCACATTGGGAAATCCATAAGTTACGATGTGTTTACTTTGACGTATATATTTCGGGGAACCCAAATGCTATTTTACGCAATGGGTTAAGAAATTATTTTGACTCAATATATCCGAATATTGGACTTCGTGATTTAGAAAAAGCGGCTAACATGCAACATAAAGAAGCATGTTATGCTTACGGATTAGTAATGTTCGCTTCTCACCAAAGTGAGAATAAGAACATCGGGCTACAACTATTAAACAAAACGTTCCCACAAGTGACGGAGTCGGTAATTGGGGTAAGAAATGAGGTTTTTAGATTGTTACGGGACTGTTGGACATTACGTAACCCTCGTCCCTTTGACGAGGTTACAACACGCTATCTTATCAACGGCCATAACGGTTATGTTCCACAAGACCAAGGATGGGAAGTAATCCTAGTAAAACCAGAATGCATGACTTGTTTCTGGACGTATGAATTACGTGTCTTTATTGCCTTTGCTGAACGACTTGTGTACTAGCTAGAATTATCTTCACAACCATCTTGTATCAAATTTATTTTGTGCTATATTTCATGCTATATGTAAAATAAGCGGTATTGTAAGTTTGTAAAATATTGTGTAAAAGTTTGAACGCGAAATATTATTATAATCAGTTTTTCATATAGAATTGTAGTAGTTGAATTGTATATTAGCTACTAAGTATGAACTTAACGGGTAGGTACTACCCGAATTTAAACTTATAAAACGCTAATATGAAGAAAAATCTTTTATAAATGAGTTCATATTATGCTACGAAATACTATTAACTACTCTTAATATTCTGTATGATTAACTTGTTCCATTTGACTATTTTGAAGGAAATGGCACCGACTACTCGACACACCGTGAATATGAATGAAGAGGAATTCCGTACTTTTCTAGCTTCAAACATAGCCGCAGTACAGGCTACGCTACATACCAACAATAACCTTGGATCTAGCAGTACAGGAAATCGTGTAGGATGCACCTACAAAGAATTCACTGCCTACAAACCTTTGGAATTTGATGGAACCGAAGGACCGATCGGATTGAAACGGTGGACCGAGAAGGTCGAATTGGTGTTTTCCATAAGTAAGTGTACTGAAGAGGACAAAGTGAAGTACGCTACGCATACCTTCACAGGTTCTGCGTTAACATGGTGGAATACCTATCTAGAGCAAGTGGGACAAGATGATGCGTACGCACTACCGTGGTCAGCATTCAAGCACTTGATGAACGAGAAGTACCGTCCCAGAACCGAGGTCAATAAGCTCAAGACAGAACTTAGAGGGTTACGAACCCAAGGATTTGATATTACCACGTACGAAAGACGATTCACAGAATTGTGCCTATTGTGTCCGGGAGCATTCGAAGATGAGGAAGAGAAGATCGACGCGTTTGTGAAAGGATTACCGGAAAGAATCCAAGAAGATATAAGTTCACACGAGCCCGCCTCCATACAACAGGCATGTAGAATGGCTCACAAACTAGTGAACCAGATTGAAGAAAGAATTAAAGAACAGACTGCTGAAGAGGCCAATATGAAGCAAGTCAAAAGAAAGTGGGAGGAAAACGGTGATAAGAATCACCAATACAACAACAACAGCAATTACAACAATAATCACAACAATTATCCTAACAATCGCAACATCAATCGCAACTACAACAAATGGCCCAACAACAATAACAACAACAACAACAGCAACTACAACAATCATCCCAACAACAATAATTACCGCAACAACAACAACAATCAGAAGAAGCTATGCCAAAGGTGTGAAAAGTATCACTTGGGGTTCTGCACCAAATTTTGCAACAAGTGTAAAAGAAATGGTCATAGCGCGGCGAAGTGTGAGGTCTATGGACCAGGGGTTAACAGAACGAAAGGAACAAATGGTGTCGGAACGAGTAATGGCGGAGCAAGTAGTGTCGGAGCAAGTTATGCCAATGTAGTTTGTTATAAATGTGGAAAATCGGGCCACATTATTAGAAATTTCCCGAACCAGGAGAACACGAATGGACAAGGCCGCATAAGAGTTTTCAATATTAATGCGGCAGAGGCACAGGAAGACCCGGAGCTTGTTACGGGTACGTTTCTTATTGACAATAAATCTGCTTACGTTTTATTTGATTCGGGTGCGGATAGAAGCTATATGAGTAGAGATTTTTGTGCTAAATTAAGTTGTCCATTGACGCCTTTGGATAGTAAATTTTTACTCGAATTAGCAAATGGTAAATTAATTTCAGCAGATAATATATGTCGGACTCGAGAAATTAAACTGGTTAGCGAAACATTTAAGATTGATTTGATACCAGTAGAGTTAGGGAGTTTTGATGTGATAATCGGTATGGACTGGTTGAAAGAAGTGAAAGCAGAGATCGTTTGTTACAAAAATGCAATTCGCATTATACGAGAAAAAGGAAAACCCTTAATGGTGTACGGAGAAAAGGGCAACACGAAGCTACATCTTATTAGTAATTTGAAGGCACAAAAACTAATAAGAAAAGGTTGCTATGCTGTTCTAGCACACGTCGAGAAAGTACAAACTGAAGAAAAGAGCATCAATGATGTTCCCATTGCAAAAGAATTTCCCGATGTATTTCCGAAAGAATTACCGGGATTACCCCCACATCGATCCGTTGAATTTCAAATAGATCTTGTACCAGGAGCTGCACCAATAGCTCATGCTCCTTACAGACTCGCACCCAGCGAGATGAAAGAACTGCAAAGCCAATTACAAGAACTTTTAGAGCGTGGTTTCATTCGATCAAGCACATCACCGTGGGGAGCTCCTGTTTTGTTTGTCAAGAAGAAAGATGGTACATTCAGGTTGTGTATCGACTACCGAGAGTTGAACAAACTTACCATCAAGAACCGCTACCCACTACCGAGAATCGACGACTTATTTGATCAACTACAAGGCTCATCTGTTTATTCAAAGATTGACTTACGTTCCGGGTATCATCAAATGCGGGTGAAAGAAGATGATATTCCAAAGACTGCTTTCAGAACACGTTACAGTCATTACGAGTTTATGGTCATGCCGTTTGGTTTAACTAATGCACCAGCTGTGTTCATGGACCTTATGAACCGAGTGTGTGGACCATACCTTGACAAGTTTGTCATTATTTTCATTGATGACATACTTATTTACTCAAAGAATGACCAAGAACACGGTGAACATTTGAGAAAGGTGTTAGAAGTATTGAGGAAGGAAGAATTGTACGCTAAGTTTTCAAAGTGTGCATTTTGGTTGGAAGAAGTTCAATTCCTCGGTCACATAGTGAACAAAGAAGGTATTAAGGTGGATCCGGCAAAGATAGAAACTGTTGAAAAGTGGGAAACCCCGAAAACTCCAAAACACATACGCCAGTTTTTAGGACTAGCTGGTTACTACATAAGGTTCATCCAAGACTTTTCCAGAATAGCAAAACCCTTGACTGCATTAACGCATAAAGGGAAGAAATTTGAATGGAATGATGAACAAGAGAAAGCGTTTCAGTTATTGAAGAAAAAGCTAACTACGGCACCTATATTGTCATTGCCTGAAGGAAATGATGATTTTGTGATTTATTATGACGCATCAAAGCAAGGTCTCGGTTGTGTATTAATGCAACGAACGAAGGTGATTGCTTATGCGTCTAGACAATTGAAGATTCACGAACAAAATTATACGACGCATGATTTGGAATTAGGAGCGGTTGTTTTTGCATTAAAGACTTGGAGGCACTACTTATATGGGGTCAAAAGTATTATATATACTGACCACAAAAGTCTTCAACACATATTTAATCAGAAACAACTGAATATGAGGCAGCGTAGGTGGATTGAATTATTGAATGATTACGACTTTGAGATTCGTTACCACCCAGGGAAGGCAAATGTGGTAGCCGATGCCTTGAGCAGGAAGGACAGAGAACCCATTCGAGTAAAATCTATGAATATAATGATTCATAATAACCTTACTACTCAAATAAAGGAGGCGCAACAAGGAGTTTTAAAAGAGGGAAATTTAAAGGATGAAATACCCAAAGGATCGGAGAAGCATCTTAATATTCGGGAAGATGGAACCCGGTATAGGGCTGAAAGGATTTGGGTACCAAAATTTGGAGATATGAGAGAAATGGTACTTAGAGAAGCTCATAAAACCAGATACTCAATACATCCTGGAATGGGGAAGATGTACAAGGATCTCAAGAAACATTTTTGGTGGCCAGGTATGAAAGCCGATGTTGCTAAATACGTAGGAGAATGTTTGACGTGTTCTAAGGTCAAAGCTGAGCATCAGAAACCATCAGTTCTACTTCAACAACCCGAAATCCTGGAAAGGAAATGGGAAAACATTACCATGGATTTCATCACTAAATTGCCAAGGACTGCAAGCGGTTTTGATACTATTTGGGTAATAGTTGATCGTCTCACCAAATCAGCACACTTCCTGCCAATAAGAGAAGATGACAAGATAGAGAAGTTAGCACGACTGTATTTGAAGGAAGTCATCTCCAGACATGGAATACCAATCTCTATTATCTCTGATAGGGATGGCAGATTTATTTCAAGATTCTGGCAGACATTACAGCAAGCATTGGGAACTCGTCTAGACATGAGTACTGCCTATCATCCACAAATTGATGGGCAGAGCGAAAGGACGATACAAACGCTTGAAGACGTGCTACGAGCTTGTGTTATTGATTTCGGAAACAGTTGGGATCGACATCTACCGTTAGCAGAATTTTCCTACAACAACAGCTACCATTCAAGCATTGAGATGGCGCCGTTTGAAGTACTTTATGGTAGAAAGTGCAGGTCTCCGATTTATTGGAGTGAAGTGGGGGATAGATATATTACGGGTCCGGAGATAATACAAGAAACTACCGAGAAAATCATCCAAATTCAACAAAGATTGAAAACCGCCCAGAGTTGACAAAAGAGCTACGCGGACAGTAAAAGAAAAGATATAGAGTTTGAAATTGGAGAAATGGTCATGCTTAAGGTTTCACCTTGGAAAGGCGTTGTTCGATTTGGTAAACGGGGGAAACTAAATCCAAGGTACATTGGACCATTCAAGATTATAGATCGTGTCGGACCAGTAGCTTACCAACTGGAGCTACCTCAACAACTCGCGGCTGTACATAACACTTTCCACGTCTCAAATTTGAAAAAAAAAATTTGCTAAAGAAGATCTCACTATTCCGTTGGACGAAATCCAAATCAATGAAAAACTTCAATTCATTGAAGAACCCGTCGAAATAATGGATCATGAGGTTAAGAGACTTAAACAAAACAAGATACCGATTGTTAAGGTTCGATGGAATGCTCGTAGAGGACCCGAGTTCACCTGGGAGAGTGAAGATCAGATGAAGAAGAAATATCCGCATTTATTTCCAGAAGATACGTCAACACCTCCAACTGCTTAAAATTTCGGGACGAAATTTATTTAACGGGTAGGTACTGTAGTGACCCGAACTTTTCCATGTTTATATAAATATTAAATGAAATTGTTATTTACATGATTAAGTGTTTCCAACATGTTAAGCAATCAAACTTGTTAAGACTTGATTAATTGAAATAGGTTTCATATAGACAATTGACCACCCAAGTTGACCGGTGATTCACGAACGTTAAAACTTGTAAAAACTATACGATGACATATATATGGTTATATATATAGTTAACATGATTTTATTATAAGTATATATCTCATTAGGTATTTTAACAATGAGTTATATACATAAAAATGAGACTATTAATTTAAGAAACTCGAAAACGATATATATAACGATTATCGTTATAACAACGTCTTACTAGGTACATATGAATCATATTAAGATATTGATACACTTGGTTAATTATGTTAAATGATAATTAAATATATTATTAAGTGTATTAACAATGAAATACATATGTAAAAATAAGACTACTAAGTTAATGATTTCGAAACGAGACATATATGTAACGATTATCGTTGTAACGACATTTAACTGTATATATATCATACTAAGATATATTATATATCATAATATCATGATAATATAACAATTTAACATCTCATTTGTTATAATAAATAATGGGTTAACAACATTCAACAAGATCGTTAACCTAAAGGTTTCAAAACAACATTTACATGTAACGACTAACGATGACTTAACGACTCAGTTAAAATGTATATACATGTAGTGTTTTAATATGTATTCATACACTTTTGAAAGACTTCAAGACACTTATCAAAATACTTCTACTTAACAAAAATGCTTACAATTACATCCTCGTTCAGTTTCATCAACAATTCTACTCGTATGCACCCGTATTCGTACTCGTACAATACACAGCTTTTAGATGTATGTACTATTGGTATATACACTCTAATGATCAGCTCTTAGTAGCCCATTTGAGTCACCTAACACATGTGGGAACCATCATTTGGGAACTAGCATGAAATATCTCATAAAATTACAAAAATATGAGTAATCATTCATGACTTATTTACATGAAAACAAAATTACATATCCTTTATATCTAATCCATACACCAACGACCAAAAACACCTACAAAAACTTTCATTCTTCAATTTTCTTCATCTAATTGATCTCTCTCAAGTTCTATCCTCAAGTTCTAAGTGTTCTTCATAAATTCCAAAAGTTCTAGTTTCAGAAAATCAAGAATACTTCCAAGATTGCAAGTTTACTTCCAAGTTTTCTAAATCCATTCCAAGTAATCATCCAAGATCAAGAAACCTTTGTTACTTACAGTAGGTTATCTTTCTAATACAAGGTAATAATCATATTGAAACTTTAATTCAATTTCTATAACTATAAGAATCTTATTTCGAGTGGAAATCTTACTTGAAATTGTTTTCGTGTCATGATTCTGCTTCAAGAACTTTCAAGCCATCCAAGGATCCTTTGAAGCTAGATCTATTTTTCTCATTTTCAGTAGGTTTATCCAAGGAACTTAAGGTAGTAATGATGTTCATAACATCATTCGATTCATACATATAAAGCTATCTTATTCGAAGGTTTAAACTTGTAATCACTAGAACATAGTTTAGTTAATTCTAAACTTGTTCGCAAACAAAAGTTAATCCTTCTAACTTGACTTTTAAAATCAACTAAACACATGTTCTATATCTATATTATATGCTAACTTAATGATTTAAAACCTGTAAACACGAAAAACACCGTAAAACCGGATTTACGCCGTCGTAGTAACACCGCGGGCTGTTTTGGGTTAGTTAATTAAAAACTATGATAAACTTTGATTTAAAAGTTGTTATTCTGAGAAAATGATTTTTATTATGAACATGAAACTATATCCAAAAATTATGGTTAAACTCAAAGTGGAAGTATGTTTTCTAAAATGGTCATCTAGACGTCGTTCTTTCGACTGAAATGACTACCTTTACAAAAATGACTTGTAACTTATTTTTTAGACTATAAACCTATACTTTTTCTGTTTAGATTCATAAAATATAGTTCAATATGAAACCATAGCAATTTGATTCACTCAAAACGGATTTAAAATGAAGAAGTTATGGGTAAAACAAGATTGGATAATTTTTCTCATTTTAGCTATGTGAAAATTGGTAACAAATCTATTCCAACCATAACTTAATCAACTTGTATTGTATATTATGTAATCTTGAGATACCATAGACACGTATACAATGTTTCGACCTATCATGTCGACACATCTATATATATTTCGGAACAACCATAGACACTCTATATGTGAATGTTGGAGTTAGCTATACAGGGTTGAGGTTGATTCCAAAATATATATAGTTTGAGTTGTGATCAATACTGAGATACGTATACACTGGGTCGTGGATTGATTCAAGATTATATTTATCGATTTATTTCAGTACATCTAACTGTGGACAACTAGTTGTAGGTTACTAACGAGGACAGCTGACTTAATAAACTTAAAACATCAAAATATATTAAAAGTGTTGTAAATATATTTTGAACATACTTTGATATATATGTATATATTGTTATAGGTTCGTGAATCAACCAGTGGCCAAGTCTTACTTCCCGACAAAGTAAAAATCTGTGAAAGTGAGTTATAGTCCCACTTTTAAAATCTAATATTTTTGGGATGAGAATACATGCAGGTTTTATAAATGATTTACAAAATAGACACAAGTACGTGAAACTACATTCTATGGTTGAATTATCGAAATAGAATATGCCCCTTTTTATTAAGTCTGGTAATCTAAGAATTAGGGAACAGACACCCTAATTGACGCGAATCCTAAAGATAGATCTATTGGGCCTAACAAACCCCATCCAAAGTACCGGATGCTTTAGTACTTCGAAATTTATATCATATCCGAAGGGTGTCCCGGAATGATGGGGATATTCATATATATGCATCTTGTTAATGTCGGTTACCAGGTGTTCACAATATGAATGATTTTTATCTCTATGTATGGGATGTGTATTGAAATATGAAATCTTGTGGTCTATTGTTACGATTTGATATATATAGGTTAAACCTATAACTCACCAACATTTTTGTTGACGTTTAAAGCATGTTTATTCTCAGGTGAATACTAAGAGCTTCCGCTGTTGCATACTAAAATAAGGACAAGATTTGGAGTCCATGTTTGTATGATATTGTGTAAAAACTGCATTCAAGAAACTGATTTCGATGTAACATATTTGTATTGTAAACCATTATGTAATGGTCGTGTGTAAACAGGATATTTTAGATTATCATTATTTGATAATCTACGTAAAGCTTTTTAAACCTTTACTTATGAAATAAAGGTTATGGTTTGTTTTAAAAATGAATGCAGTCTTTGAAAAACGTCTCATATAGAGGTCAAAACCTCGCAACAAAATCAATTAATATGGAACGTTTTTAATCAATAAGAACGGGACATTTCACCATTAGCTTTGCCATCATTTCGTCAAGGTTTGTCTTTTTCTCATCGGGTTGAGGCGGTTTATTAAAATAACCAGGTCTTTGCTGATTGTAAGTATTGTTGGATACTTGTTGATTGCTAGGACCTTATTGGTTGTTTTGCTGAGCATTTGGATTGTACGGAATGTTTTGATTTCGATTGTAGTTTGGCCTTGGCGGTTGATAATTATTTTGATAATTATTTTTTGGCCTTTGGTTCATGTATGAAACATTCTCTCTTTGCTCCATTGTTTGTTCAACACTGAGACAATCTTTTGCAAATGTGGTCCTCTACACTGCTCACAACTAATGCGTATTGCGTGAATATCTTTAGTCATCTTTTCCATTCATCTCTCGAAAGCATCTAGCTTTGCGGAAATGGAATCAAAGTCATGGCTAGAATCGGCTCTAGCCGCTTTAGATGAACGAAAAATATCTTTTTTGTGATGCCACTTATGTGAGTAAGATGCTGTATTATCAATAATTTTCTGAGCCTCGGTTGCGGTTTTCTTCATAATGAAACCACCAGCTGCTGTGTCGATGTCTTTTCGTGCAGCGACGTCGACTCCTTTGTAAAATATTTGAACTATTTAATAAGTATCTAGACCGTGTTGAGGACATCCTCTCAACATTTTTCCGAATCTTGTCCATGCCTCATATAACGTTTCATTTGGCTTTTGTGCGAATGTGGAAATTTCTCCTTGAAGTCTCACGGCTTTAGATGCCGGAAAGAATCTTTTAAGAAATTTCTCAACTAAAACATCCCATGAATCAATCGCTCCTTCGGGTAGCGATTCTAACCAATCTTTGGCTTCTCCCTTTAAAGTCCAGAGGAACAACATGAGAATGATCTGTTCATCCTCAATTTCTCTGATTTTGAATAGAGTACAGATCCTATTAAAGGTTCGAAGATGTTCGTTTGGATTCTCTTTTGGCGTACCACTAAATTGGCACTGTTTAGTTACCATGTGTAGGATTTGTCCTTTGATTTCTTAATCTGACGCATTAACGTCTGGTTGAATAATTGCATGACCTTGGCCAGTGCGTGTAGCTTTCATTCGATCCTCCATGCTTTGAGGTTCTGTTTCTTCCATATCTGAATTTGTTGAATCTGAATCACTAGAAGATTCTGATTTAACGGTTTCTTCTTTGATAATCTCTAGATGAATAATTTGTGGATCAGGAGGAATGATTAGTCGTTCAGGATCTCTGAATTGTCCTTGAATATCCTCCGGGTCCTCAATTGTACAGTCGGGTTCAAAAAATGGATTATTGGAAATTTGAGTTGGAGTACTTGTTCGACTATATGATGATTCTAAAGAAATATCAATGGCGACTATATTGGCTAGATGTCTTGATCGAGTTACAGGTGGTGAACTGATGTCGTAGGGGGTGTATACAAAATAGTATTATTGTTAGTGCGAAATACTATTAAATATGCTACAATTTTACACAAGATATTTATTTATTTATAGAATGGATATACTTAAACCTTGCTACAACACTTGTAAGCAGTGTACCTAATCGTAGAGTAGTGTAGTTTTTAGCAAGTCCGGTTCGTTCCACAGGGAGCTAGTGAAGTTTAACGCTATATTTTTACACACAATATTTGTAAAAAATACAAAAAAATATATATGTACTAGTAGTATTATTATTATAAAAGGGGGGTTTTTTACCGTTTAATGACCGGTTTGTCGATTCTATATTTTAAGCGTAAAGATAAATGACGATAATTAAAGTGCGTAAAATAATGACAATAAATAAAATGACAGTAAATAAAATTGCGAGTAATAAAATGACAGTAAATAAAGATACGATGAGAAATATAATAAAAGAATTATGCTTATTTAAACTTCCGTAATCATGATGTTTGACGTGTTGATTTTAATTTATTACCATGGGTTAATTATCCTTTGTCCTGGTTTATTTGATACGTCTATCTGGTTTTTGTCCATAATAGTCCATCGGTCATAAATATAAAGTGCGAGTATCCTCGTCAAATTACCCTTATACCCGAAGTCAAATATTCCAACTGATTAAGGATTTAAACTGTGACGCAGTTATCACTTCTGTCAACAATTACACCAGTTATCACTGTATGTAATCCACCCCTGTTTTAATTAGTTTATGAATATTAATTCATCCACTTGATCAGAATGAATAATCAATTACCCAACTCAATTGATTAATTAAATGATTATAACAGATTCCATATGAACGTCACTAAATAGGACAACCATAATCATTATTAATTATTAGGTTAATTAATTTGAAGATAGGTTCGACAGACTCCAATGAGTTGTCACTCAATTAGACAATACCCCCCATCTATTAATAGTCAATAGTCCAATTTCCACAAGTGTCGTTCTTTTGTCCAAACCCCAATTATGGTACAAAGCCCAATTATCCAATTTTAGTAATTAGCCCAACATCATGATTACTTCGTTTTAAATAAGCATAATAATAACTTAGCTACGAGACATTAATATAAAAAGGTTGAACATAACTTACAATGATTAAAAATAGCGTAGCGTTACACGGACAGAATTTCGACTTACATACTCAAAAGATCTCTATCATAAATCTTATTATTATCATAATTTAAAATTAAAATTAAGATTATTGTTATATCTGATTACATTAACATTATGATAGAGAATTATAAATATAGATATTGATATTTGATATAGAAAAGTAAGAAAAAGATAGAAAAAAATGATCGAAGAAAAAAAAAAGTCGTCCCAAATTTTGATCGTAAATCATCGCTTTTATAGCGAAATTAGAAATTGAATTTTCATTTACGACCCCTGAACTATGCTCAATTAACAACTTTTTATTATTTAATATTATTCTTATTATGAATTATTTAAATATTATATTTTATTCTTGTGCATAGTTGACTCGTAATTTTTACACCGTTGCGTCGAGCGCTGAAAGTTGGTTCATGCCTCGGTTCCGGATTTTCGAACGCCCTTTCGTACAATTTTATATCGTGTACTTTGCGTTTTATAACTTGTACTCTTGTCATTTTTAGACGTTCTTCATCAATAATTTGAACCTTTTTGATTGTATCTTGTACTTTTGAGCTTTTTGGACCTTTGCGTCTTCAAATCTTCGTTTTCGCCTTTTGTCTTCGCACTTATTTAAAATAAACGAATATTACTCGAAAATGGAACAATTGCAACTAAAATCTTGTCTTTCTTGGGGGATTTTGCTATGAAATATATGTTCCTTTTTAGCCTTATCAATATCCCCACACTTGAGCGTTGCTTGTCCTCAAGCAATACAGTCTTGAAATAATATAATACATCACACGAATCACTTCTTTATTCTTCACACTTTGTACATCAGTGATTTTGATAGAGCGGTATAAACAATGATATTAACAATAGAACCATGGTTAAAGGTGGGTGTGTCATCCACAGTTGCCTCGGGTTTAGGTCAACGACACTTGCAATCAAATAGCCGATTTACTTTCGGTTTCCAAAGCAAAGTGCACATTTGAAAGGCGGTTTACAGTCCCACATGACTATAAAAATTTAGATCCTTTAGGAAATAGGATCTTTATGAAAACATTTGATCTTTTGAAAATTCAATCTAGCTTTTACCCTAGATAAGTTTTCTGATTTGATCCACCATTGGTGTTGCAAAATATATTTGTGGATCAATATTTTGGCTAAAAACATTTAGGTTCGTGTAATCCACTGCTATCCCGGTATCGGAAAGCACACATCCAGTTTACTTGTTCCGTATATTACCTTTCGGCAAACTACCGTCCGGTTGTAAAGGAAAGCGATGAACAAGAAACTGTTAAGGCAATGTCTAATGACATGCTTTTGGTTATGGTTTTTTAACGTGTCGGATGCTAGAACTATCCTTGGTAGGAGCGATAGTAAAGATCATCCTATGATTTTTCGGTCTGGCACAAGGTCCTGTCTCCGACCATGCTATGCAACCACCGTTCTTACGGTTGACACCCGATTTGGTTCAGGTGACCTAATGAATTCCAGGTGAATTCCTAGGATTTTACGTTCAATGGTAATGAACGCATTGAAAATGGATTTTCAGAAAACAAATCGGTTTGCAATTTTGATCAAAATATTTTCTCGTTCAAGCTCGAGTTTAGATATCATTGAATTTCATGAGTTTGAATTCTCAATCTTTAAGGTCAATCTCTAGGATTGAGTAATATCAGTCTTAAAAGCTGATTTTTAATCTTTAAGGAGATTATCCTTTCTGGGGATCTGATTCATTAGTCTTATCAAGCTAATTTGCACGGTGCCCCCCCATTGTACGAGATAAATCCTTCTCATGGTTAGGATAAATCTGACCACATGGCGACCCTGTTTGATGCTGAGGTCCGTGGATTTCCTGCTGATTTTAGAGATGACTTTTCTAGATTTTTCGTCAACCTACAGCTGGTCTAGACGACAACTTCATGACCTAAATCAAGAAGCGCGTTTCTTTTTCGGAAGACTTTACTTCCTTTTAATGATGGAATTGATTCATCGTGTAGATCCATCTTTCTTACAGTAAATCGGGTAAAACTGATTAAAATCGTCCAAAGCAAAAGTACCTGCAATAATCTTGTACAAAAATATGTGATATATGTTTTAAATTGAATAACTTGGTACATTCTTCCCACACTTAGTTTCTTTCTTTGCCTTTTTATTTTCTTCTATTTCATTTTAAATGAATTCAAGCGTTTTAGGGTGTTTCTCAATTTATGTCCTTTTCGAGGTAACGATAATTTCGGTATTATCACCTAGTTTTCATCGTTCATAAATATGTATAAACATGATTTTGAGTTCATTTAATTGAAAATTTTTCAAATTTTCACAAAATTTGGCAAATAAACTAAGTATAAACCTGAGAGAATTTATAACCCTTCCCCACACTTAAGATCATGCAATGTCCTCATTTGCATGAAATCAGACTATAATTTAAATTCATGAGGGTGATTAGCGTAGAAAAGTGATTAAAAATACCGAGTTTGCAAACATATTGTTATTTCACATTTGATTTTTTGCGTCTTGTCAAAATCAGTAGCTTTTGCTGAACTTCATGACAGTCTTTGAAAGTGCGCTGTTTTTACCCTGTTTTGTACATAACATAAAATACAAACATATATACATATTTTTGAAGTTTGGTATATAACCCCACGTTCAAAAATTTATAAAACATAGTATTTTTTGGCATACTTTAAATCAATAAAATTAAAAATAATGATAACAAAATTTTTCGTCCCGCCCTCGGGTAAAGTAATTTCGGCTTAATGACCTAGTCTTCAACTCACGACGAATTTTAGAAATCATTTTTTTCAACTTAATGAATTAAAGTAAATTTTGTTTTTTAAAATTCACACAAAACTTAAATTAAAAAAAACATATTAATTTTATATAAAACCTACTAAATAAAAAGATTCAGAATGGAGGGAGAAAACTAATTCTTTAGTGTCTGCTAGCGGAAAAGACCAATCGGGTTCCATTCTCGGAACTACACGAGAACAGAACAACTAACTCTAGATAGCATTTTCTTTTTAGAACATTTGAATCTCCCCACACTTAGGTAGCCGTGGTGTCAAAATTGTGATTAACTTCATCGTTAATTTCTCTTGGTCCATAATCAACTTGCATATCCGTGACTTTTTCTTTAAGCCAGTGCCCGACTTCTTCCGTAATATCCCATAATTCAACTAGCTTCGCCCTTTCTTTAGGCGACAGATTGGATACTAACCGGTTACATAACTTAAAGTTCCCCTTACTTCTAGCATCAATAGCCCGTTTAAAAAGTTTCTTCATTGAACTGTTAATAACGGGGTCATTTAATTTCGTATCAATAACGGGGTTCTTTGTTATCATGTCATCATTAGGTGTTACTTCATTTTCCCCACACTTAGGCGTTTTATTATTATTAAGTATTACCGTTGGAGTTGGTAAAACCACATGGTTCTTACCAATTGTATTTACTGGTTCAACGGTTTTGGCTGGTGGAGATTTAGACTTTCGAATCATAAAGGTGATCGATTTGTCACCACTTTTAAGTGTCATTCTTCCATTTCCTACATCAAATAACGCCTTGGTGGACGCTAAGAATGGCCGACCTAAAATTAGAGGAATGTTTGGGTCCTCTTCTATGTCAATGACAATAAATTCGACTAGAAAGGTTAAATTGCCTACTTGAACGGGTAGGTTGTCAGCAATTCCAACTGGGTGCTTAATGGTTTGATCAAAGAGTCGAACACTCATATCCGTTGGACTTAACTTACCTACACCTAATCTTTTATATAATGAAAGAGGCATAACACTTACACTTGCACCTAAATCTGCTAGTGCATCATACATGACACAATCACTAAGTAGACAAGGAACAATAAATTCACCCGGATCACCTATCCTAGGAGGAGGTTTTGGTGGAACTGTCTTCACCGGGTTTACTTCTACGGCTTTTGTTTCTTGTACTTTCTTATTCTTTTTCTTCTTCTTTCCAGAGGTATCACAAACTTTATTACCTATTACTTGCTCATACTCAACTCCTTTTCTTGGAAACGGGATGGGTGGTCTGTATGGTGCCACCACTGGCTTTACATACTCGGGTGATGGTGGTGGTGTAACTTCTTCATTGTTACTTACATCTAAAACCTTCCCATCTTCTGATGCTGGTTTTTCAGAATTTGTTGAAACCATATTAACATTTTCATTCCGAGGATTTACTTCAGTATTACTCGGTAGCTTTCCTTGTTTACTTTCACTCATCATGCTAGCAAGAGTACCTACGTGTTTTTCTAGATTCAAAATGGAAGCTTGTTGAGTTCTTAATGACTGATCAAACCTCTCATTCGTTTGGGTTTGAGATGTAATAAATTGTGTTTGAGATTCAACTAGCTTGAATACCACGTCTTCCATATTTGACTTTTTCTCTTCAGTTTGTTGTGGTGTTTTATACAAGCCATGTCTTTGTTGATTGAAAGTGTTGGTTTGAGTTGGTTGGTTATTTGGACCTTGTTGGTTGTACGAGTTATTGTTTGGTCCATTTGGATTGTAAAGAATGTTTTGATTTCGATTTAAGTTTAGCCTTGGCGGTTGATAATTATTTTGATAATTATTTCCTGGCCTTTGGTTCATATAGAAAACATTCTCTCGTTGTTCCATGGTTGGTTCAATGTGACAATCTTTCAATAAGTGTGGTCCACCGCATTGCTCACAACTGATTCGTATTGCGTGAATATCTTTATTCATCTTTTCCATTCGTCTTTCGAAAGCATCTATTTTTGCGGAAACGGAATCAAAGTCATGGCTAGAATCAGCTCTAGCCGCTTTAGATGATCGAAAGATATCTTTTTCTTGGTGCCACTCATGAGAGTGGGAGGCTGTGTTATCAATAATTTTGTAAGCTTCAGTTGCGGTTTTCTTCATAATGGAACCACCGGCTGTTATGTCGATGTCTTTTCGTGTAGCAACGTTGACACCTTGGTAGAATATTTGTACTATTTGGTAAGTGTCTAAACCGTGTTGAGGACATCCTCTCAACATCCTTCCGAATCTTGTCCACGCCTCATATAATGTTTCATTTGGCTTTTGCGCGAACGTAACAATTTCTCCTTGAAGTCTCACGGCTTTGGATGCCGGAAAGAATTGTTTAAGAAATTTTTCAACTAAATCATCCCATGTAGTAATCGCCCCTTCAGGTAACGATTCTAACCAATCTTTGGCTTCTCCCTTTAAAGTCCAGGGAAATAACATGAGATAGATTTGTTCGTCTTCCACTTCTCGGATTTTGAATAGTGTACAAATTCTATTGAACGTACGAAGGTGTTCATTCGGATCTTCATTCGGCGCACCACTGAATTGGCATTGATTAGTCACCATATGTATAATTTGTCCTTTAATTTCATAATCTGGAGCATTAACGTTTGGTTGAGTAATTGCATGACCTTGGCCAGTGCGTTTAGCCCTCATTCAGTCTTCCATACTTAGAGGTTCTAGATTTTCCATGATTGGAAGTGTTGTATCCGAATCACTAGAGGTTTCTAATTTAATGGTTTCTTCCTCAACAATCTCTGTTTGAATGATTGGTGGTTCTGGAGGAATAATTAGTGGATCAGGGTCTTGGAATTGTCCTTGAATATCCTCCGAGTTCTTAGTTGTGAAGTCGGGTTCAAAAATTGGATTATCGGAAATTTGAATTGGAGTACTTGGTCGACTAGATGACGATTCTAAAGAAAAATCAACGGCGGCGATATTTGTTAAACGATGTCTTGATCGAGTTACAGGTGGTGAACGTATGAAAGGTGGTGAACGTTTTGCTCGGTGCATTCACAGAATATCCTATTAGTTATAAAAATAAGAAAAACTTATATAAGTTGTCTAATTAATAGACTTTTCTGATTTTGCTCACGTTTCGAATAGCCAAAAGATGCAGCAGAGGGGCAGCATTCGTTTGGTCTCAATATAATTGAGTACTGTTTGGCTCCAATAACCCGGTCCACGTACAAATCCAACTATTACTACGAACCAGAAAATTTTGATGTCTATCAATTTAACCACTTAAAATAAATTTTCGTAATTTTAAGAAATTTAGAGAAGAAGTAGAAAAAAATCTAAGTCCTAAAAACTAGAATGGCGAGAAATAAGAGAGAAAAAGAGTGCGCGTCGAAAAGTGTCGAAAAATGAAAAAGACGAAGAGTGGTTTGTAAACACGCGGTTAATCCAACCTTATAACGATCACTATCTTAAAATTAAAGCTACAAATGGAGATCACTAATTGGAATTGTAATTGATACATAGGTAAACGCGTCGAAAAATAAAAATAAGAAAATAGCGCGAAAAATGGCGTCGCAAAATTCTAAAGCACCTAAAACTTAGTCTAAGGAATAAGCACTTAAGGGATTTTACGGCAAAGCCTAAAAATCTAAAAATGAAAATAACTATGGCAAAACTAAACTTAATACTAAAAGTTGTGACTGAGTCTAAAAATCTAAAGGTAATAAAACTTAAAATAATTTTTTTTTTTACGTTTTTTTTTTTTTTTTTTGCGTTTTTTTCTTTTTTTTTGCGTTTTTTTTTTTTACGTTTTTTTTTTTTTTATTTTACGTTTTTTTTTTTTACGTTTTTGTTTTTTTTTTTGCGTTTTTTTTTTTTTTTTTATATTTTTGCAAATATAAATTAAAAATATAGCGTTTTAGTGCTCCCCGGCAGCGGCGCCAAAAACTTGATGTCGTAGGGGGTGTATACAAAATAGTATTATTTTTAGTGCGAAATACTATTAAATATGCTACAATTTTACACAAGATATTTATTTATTTATAGAATGGATATACTTAAACCTTGCTACAACACTTGTAAGCAGTGTACCTAATCGTAGAGTAGTGTAGTTTTTAGTAAGTCCGGTTCGTTCCACAGGGAGCTAGTGAAGTTTAACGCTATATTTTTACACACAATATTTGTAAAAAATACAAAAAAATATATATGTACTAGTAGTATTATTATTATAAAAGGGGGGTTTTTTACCGTTTAATGACCGGTTTGTCGATTCTATATTTTAAGCGTAAAGATAAATGACGATAATTAAAGTGCGTAAAATAATGACAATAAATAAAATGACAGTAAATAAAATTGCGAGTAATAAAATGACAGTAAATAAAGATACGATGAGAAATATAATAAAAGAATTATGCTTATTTAAACTTCCGTAATCATGATGTTTGACGTGTTGATTTTAATTTATTACCATGGGTTAATTGTCCTTTGTCCTGGTTTATTTGATACGTCTATCTGGTTTTTGTCCATAATAGTCCATCGGTCATAAATATAAAGTGCGAGTATCCTCGTCAAATTACCCTTATACCCGAAGTCAAATATTCCAACTGATTAAGGATTTAAACTGTGACGCAGTTATCACTTCTGTCAACAATTACACCAGTTATCACTGTATGTAATCCACCCCTGTTTTAATTAGTTTATGAATATTAATTCATCCACTTGATCAGAATGAATAATCAATTACCCAACTCAATTGATTAATTAAATGATTATAACAGATTCCATATGAACGTCACTAAATAGGACAACCATAATCATTATTAATTATTAGGTTAATTAATTTGAAGATAGGTTCGACAGACTCCAATGAGTTGTCACTCAATTAGACAATACCCCCCATCTATTAATAGTCAATAGTCCAATTTCCACAAGTGTCGTTCTTTTGTCCAAACCCCAATTATGGTACAAAGCCCAATTATCCAATTTTAGTAATTAGCCCAACATCATGATTACTTCGTTTTAAATAAGCATAATAATAACTTAGCTACGAGACATTAATATAAAAAGGTTGAACATAACTTACAATGATTAAAAATAGCGTAGCGTTACACGGACAGAATTTCGACTTACATACTCAAAAGATCTCTATCATAAATCTTATTATTATCATAATTTAAAATTAAAATTAAGATTATTGTTATATCTGATTACATTAACATTATGATAGAGAATTATAAATATAGATATTGATATTTGATATAGAAAAGTAAGAAAAAGATAGAAAAAAATGATCGAAGAAAAAAAAAGTCGTCCCAAATTTTGATCGTAAATCATCGCTTTTATAGCGAAATTAGAAATTGAATTTTCATTTACGACCCCTGAACTATGCTCAATTAACAACTTTTTATTATTTAATATTATTCTTATTATGAATTATTTAAATATTATATTTTATTCTTGTGCATAGTTGACTCGTAATTTTTACACCGTTGCGTCGAGCGCTGAAAGTTGGTTCATGCCTCGGTTCCGGATTTTCGAACGCCCTTTCGTACAATTTTATATCGTGTACTTTGCGTTTTGTAACTTGTACTCTTGTCATTTTTAGACGTTCTTAATCAATAATTTGAACCTTTTTGATTGTATCTTGTACTTTTGAGCTTTTTGGACCTTTGCGTCTTCAAATCTTCGTTTTTGCCTTTTGTCTTCGCACTTATTTAAAATAAACGAATATTACTCGAAAATGGAACAATTGCAACTAAAATCTTGTCTTTCTTGGGGGATTTTGCTATGAAATATATGTTCCTTTTTAGCCTTATCAATATCCCCACACTTGAGCGTTGCTTGTCCTCAAGCAATACAGTCTTGAAATAATATAATACATCACACGAATCACTTCTTTATTCTTCACACTTTGTACATCAGTGATTTTGATAGAGCGGTATAAACAATGATATTAACAATAGAACCATGGTTAAAGGTGGGTGTGTCATCCACAGTTGCCTCGGGTTTAGGTCAACGACACTTGCAATCAAATAGCCGATTTACTTTCGGTTTTCAAAGCAAAGTGCACATTTGAAAGGCGGTTTACAGTCCCACATGACTATAAAAATTTAGATCCTTTAGGAAATAGGATCTTTATGAAAACATTTGATCTTTTGAAAATTCAATCTAGCTTTTACCCTAGATAAGTTTTCTGATTTGATCCACCATTGGTGTTGCAAAATATATTTGTGGATCAATATTTTGGCTAAAAACATTTAGGTTCGTGTAATCCACTGCTATCCCGGTATCGGAAAGCACACATCCAGTTTACTTGTTCCGTATATTACCTTTCGGCAAACTACCGTCCGGTTGTAAAGGAAAGCGATGAACAAGAAACTGTTAAGGCAATGTCTAATGACATGCTTTTGGTTATGGTTTTTTAACGTGTCGGATGCTAGAACTATCCTTGGTAGGAGCGATAGTAAAGATCATCCTATGATTTTTCGGTCTGGCACAAGGTCCTGTCTCCGACCATGCTATGCAACCACCGTTCTTACGGTTGACACCCGATTTGGTTCATGTGACCTAATGAATTCCAGGTGAATTCCTAGGATTTTACGTTCAATGGTAATGAACGCATTGAAAATGGATTTTCAGAAAACAAATCGGTTTGCAATTTTGATCAAAATATTTTCTCGTTCAAGCTCGAGTTTAGATATCATTGAATTCCATGAGTTTGAATTCTCAATCTTTAAGGTCAATCTCTAGGATTGAGTAATATCAGTCTTAAAAGCTGATTTTTAATCTTTAAGGAGATTATCCTTTCTGGGGATCTGATTCATTAGTCTTATCAAGCTAATTTGCACGGTGCCCCCCCATTGTACGAGATAAATCCTTCTCATGGTTAGGATAAATCTGACCACATGGCGACCCTGTTTGATGCTGAGGTCCGTGGATTTCCTGCTGATTTTAGAGATGACTTTTCTAGATTTTTCGTCAACCTACAGCTGGTCTAGACGACAACTTCATGACCTAAATCAAGAAGCGCGTTTCTTTTTCGGAAGACTTTACTTCCTTTTAATGATGGAATTGATTCATCGTGTAGATCCATCTTTCTTACAGTAAATCGGGTAAAACTGATTAAAATCGTCCAAAGCAAAAGTACCTGCAATAATCTTGTACAAAAATATGTGATATATGTTTTAAATTGAATAACTTGGTACATTCTTCCCACACTTAGTTTCTTTCTTTGCCTTTTTATTTTCTTCTATTTCATTTTAAATGAATTCAAGCGTTTTAGGGTGTTTCTCAATTTATGTCCTTTTCGAGGTAACGATAATTTCGGTATTATCACCTAGTTTTCATCGTTCATAAATATGTATAAACATGATTTTGAGTTCATTTAATTGAAAATTTTTCAAATTTTCACAAAATTTGGCAAATAAACTAAGTATAAACCTGAGAGAATTTATAACCCTTCCCCACACTTAAGATCATGCAATGTCCTCATTTGCATGAAATCAGACTATAATTTAAATTCATGAGGGTGATTAGCGTAGAAAAGTGATTAAAAATACCGAGTTTGCAAACATATTGTTATTTCACATTTGATTTTTTGCGTCTTGTCAAAATCAGTAGCTTTTGCTGAACTTCATGACAGTCTTTGAAAGTGCGCTGTTTTTACCCTGTTTTGTACATAACATAAAATACAAACATATATACATATTTTTGAAGTTTGGTATATAACCCCACGTTCAAAAATTTATAAAACATAGTATTTTTTGGCATACTTTAAATCAATAAAATTAAAAATAATGATAACAAAATTTTTCGTCCCGCCCTCGGGTAAAGTAATTTCGGCTTAATGACCTAGTCTTCAACTCACGACGAATTTTAGAAATCATTTTTTTCAACTTAATGAATTAAAGTAAATTTTGTTTTTTAAAATTCACACAAAACTTAAATTAAAAAAAACATATTAATTTTATATAAAACCTACTAAATAAAAAGATTCAGAATGGAGGGAGAAAACTAGTTCTTTAGTGTCTGCTAGCGGAAAAGACCAATCGGGTTCCATTCTCGGAACTACACGAGAACAGAACAACTAACTCTAGATAGCATTTTCTTTTTAGAACATTTGAATCTCCCCACACTTAGGTAGCCGTGGTGTCAAAATTGTGATTAACTTCATCGTTAATTTCTCTTGGTCCATAATCAACTTGCATATCCGTGACTTTTTCTTTAAGCCAGTGCCCGACTTCTTCCGTAATATCCCATAATTCAACTAGCTTCGCCCTTTCTTTAGGCGACAGATTGGATACTAACCGGTTACATAACTTAAAGTTCCCCTTACTTCTAGCATCAATAGCCCGTTTAAAAAGTTTCTTCATTGAACTGTTAATAACGGGGTCATTTAATTTCGTATCAATAACGGGGTTCTTTGTTATCATGTCATCATTAGGTGTTACTTCATTTTCCCCACACTTAGGCGTTTTATTATTATTAAGTATTACCGTTGGAGTTGGTAAAACCACATGGTTCTTACCAATTGTATTTACTGGTTCAACGGTTTTGGCTGGTGGAGATTTAGACTTTCGAATCATAAAGGTGATCGATTTGTCACCACTTTTAAGTGTCATTCTTCCATTTCCTACATCAAATAACGCCTTGGTGGACGCTAAGAATGGCCGACCTAAAATTAGAGGAATGTTTGGGTCCTCTTCTATGTCAATGACAATAAATTCGACTAGAAAGGTTAAATTGCCTACTTGAACGGGTAGGTTGTCAGCAATTCCAACTGGGTGCTTAATGGTTTGATCAAAGAGTCGAACACTCATATCCGTTGGACTTAACTTACCTACACCTAATCTCTTATATAATGAAAGAGGCATAACACTTACACTTGCACCTAAATCTGCTAGTGCATCATACATGACACAATCACTAAGTAGACAAGGAACAATAAATTCACCCGGATCACCTATCCTAGGAGGAGGTTTTGGTGGAACTGTCTTCACCGGGTTTACTTCTACGGCTTTTGTTTCTTGTACTTTCTTATTCTTTTTCTTCTTCTTTCCAGAGGTATCACAAACTTTATTACCTATTACTTGCTCATACTCAACTCCTTTTCTTGGAAACGGGATGGGTGGTCTGTATGGTGCCACCACTGGCTTTACATACTCGGGTGGTGGTGGTGGTGTAACTTCTTCATTGTTACTTACATCTAAAACCTTCCCATCTTCTGATGCTGGTTTTTCAGAATTTGTTGAAACCATATTAACATTTTCATTCCGAGGATTTACTTCAGTATTACTCGGTAGCTTTCCTTGTTTACTTTCACTCATCATGCTAGCAAGAGTACCTACGTGTTTTTCTAGATTCAAAATGGAAGCTTGTTGAGTTCTTAATGACTGATCAAACCTCTCATTCGTTTGGGTTTGAGATGTAATAAATTGTGTTTGAGATTCAACTAGCTTGAATACCACGTCTTCCATATTTGACTTTTTCTCTTCAGTTTGTTGTGGTGGTTTATACAAGCCATGTCTTTGTTGATTGAAAGTGTTGGTTTGAGTTGGTTGGTTATTTGGACCTTGTTGGTTGTACGAGTTATTGTTTGGTCCATTTGGATTGTAAAGAATGTTTTGATTTCGATTTAAGTTTAGCCTTGGCGGTTGATAATTATTTTGATAATTATTTCCTGGCCTTTGGTTCATATAGAAAACATTCTCTCGTTGTTCCATGGTTGGTTCAATGTGACAATCTTTCAATAAGTGTGGTCCACCGCATTGCTCACAACTGATTCGTATTGCGTGAATATCTTTATTCATCTTTTCCATTCGTCTTTCGAAAGCATCTATTTTTGCGGAAACGGAATCAAAGTCATGGCTAGAATCAGCTCTAGCCGCTTTAGATGATCGAAAGATATCTTTTTCTTGGTGCCACTCATGAGAGTGGGAGGCTGTGTTATCAATAATTTTGTAAGCTTCAGTTGCGGTTTTCTTCATAATGGAACCACCGGCTGTTATGTCGATGTCTTTTCGTGTAGCAACGTTGACACCTTGGTAGAATATTTGTACTATTTGGTAAGTGTCTAAACCGTGTTGAGGACATCCTCTCAACATCCTTCCGAATCTTGTCCACGCCTCATATAATGTTTCATTTGGCTTTTGCGCGAACGTAACAATTTCTCCTTGAAGTCTCACGGCTTTGGATGCCGGAAAGAATTGTTTAAGAAATTTTTCAACTAAATCATCCCATGTAGTAATCGCCCCTTCAGGTAACGATTCTAACCAATCTTTGGCTTCTCCCTTTAAAGTCCAGGGAAATAACATGAGATAGATTTGTTCGTCTTCCACTTCTCGGATTTTGAATAGTGTACAAATTCTATTGAACGTACGAAGGTGTTCATTCGGATCTTCATTCGGCGCACCACTGAATTGGCATTGATTAGTCACCATATGTAGAATTTGTCCTTTAATTTCATAATCTGGAGCATTAACGTTTGGTTGAGTAATTGCATGACCTTGGCCAGTGCGTTTAGCCCTCATTCGGTCTTCCATACTTAGAGGTTCTAGATTTTCCATGATTGGAAGTGTTGTATCCGAATCACTAGAGGTTTCTAATTTAATGGTTTCTTCCTCAACAATCTCTGTTTGAATGATTGGTGGTTCTGGAGGAATAATTAGTGGATCAGGGTCTTGGAATTGTCCTTGAATATCCTCCGAGTTCTTAGTTGTGAAGTCGGGTTCAAAAATTGGATTATCGGAAATTTGAATTGGAGTACTTGGTCGACTAGATGACGATTCTAAAGAAAAATCAACGGCGGCGATATTTGTTAAACGATGTCTTGATCGAGTTACAGGTGGTGAACGTATGAAAGGTGGTGAACGTTTTGCTCGGTGCATTCACAGAATATCCTATTAGTTATAAAAATAAGAAAAACTTATATAAGTTGTCTAATTAATAGACTTTTCTGATTTTGCCCACGTTTCGAATAGCCAAAAGATGCAGCAGAGGGGCAGGATTCGTTTGGTCTCAATATAATTGAGTACTGTTTGGCTCCAATAACCCGGTCCACGTACAAATCCAACTATTACTACGAACCAGAAAATTTTGATGTCTATCAATTTAACCACTTAAAATAAATTTTCGTAATTTTAAGAAATTTAGAGAAGAAGTAGAAAAAAATCTAAGTCCTAAAAACTAGAATGGCGAGAAATAAGAGAGAAAAAGAGTGCGCGTCGAAAAGTGTCGAAAAATGAAAAAGACGAAGAGTGGTTTGTAAACACGCGGTTAATCCAACCTTATAACGATCACTATCTTAAAATTAAAGCTACAAATGGAGATCACTAATTGGAATTGTAATTGATACATAGGTAAACGCGTCGAAAAATAAAAATAAGAAAATAGCGCGAAAAATGGCGTCGCAAAATTCTAAAGCACCTAAAACTTAGTCTAAGGAATAAGCACTTAAGGGATTTTACGGCAAAGCCTAAAAATCTAAAAATGAAAATAACTATGGCAAAACTAAACTTAATACTAAAAGTTGTGACTGAGTCTAAAAATCTAAAGGTAATAAAACTTAAAATAATTTTTTTTTTTTACGTTTTTTTTTTTTGCGTTTTTTTTTTTTTTACGTTTTTTTTTTTTTTTTTTTACGTTTTTTTTTTTTATTTTACGTTTTTTTTTTTACGTTTTTTTTTTTTTTTATTTTATATTTTTGCAAATATAAATTAAAAATATAGCGTTTTAGTGCTCCCCGGCAGCGGCGCCAAAAACTTGATGTCGTAGGGGGTGTATACAAAATAGTATTATTTTTAGTGCGAAATACTATTAAATATGCTACAATTTTACACAAGATATTTATTTATTTATAGAATGGATATACTTAAACCTTGCTACAATACTTGTAAGCAGTGTACCTAATCGTAGAGTAGTGTAGTTTTTAGTAAGTCCGGTTCGTTCCACAGGGAGCTAGTGAAGTTTAACGCTATATTTTTACACACAATATTTGTAAAAAATACAAAAAAATATATATGTACTAGTAGTATTATTATTATAAAAGGGGGGGTTTTTTACCGTTTAATGACCGGTTTGTCGATTCTATATTTTAAGCGTAAAGATAAATGACGATAATTAAAGTGCGTAAAATAATGACAATAAATAAAATGACAGTAAATAAAATTGCGAGTAATAAAATGACAGTAAATAAAGATACGATGAGAAATATAATAAAAGAATTATGCTTATTTAAACTTCCGTAATCATGATGTTTGACGTGTTGATTTTAATTTATTACCATGGGTTAATTGTCCTTTGTCCTGGTTTATTTGATACGTCTATCTGGTTTTTGTCCATAATAGTCCATCGGTCATAAATATAAAGTGCGAGTATCCTCGTCAAATTACCCTTATACCCGAAGTCAAATATTCCAACTGATTAAGGATTTAAACTGTGACGCAGTTATCACTTCTGTCAACAATTACACCAGTTATCACTGTATGTAATCCACCCCTGTTTTAATTAGTTTATGAATATTAATTCATCCACTTGATCAGAATGAATAATCAATTACCCAACTCAATTGATTAATTAAATGATTATAACAGATTCCATATGAACGTCACTAAATAGGACAACCATAATCATTATTAATTATTAGGTTAATTAATTTGAAGATAGGTTCGACAGACTCCAATGAGTTGTCACTCAATTAGACAATACCCCCCATCTATTAATAGTCAATAGTCCAATTTCCACAAGTGTCGTTCTTTTGTCCAAACCCCAATTATGGTACAAAGCCCAATTATCCAATTTTAGTAATTAGCCCAACATCATGATTACTTCGTTTTAAATAAGCATAATAATAACTTAGCTACGAGACATTAATATAAAAAGGTTGAACATAACTTACAATGATTAAAAATAGCGTAGCGTTACACGGACAGAATTTCGACTTACATACTCAAAAGATCTCTATCATAAATCTTATTATTATCATAATTTAAAATTAAAATTAAGATTATTGTTATATCTGATTACATTAACATTATGATAGAGAATTATAAATATAGATATTGATATTTGATATAGAAAAGTAAGAAAAAGATAGAAAAAAATGATCGAAGAAAAAAAAAAGTCGTCCCAAATTTTGATCGTAAATCATCGCTTTTATAGCGAAATTAGAAATTGAATTTTCATTTACGACCCCTGAACTATGCTCAATTAACAACTTTTTATTATTTAATATTATTCTTATTATGAATTATTTAAATATTATATTTTATTCTTGTGCATAGTTGACTCGTAATTTTTACACCGTTGCGTCGAGCGCTGAAAGTTGGTTCATGCCTCGGTTCCGGATTTTCGAACGCCCTTTCGTACAATTTTATATCGTGTACTTTGCGTTTTGTAACTTGTACTCTTGTCATTTTTAGACGTTCTTCATCAATAATTTGAACCTTTTTGATTGTATCTTGTACTTTTGAGCTTTTTGGACCTTTGCGTCTTCAAATCTTCGTTTTCGCCTTTTGTCTTCGCACTTATTTAAAATAAACGAATATTACTCGAAAATGGAACAATTGCAACTAAAATCTTGTCTTTCTTGGGGGATTTTGCTATGAAATATATGTTCCTTTTTAGCCTTATCATGAACGTATGAAAGGTGGTGAACGTTTTGCTCGGTGCATTCACTGAATATCATATTAGTTATAAAAATAAAAATTATATAAGTTATCAAATTAATAGACTTTTCTGATTTTTTCCACGTTTCGAATAGCCAATAGATGCAGCAGGTAGCTAGAACCCTTTAAATCGGAAGCCCACAACTCACCGCTAACAAATCCAACTATTACTACGAACCAGAAAATTTGGATGTCTATCAATTTAATTGCTTAAAATTATTTTTCGTCGAAAATTAAAGAAAATAAAGAAAATTCTAGGTCCTAAAAACTAGAGCGTAGAAATGAAAAAGAAAAAGCGCTTCAAAAAATAAGAAGTCGAAAAACAAACGTCGAAAAACAAAAAGTCGAAAAAAATATTAATAAGAAAGTAAACGTCGAAACTTAAAAGTCTAAAAACTAAAAATTAAAAAGTTGCGCCTAAAAGTATTAAAGCTTCAAAGGAATTCTAAATCCAAAACGGCAATTACTTAAAAAGCACTAAAATCTATAAACTGCGTCGTAAAATTCTAAAGCGCCTAAATCTTAATCTAAAGAAAAAGCACTTAAGGGATTTTACGGCAAAGCCTAAAAATCTAGAAATGTGAAATAACTACGGCAAAAACTAACTTAAAGCTAATTACGAACGACAATTATACAAATTACGAATTAAACGATAAAAAAAATACAAAATACAAAAAGAAACTATGTTGATAAGAATACAATTTTATAAAAATATTATTTTTATATTATTATTTTATAAAAATATTATTCTATGTATTTAATAATAATATTTAAACTTAATATTACAATTTAAATATAAAAACTAGAATTAAAAACTAATTAATAAACTTGAACCCTAATTAAATCTTAACCTTAAATAATATAATTAAACCCTAATCCGTATTTAATGCAGTCCAAGGTTCAGCCTGTCAGACCAGCTCCTTAACTGCGGTATCCCGTGCCAGAAAGGCTCCGCGACTGTTGAGATATGCAGTCTCAGATGATTGCAGGCTCAAATTCGTAAGTTCAGTTTTTTATATATATATATTTTTTATAGAAAACAAATTGTAATTTAAATAAAACTTATATTTTAAAAAAATTACTTATTAGTTTTTATAACTTTTAACAAAAGAAATAAAAAAATAAACTTTTTAATTTAAACACTTAAAATATATATATATATATATATATATATATATATATATATATATATATATATATATATATATATATATATATATATATATATATATATATATATATATATATATATATTATGTTTTTATATTTTTAATTTTTTTTACACTTATAATAAATATATTTTTACAAAAATAGCTTAAAAAATAAATTTTTTATAGCGTTTTATGGCGGCCCCCGGCAGCGGCGCCAAAAACTTGATGTGCCAGCGGAGGGGTACGAAATACTATTATTATTACTACGAAATACTATTAAATACGATACAATTTATACAAGTTATTTATTTATTTATTGAATGGATATACCTAAACTTTGCTACAACACTTATAGGCAGTGTACCTAATCGTAGAGTAGTGTAGTTTTTAGTAAGTCCGGTTCGTTTCACAGGGATCAGCTGAGTTTACACTATATTTTTATTTTTATATTTATATATATACATATATATATATATACATATATATATATATACATATATATATACATATATATATATATATATATATATATATATATATATATATATATATATATATATATATATATATATATATATATATATATATATATATATATATATATAGTATTATTATTATAAAGGGGGGTTTTTACCGTTTAATGACTGGTTTGTCTATTTTGAGACTTATATCACAGTTAAAACCTAATGAAAAATATTAAATATAAATATAACTTATTTTAAAGCGTAAAGTAAATGATGATAAATAAAAGCGCGATAATTAAAAAGTGCGATAAAATGAAAGTACGATAAATAAAATGACGGTATATAAAAATACGATGAGATATAAAATAAAGGAATTATGCTTATTTAAACTTCCGTAATCATGATGTTTGACGTTTTGATTTTAATTTATTACCATGGGTTAATTGTCATTTGTCCTGGATTATTCGATACGTCTATCTGGTTTTTGTCCATAACAGTCCATCGGCCATAATTATAAAGTGCGAGTATCCTCGTCAAATTACCCTTATACCCGAAGTCAAATATTTCAACTAATTGGGGACTTAAACTGTAACAAGGTCTTAATACTTTGTTAATGATTACACCAGGTTATCGACTGTGTGTAATCCAAGGTTTTAATACTTTGTTAACAATTACACCAATTTTCCTTGTATGTAATCCACCCATGTTTTAATGAGTCCATTGGCTATTAGTCCATCCCCGTGTCCGGTCAAATGAACAATTATTAGTACTTATAAATATCCCGCCCATCGTATCCGATCGAGTGTATGTGGTTATTTATAAACACGTCAAATTGTAAATCTCTATATTAAATTAACGAACTATCATTCAGTTAAACAATTATAAAGCCCATTAATAGCCCATAGTCCAATTTCCACAAGTGTCGGTCTTTTGTCCAAACCCCAATTATGGTCCAAAATCCAATAAATCCGTCTTAATATTTAGTCCAACATCACGATTACTTTGGCTTAAATAAGCATAATAATAACTTAGCTACGAGACATTAATTTAAAAAGGTTGAACATAACTTACAATGAGTATTAATTGCGTAGTATTACACTGACAGAGTTTCAACTTACAAAACCTTAAAACATTCGTTACAATAACCTTATTATTATTATTAACTTAATATTAAAAATTATAATTAAAATATAAATATAAATATAAATATAAACTGAGAGAAGAGATTGAAGATGGTGTAATATGATCGTCGAATTGCATGTCCTTTTATAGGGGGATTTGGGTCCTGGTGTGCTCTGCGACTGCGGTACTTTTCTGCCTGAAGGGCTCCGCGACTGCGGAGCTTCGATTTCCAGCTCACACATAAATTGGATCCTAGCTTGTCGACGTTAATTTTTTAATATATAAATATAATATATATATAATTTACATAATTAATTATATATTATATTATATTTATGTGCATAGTTGATTTGTAATTTTAGCTCCATTGAGTCGCTCGTTGATAGTGGGTTCATGTCTCGGTTCCGGATTTTCGAACGTCCTTTCGTACGCTTAGATATCTTGTACTTTGCGTTTCACGGCTTGTACTCTTGTAATTTTTAGACGCTTCTCATTAATAATTTGAACCACTTGGATTGTATCTTGTACATTTGAGCTTTTTGGTCATTTGCTTCTTCAAATCGTCGAATCTGTCTTTTGTCTTCACCTTTTATTATTTAAACGAATATTACTTGGAATTAGAACAATTGCAACTAAAAGCTTGTCTTTCTGGAAGGATAATGCTATGAAATATATGTTCGTTTTTAGCATTATCATATCGCCAAGAACATGATTCTCAAGCCATCGATCCTTCCAAAAGAGCGTTTTGTCTCCCAAACCTACCACTTTCACAAACGAGCTAGAGAAAGAGAAGTTTAAGCTATCTATTTGTTTGCCAATTTTTCGAATTTTATTCCAAATCACCCTTTTGCCAAAATTATGGTTTTCAAGAACTTGACCCAATCCCCCATCCATCCCGTAGATGTTTTTTATCACCTTAACCCAAAATGCCTCATTTTCAACCCGAAACCGCCATTCCCATTTTCCCAACAAAGCCAAGTTTTTGGCTTTGAGGGATCCGATGTTTAACCCCCCGTTTTCATAGGGGAGTAAAATGGTGTCCCACTTTACCCATGAGATTTTTGAAATCTCACCCGACCCGTCCCAAAAAAATTTACGACGCAAACCTTCAAGCATGTTGATGACACACGATGGAGCACATAATAGGGAGAAGGCATACAACGGAAGGCTACTAAGTACCGATTTGATTAATGTAAGTCGGCCTCCAAATCATTTTCGCTTTCCAATCCACTAACCTAGAGTGAAACTTTTCGATGTAGGATTCCCAATCACGTAACTTGTTCATTTTTTGCCCTATAGGTAATCCTAGATATGAGCACGGGAAAGAACCAACCCAACATCCTATTCGATCCACCATCCTTTCAATTGCATCCTTATTCACCCCAATTCTATAAAGACAACTTTTTGAGAAGTTTACCTTTAATCCCGAAAATATTTCGAAAAATTTTAGAAGCTTTGAGAGGTTACTTACATTTCTTTTGCTCCATTCACCAAAAAATAACGTATCATCGGCATATTGTAAGTGCGATATAACAACATTATCATTCCCGATCTCCAAGCCTCTATATAGGTTCGTTTCCGTTGCGTGCTTCGTGAGGATGTTTAGGCCTTCCACGGCCATTATGAAGAGGTAAGGAGATAACGGATCTCCTTGTCGGACACCTTTTTTAAGTGTGAATTCCTTTGTTGGCGAGCCGTTAACCAGTACCGAAACGATGCCGATTCTAAACAAGACTTGATCCAAGTTCTCCATTTTTTTTCGAATCCCATAGCTTTCATTACATAAAACAAGAAGTCCCAGTTAACACTATCGAAAGCTTTCTCGAAATCTGCTTTAAATAACAAGCATATCCTTTTATGGATTTTCACATAATCCACCACTTCATTTGCTACAAGGATCCCATCGAGAATGTACCGACCCTTAATGAAAGCGCTTCGTTCTTCCCCAATAACCTTATCAATGACTTTTTGGAGTCTATTCGCGAGCAATTTCGAGATTATTTTGTAGTAGCTTCCTATGAGGCTAATGGGTCGATACTCACCGAGATTAATGGGATCATTTATCTTAGGGATTAACGTGATGAACGAGGCATTACATCCTTTATATATGGATCCATTCGTCCAGAACCACTCGATAGCTGCTTTAAGGTCATCCTTTATGAGCCAGAAAAATTTCTTATAAAAACTTAGATTAAACCGTCCGGACCCGGGGCCTTGTTAGATTCACTTTCTTTTATTGCATCCCATAGTTCGATATCTGAAAATGGCTCTTCAAGCATCTGAGAGTCTGATGTGCTGATGCGATTAAATAGAAGTGCTGCCATTGAAGAATAATCTGGCACCTGCTCACGTTTATCTTCAAAAATTTTACCGTAGAACTCGTAAATCGCATTCTTGATTTCACTTGGATTTTCGTTCCAGATACCATCGGTGTGTAGTCCTCTTATGTTGCAGTTATTATTCTTTCGTCTGATCGAAGCATGAAAAAATGAGGTATTATCTTCACCCTCTGCTACCCATTTTATACGTGCCTTTTGACGTATCATGTCAGCTTTTTCATTCTCTTTTTTCAACCATTGTGCTCTATTATTTAACCGTGTAACCCTCTCCTCCTCAGTGATATTCCCAGCATCTGCTTTTAGTTCTAACACAGTTGTCTCCTTTTTAAGTGTTTCAATCTCCACATCAATTAAACCATACTTTCTTTTGCTCCATTCCCTTAGTGCGACTTTAACGTTTTTGAGCCTATCTCGAAAAACACAGTCAAGCTTGGTCCCATAAACCGGTTTCTTCCATGCTTCAGTGATTACTTTCTCAACCTCCTTAGAATCAAGCCAGACATCGAACATCTTAAAAGGCTTGGGCCCAAAGTCTTCGTTTTTATCTCTGAGTATTATCGGACAGTGGTCCGAGGTGTGCCTGTCAAGGCTTATGGCAGAGATATCACCCCACGACTGCATGAATTCATCCGATACAAGAAAACGATCGAGCTTACTCATCTTGACTCCATCATCACTAATCCGTGTCTAGCATTTTCCTAAGTGGAACCTCGATTAATTTTGCAGACTCAATAAAATTGTTGAAGATCATTGCTCGTCTTTCGTGGAATACACTGTTATGCCTCTCGTTACTTGATCTTACTTTATTAAAATATCCCCCCAATGATTCAATCCACATCCGGGAAGTTCATTAAACGTTCTAAACTATCCCAGATTTTTTTTTTTTTTTGGAGTCTTTATGCGGACCATAGACATTAACCACAATCGTTTCTTTATTCTTTCCTTTCCATCTCCCTTTAATGGCCAAGTAAAATTGCTTCTCAACAACTTCATTCACGACTAAGATATTCGGATCCCAGATAGTTTGCATTATCCCTGATTTACCGACATTAGGTTTTTGGATGTAGCATAAGTTTGGTGAACCCCATAACCTTTCGACCCATTTATCCTCTAGTGTATTGCATCTCGTTTCTTGGAGCATAACGATATCAGGCAATTCATTTAACTTCATTAATATAAAATTCATACCAATCGTTCATATTTGAATTGTAATTATATATGTATATAGCGAAATCATTTTCCACATCAACCTACGGGTCATGTCTCATAGAGTTATATACTCCCTTCGTCCCAATTTAATATTCCAAAGACAAAAAACACACAGTTTAAGAAAAAGTGACTGTCACGTGTACTTTTGGTCTATTTTCTTTATACTTTCCAGTTTTACTCATTAATTTTTACTTATACTTTTGTCTTACTTAAATAAAGCAAGGGTATAAAAGTACTTTAACCAATTATTCTTTTCTATTTATGAAAGTGGACTATTAATTTGAGACGGACGGAAAAGGAAAGGTGGACTATTGATATGGGACGGAGGGAGTATTTAATTACAAAATACATGATCGTTTCATTAATTCGTTAGTCTATGTTAGATATACGGAGTATAAAAATAAGTCAAACATAAAAAAAAAAAAAATAAAAAAAAAAGAATTCGTATAAAAATATAATACACCTAAAAAGATATCATTTCTAATGGGGATGATTCTCACACACACTTTTTTGATCCTCACACACCAATTGAGTATTATTAGAAGAGCAAAATGTTAAAATAAGTGTGTGAGGATCAAAAAAGTGTGTGTGAGAATCATCCCCCATTTCTAATAAGTATATCAGCATAGGGAAAAGAACAGTAACCGAGGGTATTTAGGTAACTTCATCCGCTTCTCCTCTCTGTAGTACGTAGTATATCACACCACCACCTACCAACCAACCATTAATCAGTAATCACTATCGCCCATTCAATATCACCACACCCACAGCTGATACCACAGCTCATTCAACATTGGATTTTTGGTATTTCACCTGCTACATAGTTATATCGCTTCTTCACCCCCTTTGTCTCCACCAGCTGCAGTTTGACAAAAATTAGGGTTCATCCCATCGCTTCTTCTCCCCTTTGTCTCCACCAGCAGAGTCTGACAAAAATTAGGGTTCGCCCCATTTAATCACCCGATTTCGTCGCTTCTTCACCCCTTCGTCTCTACCAGCTGCAGTCTGACAAAAATTAGGGTTCACCCCATCGCTTCTTCACCCCTTTGTCTCCACCAGCTGCAGTCTGACAAAAATTAGGGCTTACCCTATTTAATCAGCCGATTTCGTCAACCGCTGCTTCAATTACAAAAAAAATACGGTTTTCCCCAGGTTTGTCTGGTTAAGATCTCTCAGATTAGAGTTCAAACAAGACGTTAAAACAATTGAAGTGTTCATGTCTTCTATCGTTCGACTTCATTCGTCGTATTGTTTTGTTATTTGTTATTCCTATTTGAGGAGTTTGTGTACGTGTTATTATGTTTTTTTCAGCTACCGGAGTTTTTAACTGTTGACCTGATGCAGGCTCATATTCTATAAATTGATGATTATATATTTTCTGCTCAATTTTCTGAATTTTTTTTTTTTTTTTTGAAAAAATATTAGAAAGTTATCTAGCGGAAGTTGACTCTCTGAGGTTGCTCAATTAGTTCATCTTGTGTAATTTAATACAATTTTGTTAGCTTTTAGGTAAAATGTTTAGGATTTGGTTATAGTATGACAATTTTAATTGTGTATATTTTTTGATGGTTTGTTTACAGAGTCATATTAGTGGTTTGGTAACACAACTACAAGAGTTACAAAATAGGAACTTGGAATTGGATAAAGAGAATAAGAAACTTAGCTCCGAGGTTTGGAATTCTCTAATTTGTAGTAGATTATCTTTGGGTTGTTTACATTGCAAGTAATGGTGTTAACGCCTATTATGATATTATTTGTGATTTAGCTTCGTTCTAATGAAGTGGACAGTGATATGCTTGAAGCGTCCGAACGTCTTACTGTGTCAAATAGTTTGAACCTGATGTGATAGTAATAATGTGATAAAAGTTGTAATTTTATGGGTCAAAATTGAAGCATAACCTAAATTCTACCTATATTGACCCTCATATCGATGTTTGGTATTGTTTTCTCACCTGCACTATGTACTGCGTATTTCACCATAATACGATTCTTATATAACTGCCGTGACAACAACTGCTTCTAAGGATGGTGATGATGGTGGTGTTGCTGCTCAACTAAGAACAACAAATTACAATACCCAATATGAAGCAAGCACTACAGAAGACAACATTTCAAACACCTGACAATCTAATCGCTACGTGTAACATATAACATTGCTGGGGCAATCACTTGAACAACCAATGTTACAAGTTAGCACGGTAGGCCACAAAAAAAAAAAAAAAAAAAAAAAAAAAAAAAAAGTGTCACCAATTGGTATCATCTTACAAGTATAGGAGCACTATATAGATGTAAAGATAATATACTTCTGGAAATGGCTAGATGGGTAGTTATAGAATAACATCTTACACTATTTGTAACTAGACTATAGTTAGTTTAATAATAATTGGAGTTCAATAATGCATAATTTGTGTTTCAAGTTAATTGGTACTCCGTATTACAGTTATGTAACGAATGTAATAACCTATATTTGCTTTTATAGTTTGCGCAATAGTACATTCATTTTGTTTTTTATCAACCAAATGGTTTGCCATAATTAAAGTTATGGTTTTGTGTTTGTTTTTAGCATTTGGAGTGTTTGATATTCAGCGTTCTTATTTTGACTCATTCTATATATTAGATCTCATAAAATCAGTCTGCAAACACATGGCAGAAACATAAATGCGAAGAAAACTCAAAACAAAACAAAAACACCAGTTCATGATGATTCCATCCATTTGTCATTTGCGGGACACAAAACCTCATTGATCATCTGAACCCAAATTAGCAACAGATCGACCTCCAGTACATGTATCTGTTCCACAATTAAAACTTTTCACTTGCCCGTCAAGTTCAGCTGAATCCAATAAGCAATGATAATGCATGTATCAAGCTCAACAATTTCCAGCTCACCATATTCAACATAATCGAATACTATAAACATTACTCCATTTGACAATTAAGAGTGCAAACATAACGATTTTATGTACTCCAATCAATATATGTTTATTTGCAAAACGTAAAAAATAGTTTTAACAGATACAAAATGAAATCATATTAATTTTATTTAGAAGCATACTTACATAAAATGAAAATATTCTACTGAAATCTACATTAAGAAGCTAATAGAGTATGTAGATATATACATGTTACATATCGTTGTGTCTGAGTTATCGATCACAGCTATATGTAGCAGAAACTTTCAAGCATAGTGGTATCTTTTACAGATGTAAAACCATAAGACTGAAGCCGCCATTTAGTCCCAACAATACGCAGACCTTTTAACCGAAAGATGCTCAGAGGAAGTCGATTTATGCCACTACCTTGTATGTTCAACTCTGTCAAACTTTCTAATACCCCTATTTCCTCAGGCAGTTTCTCAACTAAAAAACAATGTGTTAGATGGAGATATTTTAAACGTTCCATCTTACAGATACTGTTTGGAATACCACGTAGATATACACAATCTGTTATGATTAGCTCCTCTAAACATTCTAATAGGCCAAGATCGTCAGGCAGCTTCTCGATAAGCCAACATGATTTTAAACGAAGAGATTTCAGTTGTTTTAACATACAAAGGCTATCTGGAAGATTCTTAATTTCTTTTGTAGAAAAAGTTAACTCCTCGAGATTCGGAGTCAGCCCAAGGCTAAGGTTCCTCAACTTGGAAAGACTAAGTTTCATATATTTCAGATTTGGACATTCGTTGGGCATGTGAAGTTCTACCAACTCACATCCTTCAAGACTTAATGTCTCGAGATCCGAAATCAGCCCGAGGTCAAGTATCTTCAACTTTGAACATGCAAGGATAATGGACTTGAGCTTCGGGTATCTGTAGGGCATGTGAAGTTCCACCAAATCACATCCTTCAAGACTTAATGTCTCGAGATCCGAAATCGGCCCAAGGTCAAGTTTATTCAACTTTGAGCATTCACGAAGGATAATGTAACTGAGCTTAGGGTATCTGTGGGGCATGTGAAGTTCTAACAAATGAAAACAACTACCAAGATTTAATGACTCAAGATTCGGAATTCGCCCAAGGGTAAGCTTCCTCAATTTGGAAAAACCAAGGTTGAGATATTTCAGATTTGGACATTCTTTGGGCATGTGAAATTCTGCCAAATCACATCCTCCAAGACTTAATGTCTCGAGATATGAAATCAGCCCGAGGTCAAGGATCCTCATATTTTTCGATCGAAGGATAATGGATTTGAGCTTTGGGCATTGAAAAGGAATGTGAAGTTCTACCAAATCATAACATCCCTCAACGTTTAACGTCTCGAGATCTAGAATCGGCCCAAGGTTAAGAATCCTCAAGGTTGAGTGCGTGAGGTTGAGGAACTTGAGTTTTGGAAATCCATTGGGAATATTAAACTCTATTATATTTTTACAATCTGAAAGATCTAATGTCTCGAGGTTAGGAATGAACTCAAAGTCAAAGGTCACCAAATTTGACCCTTTGAGGTTAAGGAATCTGAGCTTGTTAAGAACCTGTGATGGAAAAAGAAACATAATTAAAAAAGAAAAGATGAAGAAGATGAATATTGGTGTACTATGTACATATAACATTTAGATATCATGCATAACAATTAATCAACCACATCATCTTACCTTTCTTTCTCCATCTTCCCAAAGTCGTACAATATTGCTTCCAGGCATTTCCAGTTTAACAAGATTATCTGCTGTAAATTTTCTGGATAACAAGCATTCAAAGGGGAACATATGCCATTCCAGATATTGTAAACTGTTTGGTAAGTATGGACCACATTTGCCAATATAATCATAAGACTGGTTAAGGATAAGAAATTTAAGTTGATAATCATAATCAAAATAATGCTTAAGGCAAAGAAATCTAAGTTTCTTCATGTTTTGAAGACCGCTCATTAATATTTTGGGTTCAATTTCCATATATCCAAGTTGGATGCCTCTTGTTGCTTCCATACCCTGTAATAAGAAAGTGATTATTGTAAAATTTAGTTGTATCATGACAACCATTATTTAATTACCTTGTCATTCTCCAATATATCTTTAATTTCCTCTTCAATCCACAATCGACTATGTCTCCAAGGCTCATCAGGGTGTAAGCGACGAACTAAATTTTTGCCCATTTCTTCAATATGGTCATGCATGTTCAAGCAATTATATTTAGAAATAGTAATGAGTGATTTTTGCTCAAGAACTCTTAAACCAATTCTAGCATTATACCCTTGACTTTCAAGTGCTTTAATCGCGTCGTCTTTCTCCCAATCTTTAAGTAAGCACACAACATCAAGGAATATTTCTTTGTAGTCATCTTCTAAACCTATATAGCTTATTTCCAGTTGCTCAAGAGTATCCCTTAATGGAATTCTTTTTAGCCTTTCCAACGTATCTATCCACTCAAGGTTATCTTTACCACCAAGAAATGAACCCAAAACCTTGATCGTTAGGGGAAGACCATCTGCATAACGTACAACTTGTTCTGATAGGTCTTCATAACCTTGAATTGGATTCTCTCCCCCAAAGGCATACCTACTGAAAAGACAAATTGCTTCCTTTTTCAATAACAGATTGACATCAAGAATAGTTAACTTCACTCCGCGTATGTTGAGCACATCCTCATCTCTTGTTGTAACGATAATTCTACTCCCCGGCTTAAACGAATTAGGCTCAATTGCTAACTCATTAAGCTGATTAATGTGATCCACATCATCTAGAACAACAAGAACCTTTCTACTAGGCATCATTCTTTTCATCTTATTTTTCCCGTCATAAACATCGTTTACGGTTATGCTTTGATTTTTTGACACGTCCAAAAGGATCTGTTTCTGCACAGATTTCAAACTGGAAGCTTTTGAAACTTCCCTTACATTCGCAACAAAGCTTTGACCTTCAAAAGTATGAGATATTTGATCATAAACTGCTCTGGCCAAAGTTGTCTTCCCACCACCTCCCATCCCTTTGATACCTATCACACGGAAATCATCGATACCAATTTCTAAACTTGATACAACACCGTCAACCCTTGACTTCATGCCTATTAAATTTTCGTCTGCGCTTGACCAAATGGGAGGTAACTCAAGTGATATCTTTTCAACAATTTGTCTGATAAATTCAGCCTCGTGCCTGTACGTTTAAGGAGAGTAAATTATCAACTTATGCTGCTCAAAATCCCTACATGATCAATCAGCTCATATCTAAATCTTTAAATTAAATTATATAATATAAATATAATGTACGTATGAATGAATTATTAATTACCCATTAGCAGTGGTCTTTAACTCCAACCCAGCAAGATCAGCTGCTTCTTTCAGAGCCCCTCTCCATTTCCCAGCAGCTTCCGAATTTACGTGTTTTGCAAAAGCTTCTCCAACAGCGCCAATCTGTTTGCGGACTTCGGTGGGTTCCACGTCATAGAAGACAGGGTATGCGATCTGGTCTGCTGCCTTTTGGCACTCCATAATCTTGACAAGCTCATCCAAACACCAAGATGAAGACGCATAATTCTTTGAGAAAACAATTATGTATAATTTCGAGTTTTCTATCGAATTGATAAGCTCATCACTTATCTTTCTGCCCTGCCTTATCTCCTTATCATCCTTGTAGATCAGAATTCCTTTGTCCTTAAGAGCTGAATAAAGATGATCTACAAAGGTCTTACGCGTATCTTCACCTCTAAAGCTAATAAACACATCATACCTAAAGCACTTTTGAACGAACGAAGTTGAAGAAGATGCCATAAATAAAGGTATCCTTGCAGGTTCCCTAATTATTTTCTTTTGATAACATTAAAAAAGACTGTTAAAGAAGAAAAATCCCTAGGCAAAACAATCGATGAAGGAAGCCGAACTAAGAAAACTCTTCATTGATGATCCTGCAGCTACCAATTTGACCGCCTGAACAATAATTTTTAAAAAAGTTCTTATTAATACATTTATGATTCCAGAGCTCTCAATATTAGCTACATGGAAAGGCATTATAAGCTCAAAAACTTTGTGAATCAAAAGCAAAAACTTCTACTATTAGTTACAATCACTATCACATAAGTTTAAACTAGATATTACACTTTTTTTATTAGATGGATGCAAAAACAAGAAGCTTCACACACAGGAAAACTAGAATCAGTTACATTTTTTTTTTTTTTTTTTTTTTTTGTCAAACTTGAACACAATGACCTAAAGATACTGAGACTATAGAAACAAGGAAAGAATAATCAATTTATATATAGCAACAAAAAAAAGTATCATCAACAATCAGAGCTTTGACAATTAGGCTAAAAAGAAAAAATAATAAACTTACGATTATAAACTTAAGCAAATAACAATAATTAATTTGACCATCTATATTCCTTTGAACATATGATCTTGAAGAAGAGGCCATTATCAAAAGCATAACTTGAAAATACGTAGTTAATTTTGATGATTCCATTTGATTTTGATTTGAGAATAAAAGGATGGCAGGTGAAATTGCAAAGAAACTTTAAAAAAGACAATGGTCCCTACCTCATGTGCTTTTTTGAACAACTTTCTGTATTTCTTTGATTTTGATCATCATCATATCATATTACATTACAAATTACAATTACAATATTTAATATTATAGTATTACTTTTACACAGGGATGATTCTCACACACACTTTTTTGATCCTCACACACTAATTGAGTATTATTAGAAGATTAAAAGGTTAAAATAGGTGTGTGAGGATCAAAAAAGTGTGTGTGAGAATCATCCCCTTTTACATATTCTGCATTATATATTAAATATTACAGTAAATATTAATTAATCTTATCTTATTAGAGTATTATATTATATTTTTGTTTTTTCGCATAATATAATATCTCTGATTGTCTTTTTTATTAAAGTAAAAAAGAAGAGGAAGCTACCATGAAATTGCAATTACTTTCCTTTCTTTTTGTATGGGATTAATAAAATTAATAACAGGAAACTACCCAAACTAATCAATTCTTTGAGAATCAAAGAATTAGCAGCGGTGAAATAAAGTAACCTGGTCCGCTACATTTGTGTTGATTTGAGTGCCAAAATCCCAAATTCCTGATTTCTTAATACATGAAATATGCTTGCTCGTGTGTCCTGATTACAATCATGTATAAGAATGGAAGATAATCAGCCACTACAAGTAAATTCCACATAATTTAATCACATGGCCACACCTACACAGGCATATCTGACTTCGCAACACAAGATACTTCACTATATGATTTAAATTTTAAAATTTTTACACAACTGTGAAAGAACTTTATAATTTATTTTGTTTAATTACTTTTTCAGTTTTTTGTGATAATGAAACGACCCCGAACCGTTTAATTAAAAACCGACTAATTTTTTTTATTTTTTATTTTAGATCCCACTATGTGATCTCAACTGTCCCACTATGAGATCTTGTTCTGATCTAGATTCATGAAAATCACCCCCTCAATCCCATTCTGGGATCTTTCAATCCCATTCCGGGATCTAACCCTGAAAGGGAAATTTTTACCCAAATTAACACTTTGTGACCCGTTTCCAAAATACCATATCGAAACCGGTTACTTAACCAAGACATAGTTCATTACAAAAACATTTAAACCCACATTTTGAACATGTTTAATTGTTCGCATTCAACACCAAATTTCAACGACCCATTACTCACAACAAGTGATAAATATGACCCAATTTGTATTTTAACCAAAAACAACACTAGTAACATGAGCAGGATTCTTGGAATATCACTATCCCACCCAAGCACCTACCAAAGGCATATAGCATAAGCACAAACAAGTCTCAGCCACATCAAATCAAGCTTAATCTGCATCGCAAAAGCATTTCATGCATAATTTAACTAATCATCTATCTTATCCATTCTTGCTCAATCCGAAACCTATAAAAAAAAATTAAACAACAACGAGTAAGCGAAACAGTTAGTGAATACAACACATATATATGTGTATGCATACCGTCAACCACAATCAATACATCTCGTGCCTCAACCAAGGATAACTCATGTCATCCCGAGGTTTGACCAAATCATCATGATACAAACCCCCTCAGCATCCCGGATGCCGGCTCCAGAAGTGCCCTGTACTGAACACTAATATAGAGACTTCCAACAATACATCAAAGTGCCAATTTGGACACTCTAGTGTGCCACGTACCGAACACACCTAGAGGCCCCACCTGCATCACGGATGCATGACCTCAACTTAACGCATCACGTAAAGTAGGTAACCAATGTCCCGAGGACCCTTTATATTTCGACTTACCTATCATTCAGCCATCCACAGTCTCACGGGGCGTTAAAGGACCCCCGCCTTCCCCACTATGCATACATATACATATCCATTGTACTCACCTTGGTTGAGAGATTATTAATACAAAGCACAATTAAGCAATGAGTCTATGCAAGACTTTCAACTTCAACAAAGCACGGTCCATAATGAACTTCCAAGCAAATCAACCTAACATACAAGCATACACATATACACATCACAAAATAATCATCTTGTCTCTCAAGAACAACTATCTAGGGTTCATCATTAAACCCTCAATCACATCTCTAGCTTCTTTTGACTAAGCCCATTTATAACTATAAGTTTTCCCATATCACCAACTCAATTTGACCTACAAAACCAATTTTGATTTCTTTAATAAAACACAAGACTTAATATTCATAAGTTTTTTTAAATTCTTTACTAAACTCAGTTTTATCAAAATTCATCACATTAGGTTAACAAGACTAACCATACTAGGGTTCGCCTGTTTTAATCCACTAAACCCATTTAGTCAAACAAAGTCAAATGCACTTAGGGTCTATCTTTGAAACTCCATAAAACACACTTTCTTACATTTCACTTAATTAACAAAATCATCATAATTTGTGATCTTAGGTTCACTTTCTCTAACGACTAGCCAACTCACATTTATACATAAAATCCATTTTGACACTTAACCATTATCAAGACATTTATACATAAGTATTTCAAACCCATCACAATCCTTTCAATTCACTAATTTCCATTTAAAGGTTCTAATAAACATGGTTTAGTCAAATTCTAACATAGTAAGTTTATCAATTACATACAAGTTCCATTTTACCCATGCTCACCATCATCCCCAAATTTTTAATCTATGAACCCTGATGTGTGCGAGGTGTAGTACGTAATACTATTAATTACAATACAATTTTACACAAGTTATTTATTTATTTATAGAATGGGATATACCTAAACCTTGCTACAACACTTATAGGCAGTGTACCTAATCGTAGAGTAGTGTAATTTTTAGTAAGTCCGGTTCGTTCCACAGGGAGCTAGCTGAGTTTAACGCTATATTTATTTTAAACTATATTTGTACAAATATATATATATATATATATACATATATATATATATATATATATATATATATATATATATATATATATATATATAAGTAATATTATTATTATTATAAAAGGGGATTTTACCGTTTAATGACCGGTTTGTCGATTTTACGTCTTAAGTCTCAATTAAAACCTAATGTAAAATATTAAATATAAATATGACTTAAATTAAAGCGTAAAGTAAAAGTGCGATAAATAAAATTGCGATAAATAAAATTGCGATAAATAAAAGTGCGATGAGATATAAAATAAAGGAATTATGCTTATTTAAATATATATATATATATATATATATATATATATATATATATATATATATATATATATATATATATATATATATATATTGAGAGAGTGAGGGAGATCAGTGAAGAAGGTGTAATTATTTCGTCTGTAAAACGCTTTAGTTTATAGTTGTGGCCTGACTCCTTGGCTCATGCGATCGCATGAGATTTCTTCATGCTGGCCATGCGATCGCATGGCCGCAATTCACTGGTCACCAAGCAATAAAAACGTGGGCTGCTCGTTTAAATATAATATATAATATAATATATATAATTTTATATAATTTTATATATATTATATTGTATTCTTGTGCATAGTTGACTCGTAATTTTAGGTCCGTTGCGTCGCGCGTTGATAGTTGATTCATCTCCCGGTTCCGGATTTTCAAACGTCCTTTCGTACGATTTAATATTTTGTACTTTGCGTTTCGCGGCTCGTACTCTTGTAACTTTTAGACGTTTCTCAGCAATAATTTGAACCACTTGGATTGTACTTTTTATCGTTTTGGTCTTTTGCGTCTTTAAATCGTCGAATCTGTCTTTTGTCTTCACCTTTTATTATTTAAACGAATATCACTTGTAAATAGAACAATTGCAACTAAAAGCTTGTCTTTCTGGAAGGATAATGCTATGAAATATATGTTCGTTTTTAGCATTATCAAATATTCCCACACTTGAGCGTTGCTTGTCCTCAAGCAATATAGAACTTGAATATAACTTTACTAGAATCACTTCTTTATTCTTCACACTTTGTACATCAGTGATTTTAATACGGCGGTATGAACAATGGTAGTAACATTGTGGTTTACAGTCTCTCATGACTATAAAAATTTAGATCCTTCAGGAAATTGGATCTTTATGAAAACATTTGATCTTTTGAAAATTCATTCTAGCTTTTACCCTAGATAAGTTTTCTGATTTGACCCATCATTGGTGTTGCAAAATATTTGTGTGGATCAATATTTTGGCTAAAACTTTTAGGTTCGTGTAATCCACTGCTATCCCTGTATCGAAAAGCACACATCCAGTTTACTTGTTCCGTATATTACCTTTCGATAAACTACCATCCGGTTGTAAAGGAAAGCGATGAATAAGAAACTGTTAAGGCAATGTTTAATGACATGCAGTTTATTCATGGTCCACAATGTGTCGGATGCAATTACTATCTTTTGTAGGAGCAATAGCAAAGATCACCCTATAATTTTTCGGTCTGGCACAAGGTCCTATCTTTGACCATGCTATGCAACCACCGTTCTTACGGTTGACACCCGATTTGGTTCAGGTGACCTAATGAATTCCATGTGAATTCCTAGAATTTTACGTTCAATGGTAATGAACGCATTGAAAATAGGTTTTCAGAAAACAAATCGGTTTGTAATTTTGATCAAAATATTTTCTCGTTCAAGCTCGAGTTTAGATATCATCGAATTCCATGAGTTTGAATTCTCAATCTTTAAGGTCAATCTGAAGGATTGAGTAATATCAGGCTTAAAAGCTGATTTTTGATCTTTTAAGGAGATTATCCTTTTCTGGGGGTCTGATTCATTAGTCTTATCAAGCTAATTTGCACAGCGCCCTCCCCATTTTACGAGACAGATCCTCTCATGGTTAGGATAAGTCTGACCACTTGGCGACCCTGTTTAATGCTGAGGTCCGTAGATTTCCTGCTGATTTTAGTGATGACTTTTCTAGATTTTTCGTCAACCTACAGCTGGTCTGGACGACAACTTCCTGACCTAAATCAAGAAGCGCGTGTCTTTTTCGGAAGACTTTACTTCCTTTTAATGATGGAATTGATTCATCGTGTAGATCCATCTTTCTTTCAAATATATTACAGTAAATCGGGTAAAACTGATTAGTTTAGTCCAAAACAAAAGTACCTGCAATAAGCTTGTACAAATATATGTGATATATGTTTTAAAGAACTTGGTAAATTCTTCCCACACTTAGCTTTTATTTATTTTTTTTTGCCTTTTTATTCTCCTCTATTCTATTTTTAAATGAATTCTAGCATTTTGGGTTGTTTCTAAATTTATGTCCTTTTCTAGGTAACAATAATTTCGGTATTAATACCTAGTTTTATCGTTCATAAATATGTATAAACATGATTTTGAATTCATTTAGTTGAAAAATTTTCAAATTTTCACAAAATTTGGCAATTGAACTAAGTGTATAAATTAAGATCTTGCAATGCCCTCATTTGCAAGAAATCAGTAACAATTTAAATTATTGAGGGTGATTAGCATAGAAAAATGATTAAATTTTTTACCAAAGTATCCAAACATATTGTTGTTTGTTTGAATGATAAATGGTGCACATCATTTGTTCATTCCATCAGTTGTTATTTCACAAATATTTTGCATCTTGCCGTCAAAATTAGTTGCTTTTGCTGAACTTAATGCCAGTCTTTGAAAATGCACTGTTTTACCCTGTTGTGTACAATTGACAATATACATACAATACAAATATACACATGCATGGTAATTTAAAATGGGACTTAATATCCCACTTTCAAATTATAAATATGAAATATTAGTAACACCATAATAAAAATGTCAAAATTACATAAAAGTATCAAAATATCAAATATTTAAACAATAATAGATAAAAATGATAAAAGATAAGAAATCACCAATGGAACTGTATCAATCTGGATAGGGATTCCAGTTCATGTCATCGCTCGCGTTTCATGGTTGGTGATAGGTGTCCTGATAGGCTTGGTTGGGGTCGTACAGAGTAAAGGGCGGTCGCATATCTGTCTGATGTGCTGGATAGTAAGCAGGTCGAGTCGGAACGTAGTTATTTGGTACCTGATATGATAGCTGGCTCATGATTTGGTGCTGATGATAAGTCCATCTATCATGCTGGCGTTGCCAAGATTGTTCGTACTCATTCGCGGCTTGTCACTGCTCATACTGACGATGCCTAGCCTGGTTATTCATTTCCACTTCATCTATATACTGAAAAACGTCAGTATAACTATCCCTAATGACATCCCTAATGTCATCTGCTTCCTCCTTCTCCTCATCCGAACCCCTCTCTACCTGTGGATGGGTGCCCTGATATGGTATTGGCATATTATGCCTCTGTTTTAGTACCTTTGCACCTTGATAAACCTGCAAACCTATAGTATCGGTTTGTTCCTCAACCACCATCATTGAACCCACGTGTTTTCTATATACACCTAAATACTCTCCAATGAGAGTAACAAAAATTCCTCCTCCTATTATTCCCCCTTCCTGTATACCTTCCACAACTTTGGACAAATAATAACCAACACAGTAGGGGATATTAACAAAGCCTCTAGTGTCTCGAATGCACTTAAGGTAGAATAAATCGTTTAGGGTCACTTTCTCCTTGTTTCTACCTCTTTGTGTAATCGAATTAGCTAAAAATCTATGTATTATACGAAGCTCTGCTCTATTAATATCTAAATAGGAGTGTCTTCCTCCCCGTGTAAATATAGTAAAATTTTACATACGCCTCCATATGGCGTTAGCGTCAAAACCTCTATCTACTCTATCACCGTGATAAATTAAAGCTGTACAATAAGGTGATAATAATTCAGTGGGGGTGTAAATCTGTAAAGCCCTAGCCATGTCCAGCATGGACATCCTGTACATCGTACCTCCAAGTAAAAACCTAAGAAAACTCTTATCGTCTAACCTATCTACATCCTTATTTAAGGCTATAGTACTCATTAACTCAACACATCACTCCTTATATACATGCCTACGAGTGGTAAATAAACGTTCACAGTCGGGAAAAGAAGAGTTTCCATACCTTTGGATTAATTGCTGCCTAACTGAGTTAGCTAGGTTAACCCTTTCCAAAGGCTCCCAATATATTACCCTTGGTACTTCCACATTTTTGGTCCAAAGCTTAAATTTGTTACTTTGGTATGTCGGGTAATCTCTCCAACTTCTATCAAACCTTAGATTGGGGTGTAACTCCTGTTCATGAATTCTTGAGTGTTCTATTACATGGTGAACCGGAAATATTATGTAGGCCGTAAAAAATTGTGGTTCCGGTTCATAGTATGGCACGTGTTGATCATAATGTTGTTGTTCCTGTTGTGGCTCAGGTGGCATCTCTGGCTGTAGTTCTTGTTCAGGTTGCCTAGACGATGATGCACCATCAGTATCGGTATTTCTCTGCAAAACACATTAAACACAAAATTTGTGCATCCAAATATGCATTAGTGTTAGCAGAATAACAACTTAAAACAATTACAATAACATGCTTAATCCATATTAAACTTATACTCATTTTCATATTTTTTACAATTCTACACTTTTTCAAATAAGCATATATGAAAATGTATACAATGTTCATAAGCATTCAACTCAAATAACATGTCAAATAATCATTACTAGCAATTAAACAAGTTTCAAATGGCATTTATATCAAATTAATCAAGTTCATGAATTTTAGACTTAAAAAGTCCACTTTGATGCTCAAAAATCATGTTTATGATCAAAGTTTTGATCATTTAGCTACCTAAACATGTTACACTACTTAATTTAGCACTAATTCATAATAAAAATCGGCCATAACCTGTTTATATCAAAAAGCCCCAAATCGCTCAAGAACACAAACCCTAGATTTCTAATTTTTTTGAAGTTTAAGGCTTCAAATCATGATAAATAGCATCAATCTAGGTTATACAAGCATAATATACTAACAATTTAACTCTAATTACACTAGAAATTATCAAAATCAAATTAGGACAAATAGTTGTAATTATCAAAAAATTTAGGAAATTTATGAGTTTAGGGGTGAAATTTTTACCTTTTTGCTCCCAAATTCGAAGAAAGGCATGTTTACAGTGGATTGTAGGACGAAATTTCGTGAATTTTGGTGAAAAATTGGAGATTTTAGAGTGATTTGTGTGTGTGTGTGTTCGTGTATTTGTGTGTGTATGTGGAGACAGAAGCACAGCTCGTGGCCTTTTGTTCCTGACTAGATTTTCCAGCCCATGCGATCGCATGGGTTGGCTGTGTAAACCCCATGCGATCGCATGGGGTATTATTTTATTTTATTTTATTTTTTATATATAAAACCTTTAACTTCTTAAAACAAATAAGTGATTTATTTAAAATTTTGTTTTCCTTTTTAGATTGAGGGTGTTTTACCTAGTTCGTCTCTCGACAAAATTTTAAGATTTGTCATTTTAAAACGTTGTTTTTAAAAGCAAAGATTTTTGGGTTTTTTTTAATGTTTTTGGCATACTTTATATCAATAAAATTAAAAATAATGATAATAAAATTTCTCGTCCCGCCCTCGGGTAAAGCAATTTCGGTTCAACGACCTAGTCTTCAACTCACGACGAATTTTAGAAATCATTTTTTTAACTTAATGTAATAAAGTACATTTTTTTTTTAAATTCACACCAAACTTAAATTTAAAATGTGCATATTAATAAAAGTTCATATAAGTATTATTATTTTTTATATAAATTAAATTTACAATCTTATATTTAAAAATAATATAATTATATAATAGTTTTAAAAATTTACAATAATAATTTAATATTTATATATTAAATTTAAAAACAAGGTAAAAATAAAATTAAAATCTTTTTGGTCTTTTATCCCACTTTAATCAATCAAATATTATCAAAAATATACGTCCCTCTTTTGGGTAAAGTAATTTCGGCTATATTACCTAGTTTTACTCCTGACGAATTTCTGAAATATGTTTGTATTGATTGATTAAAGATATTTATACCTTATGAATAAACGGTAAATTGGCAGTGATGCATTAAATTTTTGTATATGATATCAATAATTTCGGTTTCGCATACCTAATTTTATTGAATATCAATTTAATACTTTATAGCGAACGATTCAATGTTTATTATCAAAAGGTTAAAAGCAATAAATAAAAATAAAAACTGTACATACTTACCTGTGAGATAGAATTCTCAGAGACCTGCTTTAGTCGATTCATAGGAGAGTCGTTCGATTTGGTTTTCCATAGCTACATAAGCGTAACCTCGATTTTTCAATAACTTTTCTTCTAAACATATGAACGGTCCTTCTCTGCATAAGGTAACGAACTCGGTATTGGAATGTGTTTGATTGTTCGAACATTTACCTTCGTGTGACCATTTTCCGCATTTATGACATCTTTCAAGGTGTCGTGCTCTTCTTTTTGTTGCGAATTTTGATTTTCCTTTACCAAAATGTGTCTTATTATGATCTTTCCTGAGTTCTTTCCTTACTTCGTCCATTGTGCCTCTTATGAATGATACCACTTCACTTGGGAAGTTGTTATTATTACGTTTAGTAATCATAGCGTGTAGTAGTAGACCATGGTTCAAATCAAAGGAATTCTTCATCTCGTAAAACCTAAAAGAAATAAAAATTCAGAATGGGGGGAGAAGACTAGTTCTTTAGGGTCTGCTAGGGAAAGACCAATCGGATTCCATTCTCGGAAACTACACGAAAACAGAAAATCTAACTCTAACAGAAATTCATATTACCCTTAAAAGATTCGAATCTTCCCACACTTAGTTAGCTGTGGTGTCGAAATTGTGATTAACTTCATCTTCAACTTCCATTGGATTTTCTATGTAATGTTTAACTCTGTGACCATTAACTTTAAATTCAATCCCATTTGAATTTATTAACTCTACTGTTCCGTACGGGAAAACTCTTTTGACTATGAATGGTCCAGACCATCTTGATTTCAATTTTCCAGGAAATAGCTTGAATCGTGAATTGAAAAGAAGAACTTTGTCTCCTTCTTTAAATTCTTTTGAACTTCTGATTCTTTTATCATGCCATTTCTTCATTCGTTCCTTATAGATTAACGAATTTTCATATGCCTCATATCTTAATTCTTCTAATTCGTTTAATTGACTTAACTGTAGGCGTCCGGCTTCATGCAAATCAAGATTACATGTCTTCAAAGCCCAAAATGCTTTGTGCTCAATTTCTACTGGAAGGTGACATGCTTTTTCGTAAACGAGTTTAAAAGGTGTGGTACCAATTGGAGTTTTGTAGGCTGTTCTAAAAGCCCAGAGTGCATCTTCCAATTTCATGGACCATTCCTTCGGATTTGATCCTACGGTTTTCTCTAGAATACGTTTTAAAGCTCGGTTGGTATTTTTAACTTGTCCACTTGTTTGTGGATGATAAGCGGTTAAGATTTTATGAGTTACTCCATATCTTTTGAGAACTTTCTCAAGTTGATTATTACAAAAATGAGTTCCCCGATCACTTATTAAAGCTTTCGGTGTTCCAAATCTAGCAAAAAGACATTTTAAGAAATTGACTACAACTCGTGCATCGTTAGTTGGGAGAGCTTGTGCTTCTGCCCATTTAGATACATAATCAATGGCTACGAGAATGTAGAGATTATTATGAGATTTTGGAAATGGACCCATAAAGTCAATACCCCAAACGTCAAATACTTCACATACTTGAATGACATTTTGTGGCATTTCATCACATTGACTTATTTTTCCGGCCCTGTGACAAGCATCACAGGATTTACAAAGAAGGTGTACGTCCTTGAAAATTGTAGGCCAAAAGAATCCAGCGTCATAGACTTTTCTTGCTGTGAGTTGAGGCCCATAATGCCCTCCTGTTGGTCCTGTGTGACAATGGTTTAAGATTTGACTAGCTTCATCTCCGAATACACATCAGTGTATTATTCCATCGGGACAACTTTTAAACAAATGTGGATCTTCCCAAAAATAGTGTTTTATATCACTAAAGAATTTCTTTCGTTTTTGGTACGACAACCCTTTTTCAAGGAATTCACATACTAAGTAGTTTGCAAAGTCTGCAAACCATGGGATTTCATCATAATCGATTTTCAAGAGATATTCATCAGAAAAGTTATTTTGTAATGCCGATTCATTTAGAACTTCTAATTCAGGATTTTCAAGACGAGAAAGATGATCACCGGCGAGATTTTCTGCTCCCTTTTTGTCTCGGATTTCAATATCGAACTCTTGTAAGAGTAAGATCCAACGAATTAATCGTGGTTTAATATCTTGTTTTGAAAATAGGTATCTAAGAGCAGAATGGTCGGTATAGACCACCGTTTTTGCTAGAACGAGATATGAACGAAATTTGTCAAAAGCAAAGACAATAACAAGGAGTTCTTTTTCAGTAGTTGTGTAATTCGTTTGTGCTCCTTGTAACGTCTTACTTGCGTAATAGATAGGTTGAAATCGTTTTTCAATTCTTTGACCTAAAATGGCTCCCATTGCAAAATCACTTGCATCGCACATGAGTTCAAATGGTAGATTCCAATTTGGAGTTATCATGATCGGTTCATTAGTGAGTTTTTCTTTAAGAATATTAAAAGATTTGACGCATTCATCTGAAAAGATAAATGGAGCATCTTTTTCTAGGAGTTTATTCATAGAAGTAGCATTTTAGAAAAGTCTTTTATGAAACGTCGGTAAAAACCGGCATGCCCTAGAAAACTCCTAACTCCTCTAACATTGGTGGGATGCGGAAGTTTAGCAATTACATCTACTTTAGCTCTATCCACTTCAATTCCTTCTTTTGAAATTTTATGCCCAAGAATGATGCCTTCTTTAACCATGAAATGGCATTTCTCCCAATTAAGTACTAGATTTGATTTCTCGCATCTAATAAGCATTTGTTCAAGATTAACTAGACATGATTCAAAAGTATCACCGAAGACTGAAAAGTTATCCATGAAAACTTCCATGCATTCTTCTATCATGTCGTGAAAAATTGCCATCATGCACCTTTGAAAGGTTGCAGGGGTGTTGCAAAGTCCAAATGGCATGCGTTTATAAGCAAAAGTACCATAAGGGCACGTGAATGTGGTTTTCTCTTGGTCCTCGGGTGCGATTGGAATTTGAAAGTATCCAGTGAAACCGTCAAGAAAACAATAGTAACTATTCTCGGCTAACCTTTCTAACATTTGATCAATGAAAGGTAAGGGAAAGTGATCTTTTCTGGTGGCGTCATTTAATTTTCTATAATCAATACAAACACACCATCCTGTTACAGTCCTAGTAGGAATAAGCTCATCTTTTTCATTTGTGATGACAGTGATGCCACCCTTCTTAGGTACGCATTGAACTGGGCTTACCCATGGACTATCAGAGATTGGATAAATTAATCCTGCATCTAGCAGTTTAATAATTTCTTTCTTAACAACATCTTGCATATTAGGATTTAGTCTTCGTTGGCATTGCACATATGTTTTATGACCTTCTTCCATAAGGATTTTATGTGTGCAATACGAAGGACTTATTCCTTTAATGTCATGAATCTTCCATGCAATAGCTGGTTTATGAGCTTTTAGCACGGAAATGAGTCGAGATTTTTCATTTTGCGTAAGAGAAGACGATATTATTACAGGTAATTCAGATTCACCATGTAAATAAGCGTATTCTAAATGGAATGGAAGTGGCTTTAACTCTAATATCGGCGGTTCTTCTATCGATAATTTGTATCGATATCTGTCTTCCTCTTTTAACATTCGAAGTTCTTCTATTGTTGGTTCGTATTCATTAGCCATGAGTGCAGCTAACATTTCAGCTTCATCAATTGGTTCAGTTCCTTCTCCTAAAGAACATTCTCCTGTTCCTTGTAATTCTGGAAATTCTTGTAACAATTCTGCATGGGAATCTATAGTTTGAATATAATAACATGTATCATCTGCAGATTGCAGTTGTTGCATGGCTCTATCAACTGAAATGGTAACACTCTCGTCCTCTATACTTAGGGTCAGTTTTTTACCGAACACGTCTATTATTGCTTTAGCCGTGTTTAAGAATGGTCTTCCTAATATGAGAGGAACTCGAGAATCTTCTTCCATATCCAGAATAACAAAATCTACTGGAAATACTAAAGTACCAACTTTAACTAGCATGTTCTCCATTATCCCTCTAGGATATTTTATTGATCGATCGGCTAGTTGTATGCTTATTCGTGTTGGTTTCAATTCTCCAAGGTCTAGTTTAGCGTATAGTGAATATGACATTAAATTTATACTAGTACCTAAGTCTGCCAATGCTTCTATTGAATTAAGACTACCCAGAAAACATGGAATTGTGAAACTTCCTGGATCAGATAATTTTTCTGGTATCTTATTCAACAGCACTGCAGAACAATTAGCATTCATTGTAACAGCCGAGAGTTCTTCCATTTTCTTTCTATTTGTAATTAGATCTTTCAAGAATTTAGCATATCTTGGCATTCCTGAAATCACATCAATGAAAGGAAGATTTACATTTATTTGTTTAAACATATCCAAGAATTTGGATTGTTCGGCTTCAAGTCTTTCTTTTCTCATTTTACTCGGGTAAGGAAGCGGTGGTTGGTATGGTTTAACATAAGGTTTATCCTTAACTGTGTTATCTTCATTAACCTTTTCAACTACTGGTTCTGTTTCCTTCTCTTGCTCAGGCTGTGGTTCTTGTGTAGTAGGAATAGAGTCATCAGAAATTACAGGCATTTCAGGCGATTTAAGTGTACTACCACTTCTTGTGGTAATGGCTTTAGCTGTTTCATTTCGGGGGTTAGCATTTGTATATCTAGGTAGACTCCCCGGTTTTCTTTCTCCAATTAACCTCGCTAGGTTACTTACTTCTTGTTCCAGATTTTGAATAGAAGCTTGTTGATTTCTAAATGCTTGAGCATTTTGTTCATTAGTTTATTTCTGAGATGTGAAAAATTGAGTTTGAGATTCAACTAGCTTCGACATCATATCTTCTAAATTTGGCTTTTTATCATCGGTTTGTGGTGGTTTATTTGGAAAAATAGGTCTTTGCTGGTTGTAAATATTGTTAAATACTTGTTGATTGCTAGGACCTTGTTGGTTGTTGTATGGAATATTTCTCTTATAATTATGATTTTGATTATAGTTTGGTCTTGGCGGTTGATAATTATTCTGATAATTATTTCCAGGCCTTTGATTCATGTATGAAACATTCTCTCTTTGTTCCATTGTTTGTTCAATACTGAGACAATCTTTTATCAAATGTGGTCCTCCACACTGCTCACAACTAATTCGTATAGCGCGAATATCTTTCGTCATCTTTTCTATTCGTCTCTCGAAAGCATCTAACTTTGCGGAAATGGAATGAAAGTCATGGCTAGAATCAGCTCTAGCCGCTTTAGATGAATGAATAATATCTTTTTCCTGATGCCACTCATGTGAGTGGGAGGCAGTGTTATCAATAATCTTGTGAGCTTCAGTTGCGGTTTTCTTCAAAATGGAACCACCAGCTGCTATGTCGATGTCTTTTCGTGTAGTAATGTCGCATCCTTGGTAGAATATTTGTACTATTTGATAAGTGTCTAAGCCATGCTGAGGATATCCTCTCAACAACTTTCCAAATCTTATCCACGCCTCATATAATGTTTCATTTGGCTTTTGCGCGAATGTAACAATTTCTCCTTGAAGTCTCACGGCTTTAGATGCCGGAAAGAATCTTTTAAGAAATTTCTCAACTAAAACATCCCATGTATCAATCGCTCCTTCAGATAACGATTCTAACCAATCTTTGGCTTCTCCCTTTAAAGTCTAGGGAAATAACATAGATAGATCTGTTCATCCTCAACTTCTCTGATTTTAAATAGAGTACAGATTCTATTAAAGGTTCGAAGATGTTCGTTTAGATCTTCTTTTGGCGTACCGCTAAATTGGCATTGATTAGTTACAATGTGTAGGATTTGTCCTTTGATTTCATAATTTGGCGCAATAATGTCTGGTTGAGTAATTGCGTGACCTTGGCCAGTGCGTGTAGCTCTCATTCGATCTTCCATACTTAGAGGTTCTTGATTTTCCATGATTGAATTTGTTGAATCTTAATCACTAGAGGATTCTGATTTAATGGTTTCTTCCTCAACAATCTTTGGTTGTATGATTGGTGGTTCCGGAGAAATGATTAGTGGTTCAGGATCTCTGAATTGTCCTTGAATATCCTCCGGGTTCTCAATTGTGAGGTCGGGTTCAAAAAATGGATTATCGGAAATTTGAATTGGAGTACTTGGTCGACTTGATGATGATTCTAAAGAAAAATCAACGGCGACAATATTGGCTAGATGCCTTGATCGAGTTACAGGTGGTGAACGTATGAAAGGTGGTGAACGTTTTGCTCGGTGCATTCACTGAATATCCTATTAGTTATAAAAATAAAAATTATATGAGTTATCAAATTAATATACTTTTCTGATTTTGCCCACGTTTTGAATAACCAATAGATGCAGCAGGTAGCCAGGACCCTTTAAATCGGAAGCCCACAACTCGCCACTAACAAATCCAACTATTACTACGAACCAGAAAATTTTGGATGTCTATCAATTTAACCGCTTAAATTAATTTTTCGTCGAAATTTAAAGAAAATATAGAAAATTCTAGGTCCTAAAAACTAGAGCGTAGAAATGAAAAAGAAAAAGCGCGTCAAGAAATAAGAGGTCGAAAAATAAGCTTCGAAAAATAAAAGTCGAAAAAAATAGGAGTCGAAAATAAATCTAAAACTTATAAACTAAAATTTTACGTCTAAAACTTAGCGTCTAAAGGAATTAAGGCTTAAAAGGAATTCTAAACGGAAAATGGCAATAACTTAAAAGGTACTAAAATCTCTTAAATACTAAAGCGATAAGTGACGTCGTAAATTTCTAGAGCGCCTAAGTATTAATCTAAAGAAAAAGCACTTAAGGGGTTTTACGGCAAAGCCTATATATCTTAGAATTATAAAATAACTATGGCAAAAACTAAGTTTAAAAACTAATTACGAACGAAAAATATACAAATTACGAATAAAAAGATACAAAATATAAAAATAAAACTTAAAGTTATAAAAATACAATTTTTATAAAAATATTATTTTTATATTATTATTTTATAAAAGTATTAATTTTTTAATTAATAAAACTAATTAAAACTTAAAATTATTAATTAAAACTAAACTTAAACTAATTATATTATATTAAACCCTAATTCTAATTAATTAATAATAATAATTAATTTAAACCTAACCCTAATCCGTACGTACCAGGTATCAGGCGTGTCAGAAGCCCTCATGCGGTCGCATGAGTTTTATGCACCTGGGCCATGCGATCGCATGGATATGGATACCAGGCCTGTTTGTTTGGGCTACTACAGTGCCAGGCCCGATTCAGTTTTAATTATTATTATTTTTTCTGAGTTTAAAAAAATAAAATATAAGTAATATTTATTATAAATAAATTTATATTTTTATGAACTAAAAATAATACTTTTATACCTTTATATAAATTATAAAATATATTTTCTTTTTACTTAAACACTTAAAAAAATATAGAAAAATATTTTTTATGTTTTTATATTTTTGAATTTTAAAACTTATATAAAATTATATTTCTACAAAAATACCTTATAACTAATTTTTTATATATATGGCATTTCGCTTCGGCGTTGTTGAGTTCCCCGGCAGCGGCGCCAAAAATACTTGATGTGTGCGAGGTGTAGTACGTAATACTATTAATTACAATACAATTTTACACAAGTTATTTATTTATTTATAGAATGGGATATACCTAAACCTTGCTACAACACTTGTAGGCAGTGTACCTAATCGTAGAGTAGTGTAGTTTTTAGTAAGTTCGGTTCGTTCCACAGTGAGCTAGCTGAGTTTAACGCTATATTTATTTTAAACTATATTTGTACAAATATATATATAAGTAATATTATTATTATTATTATTATTATAAAAGGTGGTTTTACCGTTTAATGACCGGTTGTCAATTTTACGTCTTAAGTCGCAATTAAAACCTAATGTAAAATATTAAATATAAATATGACTTAAATTAAAGCGTAAAGTAAATGACGATAAATAAAAAGTGCGATAAATAAAATTTCGATAAATAAAAGTGCGATGAGATATAAAATAAAGGAATTATGCTTATTTAAACTTCCGTAATCATGATGTTCGACGTGTTAATTTTAGTTTATTACCGAGGGTTAATTGTCCTTTGTCCTGGTTTATTTGATACGTCCATTTGGTTTTTGTCCATAATAGTCCATCGGTCATAAATATAAAGTGTGAGTGTCCTCGTCAAATTAACCTTACACCCGAAGTCAAATATTCCAACTAATTGGGGATTTAAACTATAACAAGGTCTTAATTCTTTGTTAATGATCACACCAGGATATCGACTGCGTGTAACCCAAGGTTTTAATACGTTGTTAACAATTACACCAAGTGTCCTTGTATGTAATTCACCCCTGTTTTAATGAGTCCATTGACTATTAATCCATCCCCGGGTCCGGTTAAATGAACAATTATTAGTATTTATAAATATCCTGCCCATCGTGTCCGATCGAGTGTATGTGGTTATTTATAGATATGCCAAATTGTAAATCTTTATATCATTTCTTGTCGAAAATCATCTACTTATCATCCCTGTGAAATTGCCTGCTTATCATTCTTAGTCTAGACACGTCTTACTGCATTGATTGCATGAATAGTGTATAGACAAAATTCATATCTTAGCGTATCTGTTACTGTACACTTTGCCTGACATATCCCGCAAATTCCTCTATAATCTACGAAATCTTTTGTTCTATATCTATGGATATTCTATGTAATTAGAATACCATCTGATAATCGAAAATCATTTCATAAAAAAAATCCTTATTCAATCGTACGAAATGGAATTCGTCATTAGTTCAAGTCCCTCGGATTCCGAAATGGAATCTCACTCAAGCTCCGAAAGCAGTGTGACCGGAATGGATCAACCAATCAGCCATCATCTATTTTGGATGAATTGGGGATGGGTTCGTAGCCTCCTCAATCATTGGAGACAAGAAGAAGGTGATCCTTTTCATCCGCCACATTGCCCTCTTGGCGAAGAACCTGAAGCACTTACCGACGAACCTATCTGAAACACCATTTTCTCTCTCATTTCCAGAGTGTCTCGTCACGACTACATACTGCATCAAATTTCTAGATTTCATTTATCTGCTTGTCCGAACCGACAATCACCCCGGTGTGATAGAAGAAGTCAACGAGCTTTACGCTCGGGTAGTGGCTTTGGAGAATATGGTGCAAAGGTTACAAACACCAGCAGCAGCACCAGCAGCATAACCATTACCACCACCAACAACAACCGCATCGCAAACCTCAACTTCACAATCTGTCCCACGAGCATCGACGTCTTATGCCATGTAGATACCAAGGAATACCAATAACCACAAACAATGAAGTATTGATTCATAACTTCATTGGAGAAATGTTCTGCGGCAATTATGTAATCTCCAAAGTCTTAGAGATTATCTATTCTAGCCCTAACCATAAATCAGATGAATGAACCAAAATGATAGGAGGAAGAATAGAAATTTTGACAAGAATGGCGCGTGATTTACAAGCTATACTTGTTTTACCAACAGCATCAACAGTACCGTTAGCATCATCAGCACAGTCAGTGCCGTTAACATCGACAGAATCAGCAGCACCTAAACATCACAAACTCCGTCAGTTAAATAATCATCGTGGACATCATTACGAATCAACAATGAGAATATTGTATCAATGAGTTATGAAGAATTAACTCAAGCCCTCTGAAGAATTTATATGTATATCTTACATATATATAAATTTTGAAACCATCATAAATCTTTCCGTACTAAGCTATTATGTGTGAATTTTAACTACTTGGTTAATTCATATTACTAATATGCTATGATTACATCCTTTGTCAGCAAACTTAACCATCGTTAACTACAATCTCTGTTTTAAATTCAACGAATTCTATCTCATAATAAATCAAATGTATTATTCAAATATATGTTGATTTTACACTTTCATCATCGATGTACTCGAAACTTATCAGATGACATCATTCGTACCTTGCGAAGTTCACAAGGATTCCACGAACACCAACATCATGCATCAATAAATAATGAAGTATTGATTCATAATTTCAAATACATTGAAGAACTACTCCGTAAAAGTTATGTAATTTCTAAAGTTTTAGGGATTATTCAATTCTAGTTTCAACCGTAAATCAAATGAGTCTAATTTAATATTAGCTCATTAAATCTATGTTACATCTGAAGAAAATATACACATATATATTTTCATGAAGACTGTAATAAAATTCTTTTGTACAAAATATTAATCGTAAAATTTTTTTTTAACGGGTAGGTAATACCCGAGAAATATTTAGATTTCACATTAGTAAGTTACACTGTACATTCCTCGAATCTGATTCAACAGTCATTTACTATCCTATTTACATTCATCGATATACGAATCCGTTCACCACAGAATAACCATTTTTATTCAATTTCATATTTTTGGATTTTGACTTCTCAGAATCCAACAAGTGGCATAATGAAGAAAACATTGAACAAAATAAAATTTGTTAGAAACAAACGAATTAACTAATTGAAATATTGTTAAGAATTCACGCTAACTGTTCCTAGCTAACTGGTTACATTTTATTTATCGCAATTTAAATATCGCAATTTATATTCTCGCAATTTTATTTATCGTCATTTAATTTCTGTTATTTATTTTACGCACTTTAAATACCGGGACACGTATACAAAGTTTTGACATATCATATCGACGCATGTATATATATTATTTGGAGTAACCATAGACACTCTATATGCTGTAATGCTAGAGTTCGCTGTGACGCCCCGTACAAAATCATCGTGTACGGTACATCAACAACAGGATCATTACAAGGTCAAACACTATATGCTGTTTGAAAACCAGTTTTGCATTCATGAACAGATAACGTTTTACAAAAGATGAATAGGAAACATTAACATGAGTACATGATACTAAGGTCATTACAAAGCTATTGTTTTGAAAATAACATAAGTTGGGAATGCAAAGTAAAAGTTTCATGTTTGAGACATCTCTAAGTAATGCAGCGAAAGTCTAACACAGCAAGTCTGTAACAGCAAGTCTATACACCAAGACTAGAACAGCAAGGCTAACAGCAGAAGCAACAACGTCTAAACACCTGAGAAATACATGCTTAAAAAGTCAACACGAATGTTGGTGAGCTATAGTTTTTTTGTATTCAGTAATGTAATGTAGGCCACGAGATTTCAGTGCTTCAAACAAGCGTTTCAAATCAGTAATTCAAATTAGTATGATAAAGTATATGTATAACCGTGGGCACCCGGTAACTAGACTTAACGTTTATAACCCCCTGAAAGTACACTTGGCGAGTGCGTATGTTCACGAAGTATTAAACACTCGTTAAATGCTAGCGCGACTAGCCCGAGTGGGGATGTCAAACCCTATGGATCCATATCTAAGATTCGCGTTCACCGGTTCAAAAACCAATGACTAAACGTTACCGTGCTAAAGGGAATGTTTATGCCGTTATATAACCCACATACATGCAAAGTTTAAGTACTCGTGCCTAGTATGTAAAACATAAAAAACGCATCTATTCTCAGTCCCAAAAATAGTAAAAGTAGTAAAAAGGGATGCTATAACTCACAGTGATAAAAGCGGTAAAGTCGGTAATGAAAGTACGTAAATAGTAAGTCGGTCCGAAAGGTCGTCAACCTAAATCAAGGGTTACTAGGTCAGTATGTTGTTTTTTTATAAATTCTAATAGTGCATAAAATAAGTTTAAGTGTCATCATCATCATCATTTATCATCATAAAAGCTAAGTAAGTTCGACAAGAATAGAGATCGAAACAATAGGCTGACTTCGATCAGATGCTGCGACCTCTACGTAAATCGAAAATATGCATAGTCAGTGGCTAATGCTCCATATGTGAGTCCCCTAACCGCTGACCAATTTTCAGAACCTAACTTGTCTTCGTTTGACCGTGGCGACAGTTTAAGTGCGAGTAGGTCAGAAATTTCAGCACAACGTTAATAGGGTGTAGTGACTCTCGGATGGCCATAAATCCTAAACCGTAACTCGGATTAAGACGAGGCCTAAACGGAAAATCATCTACTCGAACCGAACTAACTGAAAATCAACTTTCCAGTAGCTCAGGTGGTCTGATAAGATACGAAAATCAGTGGACAAGTGCTCCGGTGAGGTTCTTGGTGCTTGATGCTCATCACGGTTCTCATCCTTGATGCTTGTAGCTTCAAGTGTACAACTCGTTGATGGTTTAGCATCACTTTTGACCAAAATTCTACCATCAATACACAATATGTTAAGACCAAGTGGTAACACAACTCATTTAAGAGTCTTAGATGGATGATGAACCAAGGTTACATCATATCCTTAGTCTTAACACAATTACAAGTCCTATTTACAAACAATGTTACAAACTTTACATCAATCAAACAAGTATGAACATGATCCAAGTCAAAAGAGGTGATGGAACCCTAAGCTAGAGAGCTTGGATCCCTTTCACACAATTTATAAGGTCACAAAGCTAGAAAGCTTGAACCTTTAGTGTTCTTGAAGATCGTGAAGCATAAAGCTTGGATCTTTAAGATATATGAAGATAACAAACAAAAGTTTGAATCTTTATAACAAAATAACAAGATTAAAGTAAAAGAAAGATGAATCTACAAAGTTGGTGAAGATTCAAAGCTAGAAAGCTTGAATCTTCCATGTTATTGAAAGATTCATGCTTGAATCAACAAGATATAAGCAAGATCAAAGCTAAAAGGAACTTTGATCTCCATAATATGATGATGATGGCCACGAAAATGAAAGGAAAAGAAGAATAAAAAGAAGACTTACAAGCAATACTAGAAAGGAAAGAAAGAAAGAACAAGTGTGTGTGAAAACCAAATGAGCAAGTGATTTGAATGAGAGGTAAATGGATAGTATTTATAAGCAAGGAATTTAACAAGGATTGATGACATGGACAAGGGCTAATATTTATAAGCAAGGAATTTGACAAGGATTGATGACATGGACAAGGGCTAGTATTTATAAGCAAGGAATTTGACAAGGATTGATGACATGGACAAGGGCTAGTATTTATAAGCAAGGAATTTGACAAGGATTGATGACATGGACAAGGGCTAATTAATTGGGTCACTAGCTAGAATAGGGTGGGCTTGAGCCCAACAAGGTAGAAAGTCCAACAAGACTAACTATTGTGCATAATTAAATTACTACGCGTAATTAAGCATCCAAAAACCCAGGTAATTATTATTATAAAATAATAATTAATATTTCGCAGTCATAATATTCCGATTATGACAAAAGTTAAACGTGCGCGCAAGTTCGCGGTTTATTCAAAACGTCAAATAACACTAACGGTTATAAAGGCTTCCAATGATCAAGTTATGTATCCTACGTACTCTAAGGAACGTTTTAACATATAAATGGAAGTAAACCACGTAAATCAAGTTTCCAGAGTATAAAGTAACACAGTACGCACAAATACGCAGTTTCGCAAAAACACAAGGCACAAAAGCAAGTCGAAAAAGCCGGGTCGTTACATTACCCACCTGTTAATGGAAATTTCGTCCCAAAATTTGAGGAGTGACAAAAAAAAATGGTACCGTATTTAAATAAGAAGTAGCGTATCAAAGTTCTGAAAGATTCGTGGGCTAAAAAGTGAGCTATTTACCTTGAAACGTACTCTGGCGTATAAAAGTAAGAATAGGTATATGCTATTAATTAAGTCTCTTAGGAGATCAACAAATTGATTTCGTTTCTGGTTAACATGAGTATGTTGTCTGAATATATCCACAAAAGAAAAGATGATGTTTTTAGCCTTACAGGCATCTTTAGTAAGCTGGATGCATGAAATACATCATGAATGTTACTAAACTCATCTAAAACATTGAGCGCTTATGTCGCAATACAAAGCTGACAGGTAGGATGGAAAACATGGTGATCATAACCATGCGATTTGATGTCTGGATAGTGTTAGCCACGGATTTTACTAACCCCTTAATTTCGGAAAGAGACCATAGGCATAAAGAACTCGATATTTAAGAATGTTTCATTTGACTATATGAATTGAAACTTTTGCTGAAAGTGAATAATCGGACTTATATGCAATGCAAGCCATAATTATCTATAGTGCCTTCAGGACGGTCTGAACGAACAATGAAGGATATCACCCAGTTTACCATACTGCAGGTGAACTTATCCTTAGATGGAATGAAAGAACAGTTCCATAATGTAACTTTATCCTTTCAGTTACATGTTGAAGTTAGGTTTAACATTAACTAGAACAACATATAGTTGCAACCAACGAAGAAAGGAATGTGTAGAGTAACCATATCCGTATTACATATGTTTTAAGCAGTCCCTTCCAAGAGGATAACAAGATTCATAGATTCCTAAAGTATGTTACTTTACATTTCCGAAAGAGAATCGCACGAAAGGTGTGATCTTTGAACCAGGGTGAACTCTTCGAGCGGTTTGTTCTGAATTTATCCTTATACTTAAGGAGATGCGCGGACAAGAAGATACGTGGACCCTTGGTCGTAAAGAACGGTTTACTCTAAGTGAAAAGAATCTCAAAACGATTCCTTGTACCTCAACCTACTAATTCATAGAGATGATTTTTATGAGGATGTTGCGATTAGCAGTGAAATATTGAGAACAGAAACCCACCTAGTGCCCTTTCTACAATGGGGTGACCATTGAGTGTACCTCAGAAAACTGATTTATCGGCCAACGATTTTGCCATGTTTAACCTTAAAAGGAACATTTTTCGAGTACAAAGACTTCCTAACAAATTTTTTTTTTATAAATCTGCCACCCAAAGTGGATCAAGCGTTTTTAACAAGGATTTTAATAGTAAGCTTCATCCCTAACGGAGGGAGAGAAGAAGTGTGATCCCTACATGGTGTAGTCTAATACGGAAACCTTTAATAAAATCAACCGATGAAGTTTTGAAAAACCTTTAAACGTTTGATGCAACAACATAAATGGAATGAAGTTCTTGGTAAATTTAGAAGTATGTATAACGAGTATCATTTCCACAAAATTATTTGACTTAAAAAAACTCAATAAAGGAGCGATTTTTAATCATCTTGAAGGTATAACTTAGTATGTACTAACCCAAAATAAGTAAGGGTAAATTTATACATATATGATTTTATAAATCGCGTAAGTGATAGAAAAGTTTTTAGTACTTCCATTTGTCCATAAATCTCGTGAGCACTGCACAAATAAGCAACGTGTAAAAATTTTGATAAACATAGTTTTTCGTATTTCAGAGGTTACGAGTTGAAAAAGGTCGAGTGAAAAATTTTTGAATCATCAGTTGACATGTTACTAGGTAATGAAAACTAATGAATTAAATGTAGTTTTGATGATTATCCGAACTTAAGTCTTTGGCCCCAAAATGTTTACGTGCGAAGCCGTTGCTAAAAAGTGAGGTATGAAGGATAGAGCATGAGGATGAGAAGTTAATCGCTTCTTGACTTTGCAGAATGCCACACAGGTTATGGCTAATATTAAATTCGGAATACTAATGATGTTAATATCGCTAGATGAGAATTTCCTTGGAATAGGTCAGGACTTTGAGTTATGTAAGATAGAGCATCACTCCGACAGGTGTGAAGAATAAGATCCCTGGGGTAACGCAGTAATCTTGAATGGTTTAAGTGTTTGTGGATGCCCGAAGGCTCTGCATGACGTGGTAGTAAGTGCCTTCATCACATACACACACATGAATCTCTTAGTTTCAACAGTTGTCTGTCTTCATGATGACTTGGATACGAATAAGCAACGAAAAATTTTATATTGACAAGCAACGAAAATTTTATAGAATTCATTTAAGGTGACGATGTAAGAAAAGAAATTAAGTTCTTAGCAAACTAGGGTTATGTACAACACGTACCATTCAAGGTAAAATATCCTTTGAATAAAAGATTTGATTTGTAAAAGTGAAAGTAAAATTTCATATGTATTTGTCAAAAAAGAAATAATTATTTACTTTATTTTATATAACGTATACGATTTCAAAAAAATTTGCACGAATGGCAAATAAAATAAATTTATTTTTATTAAGTTTTGAGAGGATCGCACAGTAAAATAGTGTAAGTAAAATTTTGGCAAACAAAATTTTCATATTTCGGAGGTTACAAGTTGAAAAAAGATTGATGAGAATCGAGTAAAAGACTTTTGAAAATCTCGGGTGATATTTGAGCAAAAATGTTACGAGGTAATGAAAACTGTTGAATTTTAATGTGGTTGATGACTATTAGTAGGGCATAAGTCCTTCGACCAAAAATGCTTAAGTATAAAGTTGTTGCTTATAAGTGAGAAACGAAAGAGAGAGTATGAGGACGGGGATTAACTACCCATTGATTTTGGAAATTCCGAACTGGTATGACTAATATCGAAGTAAGAAGGGTGATGGTGTGATTATTATTGATTAAGAATTCTCTCGGAATAAGTTAGGATTCAGTGTCGCATAAGAATGAGTATCAAATACGATTCTTGGGTAGTATAGAATTTGAATTGCTGAAGTAACGGGATACAATTTCCTTTATGTATCGTTGTCCATTGTATCGGTTTCTTTCATGGCTAGAAAGTGAGCAGATTTGGTGAGGCGATCAACGATAACCCCGATAGTGTCATAACTGCCGACTGTTTTCGGTAGTTTCAGAATGAAATCCATCGTCATCCCTTCCCATTTCCATTCTGGGATCTCGGGTTGTTGAAGTAATCCAGATGGCTTTTGGCTCACTATTCTCGCGAGGTATACGAATAATCTTCTTACTATAAATAACTTTCGCTTTCGTCCTTGAAAGTCAGTCCGTTCCAACTATTTCCTCAAAGCTTTCTAACTCGGTGAGTATTAGGTTAATTTTAAGGTCCATTCCAACCAAATCTTATTATACTGCCGTGAAAATTTTTATCAACCTTCTCAAATAACATCTGCTTGTGCGCAGGTAACTAATCCTTTCCAACTACTACTATAAAACTTCCAAGTTTTGTTGGCATGAGGTCATCTCCAAATGACCCACCTGTTAATTTTTAAGGTACTATCTTAAATTACTCCTCTATCTCTGCCAACTTACCATTAGCTTGTCCTATAGAATACTTAACTCTCATGATTGTTAATGGCTTATTAGTCATCTGATAATGCTAAAAACGAACATATATTTCATAGCATTATTCCTCAAGAAAGACAAGCTTTTAGTTGCAATTGTTATATTTACAAGTGATATTCGTTTAAATAATAAAAGGTGAAGACAAAAGACAGATTCGACGAATTGAAGACGCAAACGACCAAAAAGCTCAAAAGTACAAAAGACAATCAAAGAGGTTCCAATTATTGATAAGAAACGTCTCGAAATTACAAAAGTACAAGATTCAAAACGCAAAGTACAAAATATAAAATTGTACGCAAGGACGTTCGAAAATCCGGAACCGGGACCAGAGTCAACTCTCAACGCTCGACGCAACGGACTAAAAATTACAAGTTAACTATGTATATAAACAACAACAACAACAACAGTACCCAATACCACTTGAGTGGTGTATGGGGGAGGTGAGATGTAGACAATCCTTCCCTTATCCGAGAATAAAAACAAGTCATTTCTCCACCCAGAAAAGTAGAGAAAGTCATCCCTCTCTTTATTCGGCGGATAAAGAGATTGCTTCCGAGTGGACCTCCGGCCTTTTTTTTATTTATTTATAAAAATAGTAAAAAAAAAAAAAAAAAAAAAAAAATATATATATATATATATATATATATATATATATATATATATATATATATATATATATATATATATATATATATATATTGAGACGCCATGAAAATGATAGAATCAAAATTTCATGGGTTTAAAAGTCTCCCTGAAAATCAATTTAGGCTCTAAGCGGCTAAAAAATAAAAATACTAATACTAGTACTAGTGTTAGTAAAAAATAGTTAAAAGCAATAGTAATAATATTAATACCACAAATAATATTAATAATTAATATTAACACACCCATAATACAATAATAGTAATAATAATAATAATAATAATAATAATAATAATAATATTAATAATAATAATAAAAATAATAATAATAAAAGTAATAGTAGTAGTCGTAATAGTACCAGTACTAGTAATACCAAGAGTATTATAGTAGTAGTAACAATAATAAAAATAATACTAATAGTAATAGTAATAATAATACTAATAATAGTAATAATAATAATAATAATAATAATAATAATAATAATAAAAATAATAGTAATAATAAAAATAATAATAATAAAAATAATAATAATAATAAAAACTAACAATATATATTAATTATATATATATTATATTTATAAATAAATCGTCGGCAAGAAAGACTCCAAAGAATGTGAGCTGTATTTTCAATCTCCGCGACTCGCGGAGTTTGAAGGCCAAAAATGCCGCGAGTCGTGGAGCCCCAAAGTTTGAAAATCCCTATAAAAGCAAACGAATTCTGATCGCAAAAAACACAATATATCCATCCATCTCTCTATCTATATCGTAATATATATATATATATATATATATATATATATATATATATATATATATATATATTTATAATTTATATTTTAATTTTAATTATAATTCTAATAATAAGGGTATGTTAGCGAATGTTGTAAGGGTGTAAGTCGAAATTCTGTCCGTGTAACGCTACGCTATTTTTAATCATTGTAAGTTATGTTCAACCTTTTTACATTAATGTCTCGTAGCTAAGTTATTATTATGCTTATTTAATCCGAAGTAATCATGATGTTGGGCTAATTACTAAAATTGGGTAATTGGGCTTTGTACCATAATTGGAGTTTGGACAAAAGAACGACACTTGTGGAAATTAGACTATGGGCTATTAATGGGCTTTATATTTGTTTAACTAAATGATAGTTTGTTAATGTTACTATAAAGATTTACAATTGGGCGTCCCTATAAATTACCATATACACTCAATCGGACACGATGGGCGGGGTATTTATATGTACGAATAATCGTTCATTTAACCGGACACGGGAATGGATTAATAGCCACTAGAATAATTAAAACAGGGGTGAAATTATGTACAAGGACACTTGGTATAATTGATAACAAAATATTAAAACATTGGATTACACTCAGTCGACATCCTGGTGTAATTATTAAACAAAGTATTAAAATCTTGTTACAGTTTAAGTCCCCAATTAGTTGGAATATTTAACTTCGGGTATAAGAATAATTTGACGAGGATACTCGCACTTTATATTTATGACTGATGGACTGTTATGGACAAAAACCAGACGGACATATTAAATAATCCAGGACAAAGGACAATTAACCCATGGGCATAAAACTAAAATCAACACATCAAACATCATGATTACGGAAGTTTAAATAAGCATAATTCTTTTATTTCATATTTAATTTCCTTTATTTTATATTTAATTGCACTTCTAATTATCGCATTTTTATTGTTATTTTATTTAATTGCACTTTTAATTATCGTACTTTTTAATTATCGCAAGTTTATTTTATCGCACTTTTATTATTCGTAATTTCATTATCGTTATTTACTTTACGCTTTAATTTAAGTCTTGTATTTATTTTTAATATTTTACATTTGGTTTTAACTGCGACTAAAAGTTTTAAAATCGACAAACCGGTCATTAAACGGTAAAAACCCCCCTTTTATAATAATAATATTACTTATATATATATTTGTATTTTTATAAAAGTAAACTAATATAGCGTTAAGCTTTGTTTAAAAAGATTCCCTGTGGAACGAACCGGACTTACTAAAAACTACACTACTGTACGATTAGGTACACTGCCTATAAGTGTTGTAGCAAGGTTTAAGTATATCCATTCTATAAATAAATAAATATCTTGTGTAAAATTGTATCGTATTTAATAGTTTTTCCTGTAAAAATATAAGCTATTTCGTATACACCTCGCGAAACATCAAGTATTTTTGGCGCCGCTGCCGGGGAACTCTCTTAAACGCCGGAAGCGCAACGCTAATAAAAAAAAAGATTTTTAGTTTACTTTTATTAAAAGTCGTTTTTATAAAAATACGTTTTAAATATTCGAAAATATAAAAAGAAAAACAAAAATATAAATATTTTTAAGATTTTGTTAAATATTTAATTTTTATAAAGTTTCTTTATTTTTATATAAGTTTTATTTAAGTATTTTGTTTTTATTTAAAACATAAAAAAAAAAATTAATATATATAAATCTAGCTTTAAGATTTTTATTTATAAAATTATAAAGTAATTCTATTTTTATTTAAGTTTTAAATATAAGTTTTTATTATACACATATTTTTTTTTATATAAACAGAAAAATTAAAAACAAAAAAGAAAAAAAATAAAAAAATAAAATAAAAACGCGTCAAATTTTAAACAAGCTGTCAATTGAATTTCTGAACCCCGCGACTCGCGGGGGTTTGCTGCTTTAAATACCGCAACTCGCGGAGGAGACCTGACACCGACAGAAACCCTAAACTGCAATTAATTACGGGTAATTAATTATTATTATTATTATTTAACCCTAATTATTATTATTATTATAATTAGTTTTATTTTAAGTTTTACTTTTTATTTAATTTGTTTTATTTAGTTAAATTAGTTTAATTAAATTGTAAAAGTAATACTTTTATAAAATAAATAATATAAAAATAATATTTTTATAAAAATTGTAATTTTTACAACTTTTTGTATATTTTTATATTTTGTCCCTTTTTAATCGTTTTAGCGTAATATTTGTATTTTTCGCTCATATTTAGTTTTAAACTTAGTTTTTGTCATAGTTATTTTTACTTCTAGATTTTTAGGCTTTGCCGTAGAATTCCTTAAGTGCTTTTTCTTTAGACTAAGATTTAGGTACTTTAGAATTTTGCGACGCCTTTTTAAATTTTAGTTTCTTTTTAAGTTATTTCCATTTGGGATTTAGTTTTTCCTATAAGCTTTAATATTTTTAGACGACTTTTTCCTATGTATCAATTATCATTCCAATTAGTAATCTCAATTTGCGATTATAATTTTAAGTTAGTTGTAGTAATAAGGTTAGGTTAGTCAAGTATTCTTAAGTTTTATAAGTTTCTTTTATTTTTTCGTCACCTTTTATTTTTCAACCATTTTTCTTTTTCGACCTTTTTCTGACGAACTCTTTTTCTTTCTTATTTCTCGCTATTCTAGTTTTAGGACATAGATTTTTATTCTACTTCTTATCTAAATTTCTTAAAATTACGAAAATTTATTTTAAGTGGTTAAATTGATAGACATCAAAATTTTCTGGTTCGTAGTAATAGTTGGATTTGTACGTGGACCGGGTTATTGGAGCCAAACAGTCCTCAATTATATTGAGACCAAACGAACCCTGCCCCTCTGCTGCATCTTTTGGCTATTCGAAACGTGGGCAAAATCAGAAAAGTCTATTGATTGGATAACTTATTATAATTTTTCTTTCCTTTTAAAAACTAATAGGATATTCAGTGAATGCACCGAGCAAGACGTTCACCACCTTTTGTACGTTCACCACCTGTAACTAGATCAAGACATTTAGAAAATATTACCGCCGTTGATTTCTCTTTAGAATCGTCATCCAGTCGACCAAGTACTTCAGTTCAAATTTCCGATAATCCATTTTTTGAACCCGACCTCACAATTGAGAATCCGGAGAATATTCAGGAACGATTCGTATATCCTGAACCACTAAACTTTCCTCCGGAACCACCAATCATTCAAACAGAGATTGTTGAGGAACGAACCATTAAATCAGAATCCTCTAGTGATTCCAATTCAACAAATTTAATTATGGAGAATCTGGAACCTTTAAGTAAGGAAGACCGAATGAGAGCTAAACGCACTGGCCAAGGTCACGCAATTACTCATCCAGACATTAATGCGCCAGATTATGAAATCAAAGGACAAATTCTACATATGGTGACTAATCAATGCCAATTTAGTGGTGCGCCGAAGGAAGATCCAAATGAACATCTACGTACCTTTAATAGGATCTGCACACTATTTAAAATCCGAGAAGTGGAGGATGAACAGATATATCTCATGTTATTTCCCTGGACTTTAAAGGGAGAAGCCAAAGATTGGTTGGAATCATTACCTGAAGGGGCGATTGATACATGGGACGTTTTAGTTGAAAAATTTCTTAAACAATTCTTTCCTGCATCTAAAGCCGTAAGACTTCAAGCAGAAATTGTTACGTTTACACAGAAGCCAAATGAAACTCTATATGAGGCATGGACTAGATATGGAAAGTTATTAAGAGGATGTCCGCAACATGGTTTAGACACCTGTCAAATAGTACAAATATTCTACCAAGGATGCGACATCACTACAAGAAAAGACATAGATATAGCAGCTGGTGGTTCTATTATGAAGAAAACCGAAACTGATGCTTACAAAATTATTGATAACACTGCTTCCCACTCACATGAGTGGCACCAAGAAAAAGATATCGTTAGATCATCTAAAGCAGCTAGAGCCGATTCTAGCCATGACTAAGATTCCATTTCCGCAAAGATAGATGCTGTGGAGAGATGAATGGAAAAGATGACTAAAGATATTCACTCAATACGAATTAGTTGTGAGCAGTGTGGAGGACCACATTTGACAAAAGATTGTCTCAGTATTGAATTAACAATGGAACAAAGAGAGAATATTTCATACATAAACCAAAGGCCTGGAAATAATTATCAGAATAATTATCAACCGCCAAGACCGATTTACAATCAAAACCAGAATTATAACCGAAATATTCCATACAACAACCAACAAGGTCCTAGCAATCAACAAGTATCCAATAATACTTACAATCAGCAAAGACCTAATTTTCAAAACAAACCACCACAACAAACCGATGATAAAAAACCAAATTCAGAAGATATGATGACGAAGCTAGTTGAAACTCAAACGCAGTTTTTCACATCTCAGAAACAAACTAATGAACAAAATGCTCAAGCATTTAGAAATCAACAAGCTTCTATTCAAAATCTGGAACAAGAAGTAAGTAACCTAGCAAGGTTAATAGGTGAAAGAAAACCGGGAAGTCTACCTAGTAATACAAATGCTAACCCCCGGAATGAAACAGCTAAAGCCATTACCACAAGAAGTGGTACAACACTTAAACCACCTGAAATACCTGTAACTTCTGATGAAGCTATTCCTACTCCACAAGAACCACAACCTGATCAAGATAAGGAAAAAGAACCGGTAGTTGAAAAGGTTAGTGAAGATAACACAGTTAAGGCTAAACCTTATGTTAAACCATACCAACCACCACTTCCTTACCCGAGTAAAATGAAGAAAGAGAAACTTGAAGCCGAGCAATCCAAATTCTTGGATATGTTTAAACAGATAAATATAAATCTTCCTTTCATTGATGTGATTTCAGGAATGCCTAGATATGCTAAATTCTTGAAAGATCTAATCTAAAATAGAAAGAAAATGGAAGAACTCTCGGCTGTTACTATGAATGCTAATTGTTCAGCAGTGCTGTTGAATAAGATACCAGAAAATTTATCTGATCCAGGAAGTTTCACAATTCCATGTTTTCTGGGTAGTCTTAGTTCAATAGAAGCATTGGCAGACTTAGGTGCTAGTATAAATCTAATGCCGTATTCACTATACGCTAAACTAGACCTTGGAGAATTGAAACCAACCAGAATAAGCATACAACTAGCCGATAGATCAATAAAATATCCTAGAGGGATAATGGAGAATATGCTAGTTAAAGTTGGTACTTTAGTATTTCCAGTAGATTTTGTTGTTTTGGACATGGAAGAAGATTCTCAAGTTCCTCTCATATTAGGAAGACCATTCTTAAACACGGCTAAAGCAATGATAGACGTGTTCGGTAAGAAACTGACCCTAAGTATAGAGGATGAGAGTGTTACCTTTTCAGTTGATAGAGCAATGCAATAACCACAATCTGCAGATGATACATGTTATTATATTCAAAGTATAGATGCACATGCAGAATTATTAGAAGAATTTCCAGAATTACAAGGAACAGGAGAATGTTCTTTAGGAGAAGGTAATGAACCAATTGATGAAGCTGAAATGTTAGCTACACTTATAGCTAATGGATATGAACCAACAATAGAAGAAATTCAAATGTTAAAAGAAGAAGACAGATATCGATACAAATCATCGATAGAAGAACCTCCGAAATTAGAGTTAAAGCCACTTCCAAACCATTTGGAATACGCTTATTTACATGGTGAATCTGAATTACCTGTAATAATATCATCTTCTCTTACTGAAAATGAGAAATCACAACTCATTTCTGTGTTGAAAGCTCATAAACCAGCCATTGTATGGAAGATTCATGATATTAAAGGAATAAGTCCTTCGTATTGCACACATAAAATCCTTATGGAAGAAGGTCATAAAACGTATGTGCAACGCCAACGAAGACTAAATCCTAATATGCAAGATGTAGTTAAAAAAGAGATTATTAAACTGCTAGATGCAGGTTTAATTTATCCAATCTCTGATAGTCCATGGGTAAGCCCAGTTCAATGCGTGCCTAAGAAGGGTGGCATGACTGTCATTACAAATGAGAAAAATGAGCTTATTCCTACTAGAACTGTAACAGGATGGCATGTATGTATTGATTATAGAAAATAAAATGACGCCACCAGAAAAGATCACTTTCCCTTACCTTTCATTGATCAAATGTTGGAAAGATTAGCCGGAAATAGTTACTATTGTTTTCTAGATGGATTTTCCGGATATTTTCAAATTCCAATAGCACCCGAAGATCAAGAGAAAACCACATTCACGTGCCCTTATGGTACTTTTGCTTACAAACGCATGCCATTTGGACTTTGCAACGCCCCTGCAACCTTTCAAAGGTGTATGATGGCGATTTTTCACGACATGATAGAAGAATGTGTAGTGACCCGAAATTTTCCATGTTTATATATATTAATTGAGATTGATATTTACATGATTAAATGTTTCCAACATGTTAAGCAATCAAACTTGTTAAGACTTGATTAATTGAAATATGTTTCATATAGACAATTGACCACCCAAGTTGACCGGCGATTCACGAACGTTAAAACTTGTAAAAATGATATGACGATATATATATGGATATACATATGGTTAACATGAGATTATGATAAGTAAGTATCTCCATAAGTATATTAATAATGAGTTATATACATATAAACAAGACTACTAACTTAAGGATTTCGAAACGAGACATATATGTAACGATTATCGTTGTAACGACATTTAAATGTATATATATCATATTAAGATATATTAATATATCATAATATCATGATAATATAATAATTTAACATCTCATTAGATATAATAAACAATGGGTTAACAACATTAATTGAGATCGTTAACTTAAAGGTTTCAAAACAACACTTACATGTAACGACTAACGATGACTTAACGACTCAGTTAAAATGTATATACATGTAGTGTACTTAGATGTATTAAAATACTTTTGGAAGACTTCAAGACATATATCAAAACACTCATACTTAACGAAAATGGTTACAGTTACTTTTCCATTCTTTTCTTTCATCAAGAATTCTAGTCGTATTCTTACCCGTATTATACACAGCTTCAAAACGTACTTACTATGAGTATATACCAATAGGAACTAGCATGGGATTCCACTCTTGATTATGTCATGTATGACTAATCAATTTTAACTTCTACCATGAGCTAGTCAACTAACTAGAACTCCTTTTAACCCCACTCACCACTCACCAATTACCACTCATCATTCACTCCATTTCACTTCCAATTCTCTTTCTAATTCTCTCTCAACACACTCACACTATTATGAACGTATTTTTCCAGTAGTTAATCATCATCTTCATCAAAAATCACTTCAAGAATCAAGCTATAATCATCATAGGAAGAACACTTCAAGAACACTTCAAAAATCCCTTCAAGTTTACTAATTTACTTCCAAGCTTTCTAATCCATTCCAAGTAATCATCTAAGATCAAGAAACCTTTGTTATATACAGTAGGTTATCTTTCTTATTCAAGGTAATATTCATATTCAAACTTTGATTCAATTTCTATAACTATAAACTATCTTAATTCGAGTAAAAATCTTACTTGAACTTGTTTTTGTGTCATGATCCTACTTCAAGAACTTTCAAGCCATCCAAGATCCTTTGAAGCTAGATCATTTCTTGTCACTTCCAGTAGGTTTACCTACTAAACTTGAGGTAGTAATGATGTTCATAACATCATTCGATTCATATATATATAAACTATCTTATTCGAAGGTTTAAACTCGTAATCACTAGAACATAGTTTAGTTAATTCTAAACTTGTTCGCAAATAAAAGTTAATCCTTCTAACTTGACTTTTAAAATTAACTAAACACATGTTCTATATCTATATGATATGCTAACTTAATGATTTAAAACCTGGAAACACGAAAAACACCGTAAAACCGGATTTACGCCGTCGTAGTAACACCGCGGGCTGTTTTGGGTTAGTTAATCAAAAACTATGATAAACTTTGATTTAAAAGTTGTTATTCTGAGAAAATGATTTTTATTATGAACATGAAACTATATCCAAAAATTATGGTTAAACTCAAAGTGGAAGTATGTTTTCTAAAATGGTCATCTAGACGTCGTTCTTTCGACTGAAATGACTACCTTTACAAAAACGACTTGTAACTTATTTTTCCGACTATAAACCTATACTTTTCTGTTTAGATTCATAAAATAGAGTTCAATATGAAACCATAGCAATTTGATTCACTCAAAACGGATTTAAAATGAAGAAGTTATGGGTAAAACAAGATTGGATAATTTTTCTCATTTTAGCTACGTGAAAATTGGTAACAAATCTATTCCAACCATAACTTAATCAACTTGTATTGTATATTATGTAATCTTGAGATACCATAGACACGTATACAATGTTTCGACCTATCATGTCGACACATCTATATATATTTCGGAACAACCATAGACACTCTATATGTGAATGTTGGAGTTAGCTATACAGGGTTGAGGTTGATTCCAAAATATATATAGTTTGAGTTGTGATCAATACTGAGATACGTATACACTGGGTCGTGGATTGATTCAAGATAATATTTATCGATTTATTTCTGTACATCTAACTGTGGACAACTAGTTGTAGGTTACTAACGAGGACAACTGACTTAATAAACTTAAAACATCAAAATATATTAAAAGTGTTGTAAATATATTTTAAACATACTTTGATATATATGTATATATTGTTATAGGTTCGTGAATCAACCAGTGGCCAAGTCTTACTTCCCGACGAAGTAAAAATCTGTGAAAGTGAGTTATAGTCCCACTTTTAAAATCTAATATTTTGGGATGAGAATACATGCAGGTTTTATAAATGATTTACAAAATAGACACAAGTACGTGAAACTACATTCTATGGTTGAATTATCGAAATCGAATATGCCCTTTTTTATTAAGTCTGGTAATCTAAGAATTAGGGAACAGACACCCTAATTGACGCGAATCCTAAAGATAGATCTATTGGGCCTAACAAACCCCATCCAAAGTACCGGATGCTTTAGTACTTCGAAATTTATATCATATCCGAAGGGTGTCCCGGAATGATGGGGATATTCTTATATATGCATCTTGTTAATGTCGGTTACCAGGTGTTCACCATATGAATGATTTTTATCTCTATGTATGGGATGTGTATTGAAATATGAAATCTTGTGGTCTATTGTTACGATTTGATATATATAGGTTAAACCTATAACTCACCAACATTTTTGTTGACGTTTAAAGCATGTTTATTCTCAGGTGAATATTAAGAGCTTCCGCTGTTGCATACTAAAATAAGGACAAGATTTGGAGTCCATGTTTGTATGATATTGTGTACAAACTGCATTCAAGAAACTGATTTCGATGTAACATATTTGTATTGTAAACCATTATGTAATGGTCGTGTGTAAACAGGATATTTTAGATTATCATTATTTGATAATCTACGTAAAGCTTTTTAAACCTTTATTTATGAAATAAAGGTTATGGTTTGTTTTAAAAATGAATGCAGTCTTTGAAAAACGTCTCATATAGAGGTCAAAACCTCGCAACGAAATCAATTAATATGGAACGTTTTTAATCAATAAGAACGGGACATTTCAGTTGGTATCAGAGCGTTGGTCTTAGAGAACAAGAATTTTGCATTAGTGTGTCTTATCGAGTTTGTTAGGATGCATTAGTGAGTCTGGACTTCGACCGTGTTTACTTGAAAAATGATTGCTTAACAAATTTTGTTGGAAACTATATATTTTTAACATGTGAATATTATGTGATATAATAATCTCTTAACGTGTTTGATATTATGTGATAGATGTCTACCTCTAGAACAAGTCCCATTGACTCACCTAATAATAATGAAGAGTCAAATGTAAATTGGAATGATTCGTGGACTGATTCACAAGTTCCCGAAGAGGAACCGGAAGAAGAGTCGGAACCGGAAGAAGAATCGGAACCGGAAGAAGAATCGGAACCGGAAGAAGAAATAGAACCGGTGGGGGAAATAATAAAACGGTTAAGTAAAAGAAAATCCTCAACCAACCGACCAAGGTTAATTATGGTCAATGGTGTTTCCGACAAGGAAGCAAAATATTGGGAGGATTACCAATTCTCCGATGAATCGGATTCCGACGAGAATTCCGATGATGTTATAGAAATTACCCCAACTGAATTTAAAAAGGCAAAAGAAAATAATAAGGGAAAGGGCATAAAAATAGAGAAATCTAATTCCAACCCCGATGAACTTTATATGTATCGTCAACCCCCGAAGTCCTTAAGTTGTAACAATGACCCGGGAACCTCTAAACCACCAGGTTTTTCTAAACCAATGTGGAAAACGACGTCTCGTATTAGGGGAACATCATATATCCCTAGAAACTTGGCAAAACAAACCAAAACCGAAGAAGAAGAAACAAGCGAGTCAGAATAAGATAGTTGTATTCGTGTGGTGTAATATATGTAATATAGTGTGCTTATGCTTTATGATATATGTAAAAATTGCTTGTATTAATAAGTATTTTTTTTATGAATCTAACTCTTGTCTATTTTACAGTATAAAAACACAAAATGGATATACAACCCAATATTTTAAGAGACCTACCCGGAGACATGATTGATGAAATCTTGTCTAGAGTCGGTCAGAATTCTTCGGCACAACTATTTAAGGCGAGATCAGTTTGTAAGACATTCGAAGAATGTTCCAAGAATGCCTTGGTTTATAAAAGGCTTTCGTTCGAAAGATGGGGGATATCACATTGGGAAATCCATAAGTTACGATGTGTTTACTTTGACGCATATATTGCGGGGAACCCAAATGCTATTTTACGCAATGGGTTAAGAAATTATTTTGACTCAATATATCCGAATATTGGACTTCGTGATTTAGAAAAAGCGGCTAACATGCAACATAAAGAAGCATGTTATGCTTACGGATTAGTAATGTTCGCTTCTCACCAAAGTGAGAACAAGAACATCGGCCTACAACTATTAAACAAAACGTTCCCACAAGTGACGGAGTCGGTAATTGGGGTAAGAAATGAGGTTTTTAGATTGTTACGGGACTGTTGGACATTACGTAACCCTCGTCCCTTTGACGACGTTACAACACGCTGTCTTATCAACGGCCATAATGGTTATGTTCCACAAGACCAAGGATGGGAAGTAGTCCTAGTAAAACCAGAATGCATGACTTGTTTCTAGACGTATGAATTACGTGTCTTTATTGCCTTTGCTGAACGACTTGTGTACTAGCTAGAATTATCTTCACAACTATCTTGTATCAAAGTTATTGTGTGCTATATTTCATGCTTTATGTAAAATAAGCGGTATTGTAAGTTTGTAAAATATTGTATAAAAGTTTGAACGCGAAATATTATTATAATCAGTTTTTCATATAGAATTGTAGTAGTTGAATTGTATATTAGCTACTAAGTATGAACTTAACGGGTAGGTACTACCCGAATTTAAACTTATAAAACGCTAATATGAAGAAAAGCTTTTATAAATGAGTTCATATTATGCTACAAAATACTATTAACTACTCTTGATATTCTGTATGATTAACTTGTTCCATTTGACTATTTTGAAGGAAATGGCACCGACTACTCGACACACCGTGAATATGAATGAAGAGGAATTCCGTACTTTTCTAGCTTCAAACATAGCCGCAGTACAGGCTGCGCTACATACCAACAATAACCTTGGATCTAGCAGTACAGGAAATCGTGTAGGATGCACCTACAAAGAATTCACTGCCTGCAAACCTTTGGAATTTGATGGAACCGAAGGACCGATCGGATTGAAACAGTGGACCGAGAAGGTTGAATCGGTGTTTGCCATAAGTAAGTGTACTGAAGAGGATAAAGTGAAGTACGCTACGCATACCTTCACAGGTTCTGCGTTAACATGGTGGAATACCTATCTAGAGCAAGTGGGACAAGATGATGCGTACGCACTACCGTGGTCAGCATTGAAGCACTTGATGAACGAGAAGTACCGTCCCAGAACCGAGGTCAATAAGCTCAAGACAGAACTTAGAGGGTTACGAACCCAAGGATTTGATATTACCACGTACGAAAGACGATTCACAGAATTGTGCCTATTGTTTCCGGGAGCATTCGAAGATGAGGAAGAGAAGATCGACGCGTTTGTGAAAGGATTACCAGAAAGAATCCAAGAAGATATAAGTTCACACGAGCCCGCCTCCATACAATAGGCATGTAGAATGGCTCACAAACTAGTGAACCAGATTGAAGAAAGAATTAAAGAACAGACTGCTAAAGAGGCCAATGTGAAGCAAGTCAAAAGAAAGTGGGAGGAAAACGGTGATAAGAATCACCAATACGACAACAACAGCAATTACAACAATAATCGCAACAATTATCCCAACAATCGCAACATCAATCGCAACTACAACAAACGGCCCAACAACAACAACAACAACAACAACAGCAACTACAACAATCATCCCAACAACAATAATAACCGCAACAACAACAACAACAATCAGAAGCAGCTATGCCAAAGGTGTGAAAAGTATCACTCGGGGTTCTGCACCAAATTTTGCAACAAGTGTAAAAGAAATGGTCATAGCGCGGCGAAGTGTGAGGTCTACGGACCAGGGGTTAATAGAACGAAAGGAACAAATGGTGTCGGAACGAGTAATGGCGGAGCAAGTAGTGTCGGAGAAAGTTATGCCAATGTAGTTTGTTATAAATGTGAAAAACTGGGCCACATTATTAGAAATTGCCCGAACCAGGAGAACACGAATGGACAAGGCCGCGGAAGAGTTTTCAATATTAATGCGGCAGAGGCACAGGAAGACCCGGAGCTTGTTACGGGTACGTTTCTTATTGACAATAAATCTGCTTACGTTTTATTTGATTCGGGTGCGGATAGAAGCTATATGAGTAGAGATTTTTGTGCTAAATTAAGTTGTCCATTGACGCCTTTGGATAGTAAATTTTTACTCGAATTAGCAAATGGTAAATTAATTTCAGCAGATAATATATGTCGGAATCGAGAAATTAAACTGGTTAGCGAAACATTTAAGATTGATTTGATACCAGTAGAGATAGGGAGTTTTGATGTGATAATCGGTATGGACTGGTTGAAAGAAGTGAAAGCAGAGATCGTTTGTTACAAAAATGCAATTCGCATTATACGAGAAAAAGGAAAACCCTTAATGGTGTACGGAGAAAAGGGCAACACGAAGCTACATATTATTAGTAATTTGAAGGCACAAAAACTAATAAGAAAAGGTTGCTATGCTGTTCTAGCACACGTCGAGAAAGTACAAACTGAAGAAAAGAGCATCAATGATGTTCCCATTGCAAAAGAATTTCTCGATGTATTTCCGAAAGAATTACCGGGATTACCCCCACAGCGATCCGTTGAATTTCAAATAGATCTTGTACCAGGAGCTGCACCAATAGCTCGTGCTCCTTACAAACTCGCACCCAGCGAGATGAAAGAACTGCAAAGCCAATTACAAGAACTTTTAGAGCGTGGTTTCATTCGACCAAGCACATCACCGTGGGGAGCTCCTGTTTTGTTTGTCAAGAAGAAAGATGGTACATTCAGGTTGTGTATCGACTACCGAGAGTTGAACAAACTTACCATCAAGAACCGATACCCACTACCGAGAATCGACGACTTATTTGATCAACTACAAGGCTCGTCTGTTTATTCAAAGATTGACTTACGTTCCGGGTATCATCAAATGCGGGTGAAAGAAGATGATATTCCAAAGACTGCTTTCAGAACACGTTACGGTCATTACGAGTTTATGGTCATGCCGTTTGGTTTAACTAATGCACCAGCTGTGTTCATGGACCTTATGAACCGAGTGTGTGGACCATACCTTGACAAGTTTGTCATTGTTTTCTTTGATGACATACTTATTTACTCAAAGAATGACCAAGAACACGGTGAACATTTGAGAAAGGTGTTAGAAGTATTGAGGAAGGAAGAATTGTATGCTAAGTTTTCAAAGTGTGCATTTTGGTTGGAAGAAGTTCAATTCCTCGGTCACATAGTGAACAAAGAAGGTATTAAAGTGGATCCGGCAAAGATAGAAACTGTTGAAAAGTGGGAAACCCCGAAAACTCCGAAACACATACGCCAATTTTTAGGACTAGCTGGTTACTACAGAAGGTTCATCCAAGACTTTTCCAGAATAGCAAAACCCTTGACTGCATTAACGCATAAAGGGAAGAAATTTGAATGGAAGGATGAACAAGAGAAAGCGTTTCAGTTATTGAAGAAAAAGCTAACTACGGCACCTATATTGTCATTGCCTGAAGGGAATGATGATTTTGTGATTTATTGTGACGCATCAAAGCAAGGTCTCGGTTGTGTATTAATGCAACGAACGAAGGTGATTGCTTATGCGTCTAGACAATTGAAGATTCACGAGCAAAATTATACGACGCATGATTTGGAATTAGGCGCGGTTGTTTTTGCATTAAAGACTTGGAGGCACTACTTATATGGGGTCAAAAGTATTATATATACCGACCACAAAAGTCTTCAACACATATTTAATCAGAAACAACTGAATATGAGGCAGCGTAGGTGGATTGAATTGTTGAATGATTACGACTTTGAGATTCGTTACCACCCGGGGAAGGCAAATGTGGTAGCCGATGCCTTGAGCAGGAAGGACAGAGAACCATTCGAGTAAAATCTATGAATATAATGATTCATAATAACCTTACTACTCAAATAAAGGAGGCGCAACAAGGAGTTTTAAAAGAAGGAAATTTAAAGGATGAAATACCCAAAGGATCAGAACAGCATCTTAATATTCGGGAAGACGGAACCCGGTATAGGGCTGAAAGGATTTGGGTACCAAAATTTGGAGATATGAGAGAAATGGTACTTAGAGAAGCTCATAAAACCAGATACTCAATACATCCTGGAACGGGGAAGATGTACAAGGATCTCAAGAAACATTTTTGGTGGCCGGGTATGAAAACCGATGTTGCTAAATACGTAGGAGAATGTTTGACGTGTTCTAAGGTCAAAGCTGAGCATCAGAAACCATCAGGTCTACTTCAACAACCCGAAATCCCAGAATGGAAATGGGAAAACATTACCATGGATTTCATCACTAAATTGCCAAGGACTGCAAGTGGTTTTGATACTATTTGGGTAATAGTTGATCGTCTCACCAAATCAGCACACTTCCTGCCAATAAGAGAAGATGACAAGATGGAGAAGTTAGCACGACTGTATCTGAAGGAAGTCGTCTCCAGACATGGAATACCAATCTCTATTATCTCTGATAGGGATGGCAGATTTATTTCAAGATTCTGGCAGACTTTACAGCAAGCATTAGGAACTCGTCTAGACATGAGTACTGCCTATCATCCACAAACAGATGGGCAGAGCGAAAGGACGATACAAACGCTTGAAGACATGCTACGTGCATGTGTTATTGATTTCGGAAACAGTTGGGATCGACATCTACCATTAGAAGAATTTTCCTACAACAACAGCTACCATTTAAGCATTGAGATGGCGCCGTTTGAAGACTTTATGGTAGAAAGTGCAGGTCTCCGATTTGTTGGAGTGAAGTGGGGGATAGACAGATTACGGGTCCGGAGATTATACAAGAAACTACCGAGAAGATCATCCAAATTCAACAACGGTTGAAAACCGCCCAAAGTCGACAAAAGAGCTACGCTGACATTAAAAGAAAAGATATAGAATTTGAAATTGGAGAGATGGTCATGCTTAAAGTTGCACCTTGGAAAGGCGTTGTTCGATTTGGTAAACGAGGGAAATTAAATCCAAGGTATATTGGACCATTCAAGATTATTGATCGTGTCGGACCAGTAGCTTACCGACTTGAGTTACCTCAACAACTCGCGGCTGTACATAACACTTTCCACGTCTCGAATTTGAAGAAATGTTTTGCTAAAGAAGATCTCACTATTCCGTTAGATGAAATCCAAATCAACGAAAAACTCCAATTCATCGAAGAACCCGTCGAAATAATGGATCGTGAGGTTAAAAGACTTAAGCAAAACAAGATACCAATTGTTAAGGTTCGATGGAATGCTCGTAGAGGACCCGAGTTCACCTGGGAGCGTGAAGATCAGATGAAGAAGAAATACCCGCATCTATTTCCAGAAGATTCGTCAACACCTTCAACAGCTTAAAATTTCGGGACGAAATTTATTTAACGGGTAGGTACTGTAGTGACCCGAACTTTTCCATGTTTATATATATTAATTGAGATTGATATTTACATGATTAAATGTTTCCAACATGTTAAGCAATCAAACTTGTTAAGACTTGATTAATTGAAATATGTTTCATATAGACAATTGACCACCCAAGTTGACCGGCGATTCACGAACGTTAAAACTTGTAAAAACAATATGACGATATATATATGGATATACATATGGTTAACATGAGATTATGATAAGTAAGTATCTCCATAAGTATATTAATAATGAGTTATATACATATAAACAAGACTACTAACTTAAGGATTTCGAAACGAGACATATATGTAACGATTATCGTTGTAACGACATTTAAATGTATATATATCATATTAAGATATATTAATATATCATAATATCATGATAATATAATAATTTAACATCTCATTAGATATAATAAACAATGGGTTAACAACATTAATTGAGATCGTTAACTTAAAGGTTTCAAAACAACACTTACATGTAACGACTAACGATGACTTAACGACTCAGTTAAAATGTATATACATGTAGTGTATTTAGATGTATTAAAATACTTTTGGAAGACTTCAAGACATATATCAAAACACTCATACTTACCGAAAATGGTTACAGTTACTTTTCCATTCTTTTCTTTCATCAAGAATTCTAGTCGTATTCTTACCCGTATTATACACAGCTTCAAAACGTACTTACTATGAGTATATACCAATAGGAACTAGCATGGGATTCCACTCTTGATTATGTCATGTATGACTAATCAATTTTAACTTCTACCATGAGCTAGTCAACTAACTAGAACTCCTTTTAACCCCACTCACCACTCACCAATTACCACTCATCATTCACTCCATTTCACTTCCAATTCTCTTTCTAATTCTCTCTCAACATACCCACACTATTATGAACGTATTTTTCCAGTAGTTAATCATCATCTTCATCAAAAATCACTTCAAGAATCAAGCTATAATCATCATAGGAAGAACACTTCAAGAACACTTCAAAAATCCCTTCAAGTTTACTAATTTACTTCCAAGCTTTCTAATCCATTCCAAGTAATCATATAAGATCAAGAAACCTTTGTTATATACAGTAGGTTATCTTTCTTATTCAAGGTAATATTCATATTCAAACTTTGATTCAATTTCTATAACTATAAACAATCTTAATTCGAGTAAAAATCTTACTTGAACTTGTTTTTGTGTCATGATCCTACTTCAAGAACTTTCAAGCCATCCAAGATCCTTTGAAGCTAGATCATTTCTTGTCACTTCCAGTAGGTTTACCTACTAAACTTGAGGTAGTAATGATGTTCATAACATCATTCGATTCATATATATAAAACTATCTTATTCGAAGGTTTAAACTCGTAATCACTAGAACATAGTTTAGTTAATTCTAAACTTGTTCGCAAATAAAAGTTAATCCTTCTAACTTGACTTTTAAAATTAACTAAACACATGTTCTATATCTATATGATATGCTAACTTAATGATTTAAAACCTGGAAACACGAAAAACACCGTAAAACCGGATTTACGCCGTCGTAGTAACACCGCGGGCTGTTTTGGGTTAGTTAATCAAAAACTATGATAAACTTTGATTTAAAAGTTGTTATTCTGAGAAAATGATTTTTATTATGAACATGAAACTATATCCAAAAATTATGGTTAAACTCAAAGTGGAAGTATGTTTTCTAAAATGGTCATCTAGACGTCGTTCTTTCGACTGAAATGACTACCTTTACAAAAACGACTTGTAACTTATTTTTCCGACTATAAACCTATACTTTTCTGTTTAGATTCATAAAATAGAGTTCAATATGAAACCATAGCAATTTGATTCACTCAAAACGGATTTAAAATGAAGAAGTTATGGGTAAAACAAGATTGGATAATTTTTCTCATTTTAGCTACGTGAAAATTGGTAACAAATCTATTCCAACCATAACTTAATCAACTTGTATTGTATATTATGTAATCTTGAGATACCATAGACACGTATACAATGTTTTGACCTATCATGTCGACACATCTATATATATTTCGGAACAACCATAGACACTCTATATGTGAATGTTGGAGTTAGCTATACAGGGTTGAGGTTGATTCCAAAATATATATAGTTTGAGTTGTGATCAATACTGAGATACGTATACACTGGGTCGTGGATTGATTCAAGATAATATTTATCGATTTATTTCTGTACATCTAACTGTGGACAACTAGTTGTAGGTTACTAACGAGGACAGCTGACTTAATAAACTTAAAACATCAAAATATATTAAAAGTGTTGTAAATATATTTTAAACATACTTTGATATATATGTATATATTGTTATAGGTTCGTGAATCAACCAGTGGCCAAGTCTTACTTCCCGACGAAGTAAAAATCTGTGAAAGTGAGTTATAGTCCCACTTTTAAAATCTAATATTTTGGGATGAGAATACATGCAGGTTTTATAAATGATTTACAAAATAGACACAAGTACGTGAAACTACATTCTATGGTTGAATTATCGAAATCGAATATGCCCTTTTTTATTAAGTCTGGTAATCTAAGAATTAGGGAACAGACACCCTAATTGACGCGAATCCTAAAGATAGATCTATTGGGCCTAACAAACCCCATCCAAAGTACCGGATGCTTTAGTACTTCGAAATTTATATCATATCCGAAGAGTGTCCCGGAATGATGGGGATATTCTTATATATGCATCTTGTTAATGTCGGTTACCAGGTGTTCACCATATGAATGATTTTTATCTCTATGTATGGGATGTGTATTGAAATATGAAATCTTGTGGTCTATTGTTACGATTTGATATATATAGGTTAAACCTATAACTCACCAACATTTTTGTTGACGTTTAAAGCATGTTTATTCTCAGGTGAATATTAAGAGCTTCCGCCGTTGCATACTAAAATAAGGACAAGATTTGGAGTCCATGTTTGTATGATATTGTGTAAAAACTGCATTCAAGAAACTGATTTCGATGTAACATATTTGTATTGTAAACCATTATGTAATGGTCGTGTGTAAACAGGATATTTTAGATTATCATTATTTGATAATCTACGTAAAGCTTTTTAAACCTTTATTTATGAAATAAAGGTTATGGTTTGTTTTAAAAATGAATGCAGTCTTTGAAAAACGTCTCATATAGAGGTCAAAACCTCGCAACGAAATCAATTAATATGGAACGTTTTTAATCAATAAGAACGGGACATTTCAGAATGCATGGAAGTATTCATGGATGACTTTTCAGTCTTCGGTGATACATTTGAATCATGTCTAGTTAATCTGGAACGAATGCTTATTAGATGCGAACAATCAAATCTAGTTCTTAATTGGGAGAAATGCCATTTCATGGTTAAAGAAGGCATCGTTCTTGGACATAAAATTTCAAAAGAAGGAATTGAAGTGGATAGAGCTAAAGTAGATGTAATTGCTAAACTTCCACATCCCACCAATGTTAGAGGAGTTAGGAGTTTTCTAGGGCATGCCGGTTTTTACCGACGTTTCATAAAAGATTTTTCTAAAATTGCCACTCCTATGAATAAACTCCTAGAAAAAGATGCTCCATTCATCTTTTCAGATGAATGTATCAAATCTTTTAATATTCTTAAAGAGAAACTCACTAATGCGCCAATCATGATAACATCAAATTGGAATCTACCATTTGAACTAATGTGCGATGCAAGTGATTTTGCAATGGGAGCCGTTTTAGGACAAAGGATTGAAAAACGATTTCAACCTATATATTATGCTAGTAAGATGTTACAAGGAGCACAAACGAACTATACAACTACTGAAAAAGAACTCCTTGCTATTGTCTTTGCTTTTGACAAATTTCGATCATATCTCGTTCTAGCAAAAACGGTGGTCTATACCGACCATTCTGCTCTTAGATACCTATTTTCAAAACAAGATGCTAAACCAAGATTAATCCATTGGATCTTACTCTTACAAGAGTTTGATATTGAAATCCGAGATAAAAGAGGAGCAGAAAATCTCGCCGCTGATCATCTTTCTCGTCTTGAAAATCCCGAATTAGAAGTTCTAAATGAATCGGCCATACAAGACAACTTTCCTGATGAATATCTATTGAAGATAGATTATAATGAAATACCATGGTTTGCAGACTATGCAAACTACTTAGTATGTGGATTCCTTGAAAAAGGATTATCGTACCAAAGACGAAAGAAATTCTTCAGTGATATAAAACAATATTTTTAGGAAGATCCACATCTGTTTAAAAGTTGTCCCGATGGAATAATACGCCGATGTGTATTTGGAGATGAAGCTAGTAAAATATTAAACCATTGTCACACAGGACCAACAGGAGGGCATTATGGGCCTCAACTAACAGCAAGAAAAGTTTATGATGCTGGATTCTATTGGCCTACAATTTACAAAGACGCACACCTTCTTTGCAAATCCTGTGATGCTTGTCAAAGGGCCGGAAAAATAAGTTAACGTGATGAAATGCCACAAAATGTCATCCAAGTATGTGAAGTATTTGACATTTGGGGTATTGACTTTATGGGTCCATTTCCAAAATCTCATAATAATCTATATATACTCGTAGCCATTGATTATGTATCTAAATGGGCGGAAGCACAAGCTCTCCCAACTAACGATGCACGAGTTGTAGTCAACTTTTTAAAACGTCTTTTTGCAAGGTTTGGAACACCGAAAGCTTTAATAAGTGATCGGGGTACTCATTTATGTAATAATCAACTTGAGAAAGTTCTTAAAAGATATGGAGTAACTCATAAAATCTCCACCGCATATCATCCACAAACAAGTGGACAAGTTGAAAATACCAACCGAGGTTTAAAACGTATTCTAGAGAAAACCGTAGGATCAAATCCGAAGGAATGGTCCATTAAATTAGAGGATGCACTCTGGGCTTTTAGAACAGCCTACAAAACTCCAATTGGAACCACACCTTTTAGACTTGTTTATGGAAAAGCATGTCATCTTCCAGTAGAAATTGAACACAAAGCATTTTGGGCTTTGAAGACATGTAATCTTGATTTACATGAAGCCGGACGTCTACGATTAAGTCAACTAAACGAATTAGAAGAATTAAGACATGAAGCATATGAAAATTCGTTAATCTATAAAGAAAGAACGAAGAAATGGCATGATAAAAGAATCAGAAGTTCAAAAGAATTTAAAGAAGGAGACAGAGTTCTTCTTTTCAATTCACGATTCAAGCTATTTCCTGGAAAATTGAAATCAAGATGGTCTGGACCATTCATAGTCAAAAGAGTTTTCCCATACGGAACGATAGAATTAATAAATTTAAATGGGATTGAATTTAAAGTTAATGGTCACAGAGTTAAACATTATATAGATAGTCCGATGGAAGTCGACAACGAAGTTAATCACAATTTCGACGCCACAGCTAACTAAGTGTGGGGAGAATCAAGTCTTTAAAAGATAATATGTATTTCTGTTAGAGTTAGATTGTCTGTTTTCGTGCAGTTCTCGAAAATGGAACCTGAATGGTCTTTCCCTAGCAGACCCTAAAGAACTAGTCTTCTCCCCCCATTCTGAATTTTTATTTTTTTTTAGGTTTTTACAAAATGAAGACTGCCTGTGAACTAAACCATGGTCTAATGCTACACGCTTTGATCACTAAACGTAATAATGACATACTACCGAGTGAAATAGTATCAGTAATCAGAGAAAGAATGGACGGAGTTAGAAAAGAATCCAGATGCGAAGATAATAAGTTACAATTTGGTAAAGGAAAATCAAAATCCGCAGCAAAAAGAAGAGCATGACACCTAGAGCGATGTCACAAATGCGGAAAATGGTCACATGGAGGTAAATGTTCAAATAATCAAACCTATTCAAACACCAAATTTGTTACTTTATGCAGAGACGGACCGTTCATATGTTTAGAAGAAAAGACACTGAATGCTTGAGGTTACGCCTATGTAGCCATGGAAAACCAATTAAACCGACTATCTTATGAATGGGATAGATCATATAACTAAGAAATCTATTTCACAGGTATGTCTGTACAGTTTTTATTTTATTGTTTTATTTTTAACCTTTTGATAATAAACGCTAATTTGTTCGCTATAAAGTACTAAATTGGTATTGAATAAAATTAGGTTTGGCGACCGAAATTATTGATATCATTCAAAAATTTATTACATCACTGCGAAATTTAACGTTTATTCTTAAGGTATAAATATCTTTAATCAATCAACCCAAAATATTTCAAAAATTCGTCATGAGTTAAATTAGGTCTTGGAACCGAAATTACTTTACCGAAAAGAGGGGCGCATATTTTTGATAATATTTGATTGATAAAAGTGGGATAAAAAGCCAAAAAGATTTTTAATTTTATTTTTACCATGTTTTTAAAATTAATATTTAAATCTTAAATTAATATTGTAAACTTTGTAAAAACAATATATTTAAAATTGTAAACATTTGAAAAATTAATATAAGTTTGGTGTGAATTTATAATATGAATTTTTAAAATTAAGTTTGGTGTGAATTTTTAAAATTTTAAAATATGAATTTTTAATTTTATGCATTTCAAATTTTAAGTTTGGTGTGAATTTTTAATATTAATTTTGAATTTTATATTTAAATTGTGTGAATTTAAAAACAAAAATTTACTTTATCTCATTAAGTTAAAAATATGATTTTTAAAATTCGTCGTAAGTTGAAGACTAGGTCTTTGAACCGAAATTGCTTTACCCAAGGGAGGGACGAGAACTTTTATTATTATTATTTTTAATCTTATTAAATTAAAGTATGCCAAAAACATTAAAAACCCCAAAAATCTTAGCTTTTAAAACAATTTACAAAAAGACAAATTTTAAAATTTTGTCGAGGGACGGACTAGGACATCGATCCGAAACGACCTCGTCCTAAATAACAAGGGAAACAAAATTTTAAAATTAATTACTTAATTGTTTTAATTAGTTTAAGATGATAAAAAAAAAAAAAAAACAAACTCCGCGACTCGCGGAGTTTGAAGGGTCCAAACACCGCGAGTCGCGGGAGGACCGAAAATCAGGAAAAAAATAAAACGCAGAACAGATCAGTTGCACACCACAAAACTCACAAAAACTGCGAAATACTGCCGAAAATAGCGAAAAAACACCCCCAAAATCACAATTTTTGACCGTTAATCACCAAATCTTTTACTAAAATCATGTTGAGAAGGATGCTATCAAGGAATTACTCAAGAAAAACGGTAAATTTCTACACCTAAACACCATTTAATCCGAAATTAGTGTTCTTGAGCAATTTTTTTCCCAATTTGATTTTGATGCTTTTTAGTGTAATTAAGCTTAAATTATTTATGTATTATGCTTGTATAACCTAGATTGATGCTATTTAACATGATTAGAAGCCTTAAACTTCAAATTTTGAGTAATCTAGGGTTTGTGTTCTTGAGCAAATTTGGGGCTTTTTGATATAAACAGGTTATGGCCGATTTTTGTCATGAATTGTTGCTAAATTAAGTAGTGTAACATGTTTAGGTAGTTAAATGATCCAAACTTTGAGCCTAAACATGATTTTGAGAATTAAAGTGGACTTTTTCAAGTCTAAAAATTCATGAACTTGATTTTTGAGAGATAATGCCATTTGAAACTTGTTTAATTGCTAGTAATGATTATTTTGACATGTTATTTGAGTTGAATGCTTATGAACTTGGCAAACATTTTCGTATATGCTTATTTGAAAAAGTGTAGATTTGATAAAAATATGAAAATGAGCTTAAGTTTGATATAAATTGATCATGTCATTGTAATTATTTTGATTGATGATTTTGCTGACACTAATGCATATTTGGATGCACAAAAATTGTGTTTGATGTGTTTTGCAGACTGAAAGGGGTGAATCTTCATCCCAAGCTCGCAATGCTCCTGCTGAGAATGCGGAACAACAGGAGGTGGATAACTACTACAAGCAGGATATACCTCATCCAGTCATGACCTTTTCTGATATGCACTTGGAAGATTTGCACCCGAACCTGAGATTTGACAGACTTTGGATAGATTATCCAAAGTACCAAAGGGGTTTGCATACTCTTCATTCTAAGGTTGTTGAGGTACCTAGGGTCATAGAATGGGGACCCTTAGAAGCTGTAGAATTGGCAAGGCCAATTAGGGAATTACTTGTACAGAGGTATGGTAATTCCACTTTTAACGACTGGGTACGTTTATTCACCATGCGTAGACCTGTATATAAAGTATGGTGTGAAGAATTGTTGTGTAGTATAGAATTAAATGATCAGGTAGCTAGTTTAACCGATCGATCTTTTATTAGATTTTTGTTAGGAGGTTCGATGCGCTACATGTCTTTACTAGACATGGCTCAGGCTTTACGTATATATACGCCTGAGGAGTTAGCATCTGCCGATTGTAGAGGGTTGATACTAAATGGTAGAAAGATAGATGAAAATTTTGATACACACGGTGTATGGAGTCAAATGACAAGCCATCACCGATTCAAAGGGAGAAATTACTCTTATTTGGATATAGATAGAGCTGAATTAACAGTAATTCATAGGTCTTTAGCTAATTCGATTACACAAAGGGGTAAGAACAAGGAAAAGGTAAATGAACAGGATTTGTTTTACCATATGTGTATTCGAGACCCACAAAGCGCTGTAAGTATACCTTATTGTGTGGGTTATTATTTATCAGCTATGGTTAGGGGGATGAGACCGCATAGCATAATAGGAGGTGGTATTTTTATTACTTTGATTGCTGAATATCTCGGTGTGGATATAAGTCGGGGGGATTATTAGTTGAAGAACCAGAACCCCGCGATACTATAGGTTTAAATGTATACCATGGTGCGAAAGTTTTGAAGAGGCGAAATAACGCCGCAGTACAATACAATGGTAGACATCCACAGGTTGAGAGAAACCAATAGCAAGGTAATGTAGGAGGGGGAAATGAAATGCAAGAAATGCAAAGGTTTATAGCTTCACAGGAGTACGAAAATGCTAGACAGAGAGCATTTGAAGATTGGCAAGTTCATCAGAACCAAATCATAGCTCATTGCCAACATATAGGTAGAAACTATATTCCTACTTCAAAACCCATATTCCCTCCCTGGTCTATAGAGATGCAACCACCGTATCCTACGTATGACCCTGCCGAAGCATTCTATAGCACCTATGGTTATGCTTGGAACCCCTATTGGTACCAGTATCATCCCTAGTCTACTTAGTTTTATTTATTTTGTAATTTGTAATATTGATACGTTTAATACTTATGTTAATATTGTAATAGTTTTTATAATTTTCTAACTTTTATTCTTAGATTTTAATAATTTTTGAATGTGGGGTAATATACCAAACTTCAAAAATATGTATATATGTTTGCAGTTTATCTTATGTACACAACAGGGTAAAACAACGCATTTTCAAAGACTGGCATTAAGTTCAGCAAAAGCAACTAATTTTGACGACAAGATGCAAAATATATGAGAAATAACAACAAGACGGAATGAACAAATGATGTGCACCATTTATCATTCAGCAAACAAACGCCAATATGTTTGGAAACTTTGGTAAAATTTAATCAATTTCACACAAATCACCCTCAATAATTTAAATTGATACTGATTTCTTGCAAATGAGGGCATTGCAAGATCTTAAGTGTGGGAAGGGGTTAAATTCTTTCGGATTTTAAAATTTTTACTTTAAACACTTGGTTACCATTAAAAATACTAGTAAAGCAGTAGTTGTATTAGAATCTAGTGCTCTCTGATAATAAAGAACAGCCCTAGTCTTATATACTGACTACCCAATTCTAGTAAAATTTTTCAAAATTTTCAATTAAATGAACTCAAAATCATGTTTATACATATTTATGAACAATAAAACTAGGTTTTAACACCGAAATTATTGTTACCTCAGAAAGGGCATAAATTGAGAAACAAACCAAAATGTTAAAATTCATTTAAAATGGAATAGAGGACGATAAAAAGGAAAATAAAAGCCAAGTGTGGGAAAATTTACCAAGTTATCTTAAACATATGTCACATATTTTTGTACAAATAACTGAAAATACTTTTGCTTTGGACTAAACTAAACTGTTTTACCTGATTTACTGTAAGAAGAGATGGATCTACACGATGAATCAATTCCATCATTAAAAGGAAGTAAAGTCTTCCGAAAAAGACACGCGCTTCTTGATTTAGGTCATGAAGTTGTCGTCCAGACCAGCTGTAGGTTGACGAAAAATCTAGAAAAGTCATCACTAAAATCAGCAGGAAATCCATGGACCTCAGCATTAAACAGGGTCGCCAAGTGGTCAGATTTATCCTAACCATGAGAAGGATTTATCTCGTACAATGGGGGGGGCACCATGCAAATTAGCTTAATAAGACTAATGAATCAGATCCCCAGAAAGGATAATCTCCTTAAAAGATCAAAAATCAGCTTTTAAGACTGATATTACTCAATCCTTGAGATTGACCTTAAAGATTGAGAATTACAAACTCATGGAATTCAATGATATCTAAACTCGAGCTTGAACGAGAAAATATTTTGATCAAAATTACAAACCGATTTGTTTTCTGAAAACCCTATTTTCAATGCGTTCATTACCATTGAACGTGAAATCCTAGGAATTCACCTGGAATTCATTAGGTAACCTGAACTAAATCGGGTGTCAACCGTAAGAACGGTGGTTGCATAGCATGGTCAAAGACAGGACCTTGTGGGGTTAAATTCTTTCGGATTTTAAAATTTTTACTTTAAACACTTGGTTACCATTAAAAATACTTGTAAAGCAGTAGTTGTATTAGAATCTAGTGCTCTCTGATAATAAAGAACAGCCCTAGTCTTATATACTGACTACCCAATTCTAGTAAAATTTTTCAAAATTTTCAATTAAATGAACTCAAAATCATGTTTATACATATTTATGAACAATAAAACTAGGTTTTAACACCGAAATTATTGTTACCTCAGAAAGGACATAAATTGAGAAACAAATCAAAATGTTAAAATTCATTTAAAATGGAATAGAGGACGATAAAAAGGAAAATAAAAGCCAAGTGTGGGAAAATTTACCAAGTTATCTTAAACATATGTCACATATTTTTGTACAAATAACTGAAAATACTTTTGCTTTGGACTAAACTAAACTGTTTTACCTGATTTACTGTAAGAAGAGATGGATCTACACGATGAATCAATTCCATCATTAAAAGGAAGTAAAGTCTTCCAAAAAAGACACGCGCTTCTTGATTTAGGTCATGAAGTTGTCGTCCAGACCAGCTGTAGGTTGACGAAAAATCTAGAAAAGTCATCACTAAAATCAGCAGGAAATCCACGGACCTCAGCATTAAACAGGGTCGCCAAGTGGTCAGATTTATCCTAACTATGAGAAGGATTTATCTCGTACAATGGGGGGGGGGCACCATGCAAATTAGCTGGATAAGACTAATGAATCAGATCCCCAGAAAGGATAATCTCCTTAAAAGATCAAAAATCAGCTTTTAAGACTGATATTACTCAATCCTTGAGATTGACCTTAAAGATTAAGAATTACAAACTCATGGAATTCAATGATATCTAAACTCGAGCTTGAACGAAAAAATATTTTAATCAAAATTACAAACCGATTTGTTTTCTGAAAAACCTATTTTCAATGCGTTCATTACCATTGAACGTGAAATCCTAGGAATTCACCTGGAATTCATTAGGTCACCTGAACTAAATCGGGTGTCAACCGTAAGAACGGTGGTTGCATAGCATGGTTGATGTTTCGCGAGGTGTATACGAAATAGTTTATATTTTTACAGGAAATACTATTAAATACGATACAATTTTACACAAGATATTTATTTATTTATAGAATGGATATACTTAAACCTTGCTACAACACTTATAGGCAGTGTACCTAATCGTACAGTAGTGTAGTTTTTAGTAAGTCCGGTTCGTTCCACAGGGAATCTTTTTAAACAAAGCTTAACGCTATATTAGTTTACTTTTATAAAAATACAAATATATATATAAGTAATATTATTATTATAAAGGGGGGTTTTTACCGTTTAATGACCGGTTTGTCGATTTTTAAAACTTTAGTCGCAGTTAAAACCAAATGTAAAATAATAAATATAAATACAAGACTTAAATTAAAGCGTAAAGTAAATAACAATAATGAAATTGCGAATAATAAAAGTGCGATAAAATAAACTTGCGATAATTAAAAAGTACAATAATTAAAAGTACGATAATTAAAAGTACAATTAAATACAATAACAATAAAAATGCGATAATTAGAAGTGCAATTAAATATAAAATAAAGGAAATTAAATATGAAATAAAAGAATTATGCTTATTTAAACTTCCGTAATCATGATGTTTGACGTGTTGATTTTAGTTTTATGCCCATGGGTTAATTGTCCTTTGTCCTGGATTATTTAATATGTCCATACGGATTTGTCCATAATAGTCCATCAGTCATAAATATAAAGAGCGAAAGCCTTCGTCAAATTATTCTTATTCCCGAAGTTAAATATTCCAACTAATTGGGGATTCGAATTGTAACAAGGTTTTAATACTTTGTTTAATGAATACACCAGGTTATTGACTGCGTGTAAACCAAGGTTTTACTACTTTGTTAACAATTACACCAATTACCCTTGAATGTAATTCACCCCTGTTTCAACAAGTCTATTAACTATTAATCCAGTTCCGTATCCGGTAAAATGAATAATTATTGATATTTATAGATATCCCGCCCACCGTACCCAGTCAAGCGTATGTGGTTATATATAAATACGTCAAATTATAAGTTTGTATATTAAATTAACAAGGTATTGTTTAGTTAATATAAAACCCATTAATAGCCCATAGTCTAATTTCCACAAGTGTCGTTCTTTTATCCAAACCCCAATTATGGTACAAAGCCCAATTACCCAATTTTAGTAATTAGCCCAACATCATGATTACTTCGGATTAAATAAGCATAATAATAACTTAGCTACGAGACATTAATATAAAAAGGTTGAACATAACTTACAATGATTAAAAATAGCGTAGCGTTACACGGACAGAATTTTGACTTACACCTTTACAATATTCGCTAACATACCCTTATTATTAGGATTTAAAATTAAAATTAAAATTAAAATATAAATTATAAATATATATTACGTATATATTGAGAGAATAAGGAAAAAAAAGATGATAAAAATGATCAGAATTCGGTTGGCTTTATAGGGAGTTTCAAAACTTGGGGCTCCGCGACTCGCGGCATTTTTGCCTTCAAACTCCGCGAGTCACGGAGATTGAAAATACAGCTCACATCCTTTTGGAGTCTTTCTTGCCGACGATTTATTTATAAATATAATATATATAATTAATATAATTAATTATATATTATATTATATTTATATACATAGTTAACTTGTAATTTTTAGTCCGTTTCGTCGAGCGTTGAGAGTTGACTCATGTCCCGGTTCCGGATTTTTGAACGTCCTTGCTTACAATTTAATATCTTGTACTTTGCGTTTTGAATCTTGTACTCTTGTAATTTCGAGACGTTTCTTATCAATAATTGGAACCTTTTTGATTGTCTTTTGTACTTTTGAGCTTTTTGGTCGTTTGCGTCTTCAATTCGTCGAATCTGTCTTTTGTCTTCACCTTTTATTATTTAAACGAATATCACTTGTAAATAGAACAATTGCAACTTAAAGCTTGTCTTTCTTGAGGAATAATGCTATGAAATATATGTTCGTTTTTAGCATTATCAAATATTCCCACACTTGAGCGTTGCTTGTCCTCAAGCAATATCGTCTTGAAATACTAGAATCACTTCTTTATTCTTCACACTTTGTACATCAGTGATTTCTATACGGTGGTATAAACAATGGTAGTAACGATATGGTTTACAGTCCCACATGACTATAAAAATTTAGATCCATTAAGGAAATTGGATCTTTATGAAAACATTTGATCTTTTGAAAATTAAATCTAGTTTTTACCCTAGATAAGTTTTCCGGAATAACCCTTTACCGGTGTTTGCAAAATATTTTTGTGGGTTTGGTGGGTTTCAGATTTGAAAATTTTAGCTCAAAACTTATGGTTTTGTGTCACCCACTTGCTAACCTTGTATTTGGAAAGCAACACGTCCAGTTTACTTGTCCCGTATATTACCTTTCGGTAAACTACCATCCGGTTGTAAAGGAAAGCGTTGAACAAGCAACTGTTAAGGCAATGTCCCCTGACATGCTTTTAATTATGGTCTATAACGTGTCGGACGCAATTACTATCCTTGGTAGGAGCAATAGTAAAGCTCACCCTTATGATTTTTCGGTCTGGCACAAGGTCCTGTCTTTGACCATGCTATGCATGTAACATCCCGCGTTTTTCCGTTAAATTTAATTTTAACACCGTCTATTTTTTTTTAAACATAATCTTTCGTATTTAAATTAATAGTTTCCGTGAGTAACGTTCATTATATTCCCGCTATTTAATTTTGACATCACCCGTTTACTCGAGCGTTTTAAAAATATTCGTTTGGTTAATTCCCGCACCCGCTTTGAAACATGAGGGACTTAAGTTGACAAGTGGGCAAAGTGGTGACTAGGTCAACTAGTCAACCACTTCACCTCCTCCATTCATTTCCACCAACACCTTCCACATTTCTTCCTCTTTTTCTCTCTACTTCTCTTTTATGAACATAAACACCAAAATCACAAATTCATCATCTAAATTCGGATCGGGAAGCAAACTTCAAAACAAATTACATATTCGTGATCCTCTCTTCATCCTCTACATTTTGATACCAATTTCATCAAGTTTGGGTAACATTTCTAAAACACTAAATTTCACTAAATTCGTGTTTTTGACTTGAAATTGTGTTAGTTAGTGTCTATGGCTCGTGTCTAGCATGAATATATGTTTTGTTTGCTCGATTTGTTGATTTGAGTAACTAGTTTGAACTTTTGAAGTGGGTTAGCTTAATCTTTGATTTTGGATGATTAAAAGTTGTTTAATTGTTAAAGTTCATGTTTTAATTGTGTTACTAGTATCACTAGCTTCGTTTTGATGCATAGGTTGACTAAGAAAACTTCAAAAACATGAATATTGATTTTTGTGGATTTTGGTTAGGGTTTGATAGACTTTGAAATGAACTTTTGATGCGTTGAATGCTTGTTAATGTTGTTAGTAAGTGTTTAGATGCAATGTATGCTTAATTACCTTCGAAACGGCATATCGTATGTGTAAATTGGATTCCCGAATCATAAAATACGTTTTACGAACTTGAAACTTTGAAAATAAACCTTTCTTGATCAATTGACGAGTTTTCGGTTATTGTAAATGATGTTTGTGATTGATGAATTGTGTTTAGTTGTATTCCTTGTAAAAATACCTTTCCGATGATATAAGATACATGTTCTAATTGTTTGCGGATCATGAAATGTGTTATATTGTATTTTGGTTCGTGACTTGGACCATTTTTCTGCAAACTGCATGATTCCCAGGTATTGCGCGCCGCGCATTTACCCGCGCGCCGCGCAGAATCAGAGATCCCAGATGTTTGCCTTCTTGGTTGAGTTCTGACCAGAAATTGCACTTGGGTGCGCGCCGCGCAACCCAGTGCGCGCCGCGCAAAAGCCCCAGGCCACTCTCTTTTGTTTTTAAATGTCACAAAAATGTTTCCGCTTAACTAAAACTCCGTTTAACATGAAACTTGACTATTAGGCTCTTATATGACTTCTCGTCTTGGGAAAATTGTCGGATACCCGACCCGACCCCGTTGACTTTGACTTTGACCAAGTTTGACTTTTAGTCAAACTTAACCAAACTTTTATACAATCATTCTAACATGCTTTTATACTTGTTTCTTGTATGAAACTTGACAACGTGATTCACATGCTATATTTAATCGAGTCGTAACGAGCCATAGGACTAATTGAACACATTTCACCCGACCTTGTGTCGTAACCGGTTAATTGATATAACTTACTTGTTTAGGTCAAGGCTAAGCAACTTTCATGCATACGTTACTTTGTGAAGTACTTTTATACTCGTGCACTCGAGGTGAGATCATAGTCCCACCTTTGCAAATACTTTTATACTTTTAAATCGTGGGCTGAGAAACATATACTTTATATACATTTATATGGTTTATACTTTCATACTTTGGATACAAATGCGAATACAAGAGCAAAGATACAGACGAGTTAGAACAAAAGTCCTCAATCCAATTATCATTAGTTCCACTTGCAGGGTGTAAGTGTAAGCGAGTGATTATGTTGTGTGGCCATACGGGTTTAACGAACCCTCATTCAGACGGTTCGCTACCGTTAGTGGATGAAATATAATTTCAACGTGCATAGTGTATGTTCTAACACTATATTCAAAATTCAGAGGGAAGATTCAGTTAAGTTTTGGTAATTGGGTGCTCGTGATACAGAAAACATCTTTTGGGATGTATACGCTTGATATTCACTTTATACTAAATCTTATGGTTTACAAACACATCTTTAGAGATGTATACGCCTTGATACTAAACCTTGTGCTTCAAAAACATACTTTCACAAATACATTTATGATCTCACCAACGTTTTTCGTTGACAGTTTTCTACATGTTTTCTCAGGTTCATACTTGGCTACTTGATACATGCTTCCGCACTCTTTGATTACTTGATTGGAGTCTACCATGCATGCATACGCTAGGGATAGCATTTTTGGATTCAAACTTTTGTTTACATACTTACGCTATTTATAGCAACTGTGTTTTTAAACTAATTATGTCGCAAGTTATTTCATTTATACTTTATGACTTTTGTAAACTTAGACTTGTTGTCGAACGGTTTTGTAAACTAAACTTGTAAGTCTTGTACCTTTCAAATGAATGCGACATAATTTTGGTCAAACGAGTCTCATATAGGGACTACGACCACGCAACGGGATCTAAGTTAACGGCGCCGTCAATAACGGTTTTGGTCGGGTCGTTACAAGCGGTATCAGAGCCTTGGTTGTAGGGAACTAGGGCGTGCATTAGTGTGTCTGACAGAGTCGTTAGGACGCATTAGTGAGTCTAGACTACAACCGGATAGTTAGCCATTGCATTCTGACATACATTTGCTATAGATAGCACTTACTTGACTACCTGTGCATTATACTTGAATCATTCTTAGGAAGAATTTTTAATGGTACCCAACCTTCATCATACGAGCTCGTATTCTGCCACCTTGGTTCGGGAACTCTGACTCCATGGTTGTTATTCACCCCGTCTCATCTTACTATTCATGAGTATTGTAAAGTCACCGTCACTACTCTAGATGAGTATCGTCATCACTGTTTATCGCTACGGTTGCGTATTACTTGTTATCATGACTCGTTACTCTTTTCATACCTAAATACATTATTGTTTGAATCGAACCGATTTGACGTGAACAATCATTTATACACTTCCCACGGGGAAACGCTTCTTTAGAGTTGTAGAAACTCTTTCGATTTAATACGAGTCACGTTTGAAACGTCGTTACATTTTGTTCATTTTAGATTTTCGCGATGACACGAACTTGAAACTATGGAGTGATGTGGGAATGGAAGTATGAATTAGCGTAATATAACTACACTCGATCAACGTAGTTATATTACGGTAAGACATACCAAAGTTCTAGTGACGCGTGATGGTGGTTAGACTCGATCAACCTAAACACCACCATGTGCCATGTACATGACTTCACCTTTTCAGGTTTGGACATCCGAAAACTCCGAGAATATTTATAACAACCATACCGGGGACACACCTTCAATTTTTGTCAAATTATATTTATGCTTCCGAATGAATTACCGATTCCATTCGACTTCAACCGTATGTCGCACGGGTATACTAGCTCGTCCTCGCGCAGTCTTATTGACTAACTACAATTTACTCGTTATGCTCACATCGGGGCGGAAACTTCTCTTGCATCACCCTTGTACTTCCGGTTCAGGAGGTCCTTATTCTAAATTCTCAATGGAGAGCGACTCTTCACGTCATACAAGTATTCGCCGCGAGGGTGGATAGTCCTAACAATCGTTTACAAAACCCGATAAGAACTTGCCCCGACGAACGTTTTTGGAAACCGATAAATCTTCCGCGACGCGAATTTTCTTGAGAAACTTGTCCTAGCTAACGTTTTCAATTCCTAGCAAACTTGTTCAATATGCCTTAGGGAAATGTACCCCGTTTCGGATCGAGATCCTCGTTTCACTTCTAGATTTTGGAGTACCTTACAAAAAGCCTCGGAACCGCGTTTAGACATGAGTACCGCGTACCATCCACAACCCGACGGACCGAACAAACAAGCGATTTAAACCTTGGAAACCATAATACGAGTTTGTATTACCAACTTCAAATTTACTTGAGAAAAGTATTTTCCTTTAACCGAATCCTCGTACTACAATGATTTTCATTCGAGTTTTAACGTCACTCCTTTTGAAACCACATGTGACCGGAAACGTCATTCTCCTTTGTCGAACCAAGTAAACGATGATCAATTCACCGGGGCCGAGGTTATTCATGAGCAACCGAGAAAATTTATTCATATTCAGGTAAAACCCTACGCGACTCGTAATCACCAAGAGCTACGCCGATGTTAGACGTAAACATTTCAAATTCCACGTGGGAAACCGCGTCACGTTCAGAGTCGCACCTTGGAAAGGTGCAATCCGTTTCGGGAAACGTAGGAAGCTAAATCCGCTATATTTCGATCCTTTAAATTCTTGGGGTGTTTTGGACCCGTCGCTAGCCGTTTAGATTTTTCCGACTCATTTTGGGTCTCCGTTTATCCTACATTCGATGTATCAACTCAAAGACGTGTTTTGCGAAACGAGAACTTGTTATCTCCTTTGATGAACTCACTATCGACGATAACCCTCACCTCCTAGGAGGACCGGTTGAAACCATAAATCGTGAAGCCAAACCTTAAAACAACATATGATCCCGACCGTCAAAATTCGTTGAAATACCCTAGGACGTACTTCTCCCTCACTCGTGGAATTGGCAACGCAAGATCTCGAGGAAGATTCAACAACTACTACTTCCAACTAAATTTCGGGACGAAATTTCTTTTGAGGCGTGGATAATGTAACATCCCGCGTTTTTCCGTTAAATTTAATTTTAACACCGTCTTTTTTTTTAAAACATAATCTTTCGTATTTAAATTAATAGTTTCCGTGAGTAACGTTCATTATATTCCCGCTATTTAATTTTGACATCACCCGTTTACTCGAGCGTTTTAAAAATATTCGTTTGGTTAATTCCCGCACCCGCTTTGAAACATGAGGGACTTAAGTTGACAAGTGGGCAAAGTGGTGACTAGGTCAACTAGTCAACCACTTCACCTCCTCCATTCATTTCCACCAACACCTTCCACATTTCTTCCTCTTTTTCTCTCTACTTCTCTTTTATGAACATAAACACCAAAATCACAAATTCATCATCTAAATCCGGATCGGGAAGCAAACTTCAAAACAAATTACATATTCGTGATCCTCTCTTCATCCTCTACATTTTGATACCAATTTCATCAAGTTTGGGTAACATTTCTAAAACACTAAATTTCACTAAATTCGTGTTTTTGACTTGAAATTGTGTTAGTTAGTGTCTATGGCTCGTGTCTAGCATGAATATATGTTTTGTTTGCTCGATTTGTTGATTTGAGTAACTAGTTTGAACTTTTGAAGTGGGTTAGCTTAATCTTTGATTTTGGATGATTAAAAGTTGTTTAATTGTTAAAGTTCATGTTTTAATTGTGTTACTAGTATCACTAGCTTCGTTTTGATGCATAGGTTGACTAAGAAAACTTCAAAAACATGAATATTGATTTTTGTGGATTTTGGTTAGGGTTTGATAGACTTTGAAATGAACTTTTGATGCGTTGAATGCTTGTTAATGTTGTTAGTAAGTGTTTAGATGCAATGTATGCTTAATTACCTTCGAAACGGCATATCGTATGTGTAAATTGGATTCCCGAATCATAAAATACGTTTTACGAACTTGAAGCTTTGAAAATAAACCTTTCTTGATCAATTGACGAGTTTTCGGTTATTGTAAATGATGTTTGTGATTGATGAATTGTGTTTAGTTGTATTCCTTGTAAAAATACCTTTCCGATGATATAAGATACATGTTCTAATTGTTTGCGGATCATGAAATGTGTTATATTGTATTTTGGTTCGTGACTTGGACCATTTTTCTGCAAACTGCATGATTCCCAGGTATTGCGCACCGCGCAGAATCAGAGATCCCAGATGTTTGCCTTCTTGGTTGAGTTCTGACCAGAAATTGCACTTGGGTGTGCGCCGCGCAACCCAGTGCGCGCCGCGCAAAAGCCCCAGGCCACTCTCTTTTGTTTTTAAATGTCACAAAAACGTTTCCGCTTAACTAAAACTCCGTTTAACATGAAACTTGACTATTAGGCTCTTATATGACTTCTCGTCTTGGGAAAATTGTCGGATACCCGACCCGACCCCGTTGACTTTGACTTTGACCAAGTTTGACTTTTAGTCAAACTTAACCAAACTTTTATACAATCATTCTAACATGCTTTTATACTTGTTTCTTATATGAAACTTGACAACGTGATTCACATGCTATATTTAATCGAGTCGTAACGAGCCATAGGACTAATTGAACACATTTCACCCGACCTTGTGTCGTAACCGGTTAATTGATATAACTTACTTGTTTAGGTCAAGGCTAAGCAACTTTCATGCATACGTTACTTTGTGAAGTACTTTTATACTCGTGCACTCGAGGTGAGATCATAGTCCCACCTTTGCAAATACTTTTATACTTTTAAATCGTGGGCTGAGAAACATATACTTTATATACATTTATACGGTTTATACTTTCATACTTTGGATACAAATGCGAATACAAGAGCAAAGATACAGACGAGTTAGAACAAAAGTCCTCAATCCAATTATCATTAGTTCCACTTGCAGGGTGTAAGTGTAAGCGAGTGATTATGTTGTGTGGCCATACGGGTTTAACGAACCCTCATTCAGACGGTTCGCTACCGTTAGTGGATGAAATATAATTTCAACGTGCATAGTGTATGTTCTAACACTATATTCAAAATTCAGAGGGAAGATTCAGTTAAGTTTTGGTAATTGGGTGCTCGTGATACAGACAACATCTTTTGGGATGTATACGCTTGATATTCACTTTATACTAAATCTTATGGTTTACAAACACATCTTTAGAGATGTATACGCCTTGATACTAAACCTTGTGCTTCAAAAACATACTTTCACAAATACATTTATGATCTCACCAACGTTTTTCGTTGACAGTTTTCTACATGTTTTCTCAGGTTCATACTTGGCTACTTGATACATGCTTCCGCACTCTTTGATTACTTGATTGGAGTCTACCATGCATGCATACGCTAGGGATAGCATTTTTGGATTCAAACTTTTGTTTACATACTTACGCTATTTATAGCAACTGTGTTTTTAAACTAATTATGTCGCAAGTTATTTCATTTATACTTTATGACTTTTGTAAACTTAGACTTGTTGTCGAACGGTTTTGTAAACTAAACTTGTAAGTCTTGTACCTTTCAAATGAATGCGACATAATTTTGGTCAAACGAGTCTCATATAGGGACTACGACCACGCAACGGGACCTAAGTTAACGGCGCCGTCAATAACGGTTTTGGTCGGGTCGTTACAAGTGGTATCAGAGCCTTGGTTGTAGGGAACTAGGGCGTGCATTAGTGTGTCTGACAGAGTCGTTAGGACGCATTAGTGAGTCTAGACTACAACCGGATAGTTAGCCATTGCATTCTGACATACATTTGCTATAGATAGCACTTACTTGACTACCTGTGCATTATACTTGAATCATTCTTAGGAAGAATTTTTAATGGTACCCAACCTTCATCATACGAGCTCGTATTCTGCCACCTTGGTTCGGGAACTCTGACTCCATGGTTGTTATTCACCCCGTCTCATCTTACTATTCATGAGTATTGTAAAGTCACCGTCACTACTCTAGATGAGTATCGTCATCACTGTTTATCGCTACGGTTGCGTATTACTTGTTATCATGACTCGTTACTCTTTTCATACCTAAATACATTATTGTTTGAATCGAACCGATTTGACGTGAACAATTATTTATACACTTCCCACGGGGAAACGCTTCTTTAGAGTTGTAGAAACTCTTTCGATTTAATACGAGTCACGTTTGAAACGTCGTTACATTTTGTTCATTTTAGATTTTCGCGATGACACGAACTTGAAACTATGGAGTGATGTGGGAATGGAAGTATGAATTAGCGTAATATAACTACACTCGATCAACGTAGTTATATTACGGTAAGACATACCAAAGTTCTAGTGACGCGTGATGGTGGTTAGACTCGATCAACCTAAACACCACCATGTGCCATGTACATGACTTCACCTTTTCAGGTTTGGACATCCGAAAACTCCGAGAATATTTATAACAACCATACCGGGGACACACCTTCAATTTTTGTCAAATTATATTTATGCTTCCGAATGAATTACCGATTCCATTCGACTTCAACCGTATGTCGCACGGGTATACTAGCTCGTCCTCGCGCAGTCTTATTGACTAACTACAATTTACTCGTTATGCTCACATCGGGGCGGAAACTTCTCTTGCATCACCCTTGTACTTCCGGTTCAGGAGGTCCTTATTCTAAATTCTCAATGGAGAGCGACTCTTCACGTCATACAAGTATTCGCCGCGAGGGTGGATAGTCCTAACAATCGTTTACAAAACCCGATAAGAACTTGCCCCGACGAACGTTTTTGGAAACCGATAAATCTTCCGCGACGCGAATTTTCTTGAGAAACTTGTCCTAGCTAACGTTTTCAATTCCTAGCAAACTTGTTCAATATGCCTTAGGGAAATGTACCCCGTTTCAGATCGAGATCCTCGTTTCACTTCTAGATTTTGGAGTACCTTACAAAAAGCCTCGGAACCGCGTTTAGACATGAGTACCGCGTACCATCCACAACCCGACGGACCGAACAAACAAGCGATTTAAACCTTGGAAACCATAATACGAGTTTGTATTACCAACTTCAAATTTACTTGAGAAAAGTATTTTCCTTTAACCGAATCCTCGTACTACAATGATTTTCATTCGAGTTTTAACGTCACTCCTTTTGAAACCACATGTGACCGGAAACGTCATTCTCCTTTGTCGAACCAAGTAAACGATGATCAATTCACCGGGGCCGAGGTTATTCATGAGCAACCGAGAAAATTTATTCATATTCAGGTAAAACCCTACGCGACTCGTAATCACCAAGAGCTACGCCGATGTTAGACGTAAACATTTCAAATTCCACGTGGGAAACCGCGTCACGTTCAGAGTCGCACCTTGGAAAGGTGCAATCCGTTTCGGGAAACGTAGGAAGCTAAATCCGCTATATTTCGATCCTTTAAATTCTTGGGGTGTTTTGGACCCGTCGCTAGCCGTTTAGATTTTTCCGACTCATTTTGGGTCTACGTTTATCCTACATTCGATGTATCAACTCAAAGACGTGTTTTGCGAAACGAGAACTTGTTATCTCCTTTGATGAACTCACTATCGACGATAACCCTCACTTCCTAGGAGGACCGGTTGAAACCATAAATCGTGAAGCCAAACCTTAAAACAACATATGATCCCGACCGTCAAAATTCGTTGAAATACCCTAGGACGTACTTCTCCCTCACTCGTGGAATTGGCAACGCAAGATCTCGAGGAAGATTCAACAACTACTACTTCCAACTAAATTTCGGGACGAAATTTCTTTTGAGGCGTGGATAATGTAACATCCCGCGTTTTTCCGTTAAATTTAATTTTAACACCGTCTTTTTTTTTTAAAACATAATCTTTCGTATTTAAATTAATAGTTTCCGTGAGTAACGTTCATTATATTCCCGCTATTTAATTTTGACATCACCCGTTTACTCGAGCGTTTTAAAAATATTCGTTTGGTTAATTCCCGCACCCGCTTTGAAACATGAGGGACTTAAGTTGACAAGTGGGCAAAGTGGTGACTAGGTCAACTAGTCAACCACTTCACCTCCTCCATTCATTTCCACCAACACCTTCCACATTTCTTCCTCTTTTTCTCTCTACTTCTCTTTTATGAACATAAACACCAAAATCACAAATTCATCATCTAAATTTGGATCGGGAAGCAAACTTCAAAACAAATTACATATTCGTGATCCTCTCTTCATCCTCTACATTTTGATACCAATTTCATCAAGTTTGGGTAACATTTCTAAAACACTAAATTTCACTAAATTCGTGTTTTTGACTTGAAATTGTGTTAGTTAGTGTCTATGGCTCGTGTCTAGCATGAATATATGTTTTGTTTGCTCGATTTGTTGATTTGAGTAACTAGTTTGAACTTTTGAAGTGGGTTAGCTTAATCTTTGATTTTGGATGATTAAAAGTTGTTTAATTGTTAAAGTTCATGTTTTAATTGTGTTACTAGTATCACTAGCTTCGTTTTGATGCATAGGTTGACTAAGAAAACTTCAAAAACATGAATATTGATTTTTGTGGATTTTGGTTAGGGTTTGATAGACTTTGAAATGAACTTTTGATGCGTTGAATGCTTGTTAATGTTGTTAGTAAGTGTTTAGATGCAATGTATGCTTAATTACCTTCGAAACGGCATATCGTATGTGTAAATTGGATTCCCGAATCATAAAATACGTTTTACGAACTTGAAACTTTGAAAATAAACCTTTCTTGATCAATTGACGAGTTTTCGGTTATTGTAAATGATGTTTGTGATTGATGAATTGTGTTTAGTTGTATTCCTTGTAAAAATACCTTTCCGATGATATAAGATACATGTTCTAATTGTTTGCGGATCATGAAATGTGTTATATTGTATTTTGGTTCGTGACTTGGACCATTTTTCTGCAAACTGCATGATTCCCAGGTATTGCGCGCCGCGCATTTACCCACGCGCCGCGCAGAATCAGAGATCCCAGATGTTTGCCTTCTTGGTTGAGTTCTGACCAGAAATTGCACTTGGGTGCGCGCCGCGCAACCCAGTGCGCGCCGCGCAAAAGCCCCAGGCCACTCTCTTTTGTTTTTAAATGTCACAAAAATGTTTCCGCTTAACTAAAACTCCGTTTAACATGAAACTTGACTATTAGGCTCTTATATGACTTCTCGTCTTGGGAAAATTGTCGGATACCCGACCCGACCCCGTTGACTTTGACTTTGACCAAGTTTGACTTTTAGTCAAACTTAACCAAACTTTTATACAATCATTCTAACATGCTTTTATACTTGTTTCTTGTATGAAACTTGACAACGTGATTCACATGCTATATTTAATCGAGTCGTAACGAGCCATAGGACTAATTGAACACATTTCACCCGACCTTGTGTCGTAACCGGTTAATTGATATAACTTACTTGTTTAGGTCAAGGCTAAGCAACTTTCATGCATACGTTACTTTGTGAAGTACTTTTATACTCGTGCACTCGAGGTGAGATCATAGTCCCACCTTTGCAAATACTTTTATACTTTTAAATCGTGGGCTGAGAAACATATACTTTATATACATTTATACGGTTTATACTTTCATACTTTGGATACAAATGCGAATACAAGAGCAAAGATACAGACGAGTTAGAACAAAAGTCCTCAATCCAATTATCATTAGTTCCACTTGCAGGGTGTAAGTGTAAGCGAGTGATTATGTTGTGTGGCCATACGGGTTTAACGAACCCTCATTCAGACGGTTCGCTACCGTTAGTGGATGAAATATAATTTCAACGTGCATAGTGTATGTTCTAACACTATATTCAAAATTCAGAGGGAAGATTCAGTTAAGTTTTGGTAATTGGGTGCTCGTGATACAGGCAACATCTTTTGGGATGTATACGCTTGATATTCACTTTATACTAAATCTTATGGTTTACAAACACATCTTTAGAGATGTATACGCCTTGATACTAAACCTTGTGCTTCAAAAACATACTTTCACAAATACATTTATGATCTCACCAACGTTTTTCGTTGACAGTTTTCTACATGTTTTCTCAGGTTCATACTTGGCTACTTGATACATGCTTCCGCACTCTTTGATTACTTGATTGGAGTCTACCATGCATGCATACGCTAGGGATAGCATTTTTGGATTCAAACTTTTGTTTACATACTTACGCTATTTATAGCAACTGTGTTTTTAAACTAATTATGTCGCAAGTTATTTCATTTATACTTTATGACTTTTGTAAACTTAGACTTGTTGTCGAACGGTTTTGTAAACTAAACTTGTAAGTCTTGTACCTTTCAAATGAATGCGACATAATTTTGGTCAAACGAGTCTCATATAGGGACTACGACCACGCAACGGGACCTAAGTTAACGGCGCCGTCAATAACGGTTTTGGTCGGGTCGTTACAATGCAACCACCATTCTTACGGTTGATACCCGATTTGGTTCAGGTGACCTAATGAATTCCAGGTGAATTCCTAGGATTTTACGTTCAATGGTAATGAACGCATTGAAAATAGGGTTTTCAGAAAACAAATCGGTTTGTAGTTTTGATCAAAATATTTTCTCGTTCAAGCTCGAGTTTAGATATCATTGAATTCCATGAGTTTGTAATTCTCAATCTTTAAGTTCAATCTCAAGGATTGAGTAATATCAGGCTTAAAAGCTGATTTTTGATCTTTTAAGGAGATTATCCTTTCTGGGGATCTGATTCATTAGTCTTATCCAGCTAATTTGCATGGTGCCCCCCATTTTACGAGATAAATCCTTCTCATGGTTAGGATAAATCTGACCACTTGGCGACCCTGTTTAATGCTGAGGTCCGTGGATTTCCTGCTGATTTTAGTGATGACTTTTCTAGATTTTTCGTCAACCTACAGCTGGTCTGGACGACAACTTCATGACCTAAATCAAGAAGCACGTTTCTTTTTCGGAAGACTTTACTTCCTTTTAATGATGGAATTGATTCATCGTGTAGATCCATCTTTTCTTTTCTTTCATCGGGTAAAACAGTTTAGTTTAGTCCAAAGCAAAAGTATTTTCAGTTATTTGTTACATATATATGTGACATATGTTTAAGATAACTTGGTAAATTTTCCCACACTTGGCTTTTATTTTCCTTTTTATCGTCCTCTATTCCATTTTAAATGAATTTTAACATTTTGGTTTGTTTCTCAATTTATGTCCTTTCCGAGGTTACAATAATTTCGGTGTTAAAACCTAGTTTTATTGTTCATAAATATGTATAAACATGATTTTGAGTTCATTTAATTGAAAATTTTTTTTAAAAATTTTTACTAGAATTGGGTAGTCAGTATATAAGACTAGGGCTGTTCTTTATTATCAGAGAGCACTAGATTCTAATACAACTACTGCTTTACTAGTATTTCTAATGGTAACCAAGTGTATAAGATAAAAATTTTAAAATCCGAAAGAATTTAACCCCTTCCCACACTTAAGATCTTGCAATGCCCTCATTTGCAAGAAATCAGTAACAATTTAAATTATTGAGGGTGATTTGTGTGAAAATGATTAAATTTTTACCAAAGTTTCCAAATATATTGGCGTTTGTTTGCTGAATGATAAATGGTGCACATCATTTGTTCATTCCGTCTTGTTGTTATTTCACATATATTTTGCATCTTGTCGTCAAAATTAATTGCTTTTGCTGAACTTAATGCCAGTCTTTGAAAATGCGTTGTTTTACCCTGTTGTGTGCATAAGATAAACTGCAAACATATATACATATTTTTGAAGTTTGGTATATTACCTCACATTCAAAAATTATTAAAATCTAAGAATAAAAGTTAGAAAATTATAACAACTATTACAATATTAACATAAGTATTAAACATATCAACATTACAAATTACAAAATAAATAAAACTAAGTAGACTAGGGATGATACTGGTACCAATAGGGGTTCCAAGCATAACCATAGGTGCTATAGAATGCTTCGGCAGGGTTATACGTAGGATACGGTGGTTGCATCTCTATAGACCAGGGAGGGAAGATGGGTTTTGGTGTAGGAATATAGTTTCTACCTATATGTTGGCAATGAGCTATGATTTGGTTTTGATGAACTTGCCAATCTTCAAATGCTCTCTGTCTAGCATTTTCGTACTCCTGTGAAGCTATAAACCTTTGCATTTCTTGCATTTCATTTCCCCCTCCTACATTACCTTGCTGTTGGTTTCTCTCAACCTGTGGATGTCTACCATGGTATTGTACTGCGGCGTTATTTCGCCTCTTCAAAACTTTCGCACCATGGTATACATTTAAACCTATAGTATCGCGGGGTTCTGGTTCTTCTACTAATAATCCCCCCGACTTATATCCACACCGAGATATTCAGCAATCAAAGTAATAAAAATACCACCTCCTATTATGCTATGCGGTCTCATCCCCCTAACCATAGCTGATAAATAATAACCCACACAATAAGGTATACTTACAGCGCTTTGTGGGTCTCGAATACACATATGGTAAAACAAATCCTGTTCATTTACCTTTTCCTTGTTCTTACTTCTTTGTGTAATCGAATTAGCTAAAAACCTATGAATCACTCTTAATTCAGCTCTATCTATATCCAAATAAGAGTAATTTCCCCCTTTGAAACGGTGATGGCTTGTCATTTGACTCCACACACCGTGTGTATCAAAATTTTCATCTATCTTTCTACCATTTAGTATCAACCCTCTACAATCGGCAGATGCTAACTCCTCAGGCGTATATATACGTAAAGCCTGAGCCATGTCTAGTAAAGACATGTGGCGCATCAAATCTAATAAAAGATCGATCGGTTAAACTAGCTACCCGATCACTTAATTCTATACTACATAACAATTCTTCACACCATACTTTATATACAGGTCTACGCATGGTGAATAAACGTACCCAGTCATTAAAAGTAGAATTACCATACCTCTGTACAAGTAATTCCCTAATTGGCCCGGCCAATTCTACAGCTTCTAATGGTCCCCATTCTATGACCCTAGGTACCTCAACAACTTTAGAATGAAGCGTATGCAACCCCCTTTGATACTTTGGATAATCTATCCAAAGTCTGTCAAATCTCAGGTTCGGATGCAAATCTTCCAAGTGCATATCAGAAAATGTCATGACTGGATGGGGTATATCCTGCTTGTAGTAGTTATCCACCTCCTGTTGTTCCGCATTCTTAGCAGGAGCATTTCGGGCTTGGGATGAAGATTCACCCCTTTCAGTCTGCAAAACACATCAAACACAATTTTTGTGCATCCAAATATGCATTAGTGTCAGCAAAATCATCAATAAAAATAATTACAATGACATGATCAATTTATATCAAACTTAAGCTCATTTTCACATTTTTATCAAATCTACACTTTTTCAAATAAGCATATACGAAAATGTTCGCCAAGTTCATAAGCATTCAACTCAAATAACATGTCAAAATAATCATTACTAGCAATTAAACAAGTTTCAAATGGCATTATCTTTCAAAAATCAAGTTCATGAATTTTAGACTTGAAAAAGTCCACTTTAATTCTCAAAATCATGTTTAGGCTCAAAGTTTGGATCATTTAACTACCTAAACATGTTACACTACTTAATTTAGCAACAATTCATGACAAAAATCGGCCATAACCTGTTTATATCAAAAAGCCCCAAATTTGCTCAAGAACACAAACCCTAGATTACTCAAAATTTGAAGTTTAAGGCTTCTAATCATGTTAAATAGCATCAATCTAGGTTATATAAGCATAATACATAAACAATTTAAGCATAATTACACTAAAAAGCATCAAAATCAAATTGGGGAAAAAATTGCTCAAGAACACTAATTTCGGATTAAATGGTGTTTAGGTGTAGAAATTTACCGTTTTTCTTGAGTAATTCCTAGATAGCATCCTTCTCAACATGATTTTAGTAAAAGATTTGATGATTAACGGTTAAAAATTGTGATTTTGGGGGTGTTTTTGCGAGTTTTTTCGGAGTGTTTTCGCAGTGTTTTCTGTTTTTGTGGGTTGGGACTGAGCTGTTCGATCAGTATAATTTTTTTCTGGTTTTCGGTCCTCCCGCGACTCGCGGAGATTTCCCCTTCAAACTCCGCGAGTCGCGGAGTTTGGTATTTTTTTTTTATTTTTTATTTTTTTTATTTTTTTTAAAAACTTATACTAATTAAAACAATTAAGTAATTAATTTTAAAATTTTGTTTCCCTTGTTATTTAAGACGAGGTCGTTTCGGATCGATGTCCTAGTCCGTCCCTCGACAAAATTTTAAAATTTGTCTTTTTGTAGCGATTGTTTTTAAAAGCTAAGATTTTTGGGTTTTTTTAATGTTTTTGGCATACTTTAATTCAATAAGATTAAAAATAATGATAATAAAAGTTCTCGTCCCTCCCTCGGGTAAAGCAATTTCGGTTCAAAGACCTAGTCTTCAACTTACGACGAATTTTAAAAATCATATTTTTAACTTAATGAGATAAATTAAATTTTTGTTTTTAAATTCACACAATTTAAATATAAAATTCAAAATTAATATTAAAAATTCACACCAAACTTAAAATTTGAAATGTATAAAATTAAAAATTAATATTTTAAAAATTAAAAATTCATACCAAACTTAATTTAAAAATTCATATTATAAATTCACATCAAACTTATATTAATTTTTCAAATATTTACAATTTTAAATATATTGTTTTTACAAAGTTTACAATATTAATTTAAGATTTATATATTAATTTTAAAAACATGGTAAAAATAAAATTAAAAATCTTTTTGGCTTTTTATCCCACTTTAATCAATCAAATATTATCAAAAATATGCGCCCCTCTTTTCGGTAATGTAATTTCGGTTCCAAGACCTAATTTAACTCATGACGAATTTTTGAAATATTTTGGGTTGATTGATTAAAGATATTTATACCTTAAGAATAAACGTTAAATTTCGCAGTGATGTAATAAATTTTTGAATGATATCAATAATTTCGGTCGCCAAACCTAATTTTATTCAATACCAATTTAATACTTTATAGCGAACAAATTAGCGTTTATTATCAAAAGGTTAAAATAAAATAAAAAATATAAAAACTGTACAGACATACCTGTGAAATAGATTTCTTAGTTATATGATCTATCCCATTCATAAGATAGTCGGTTTAATTGGTTTTCCATAGCTACATAGGCGTAACCTCGAGCATTCAGTGTCTTTTCTTCTAAACATATGAACGGTCCGTCTCTGCATAAAGTAACAAATTCGGTGTTTGAATAGGTTTGATTATTTGAACATTTACCTCCATGTGACCATTTTCCGCATTTGTGACATCTTTCTAGGTGTCGTGCTCTTCTTTTTGCTGCGGATTTTGATTTTCCTTTACCAAATTGTAACTTATTATCTTCGCATCTGGATTCTTTTCTAACTCCGTCCATTCTTTCTCTGATTACTGATACTATTTCACTTGGTAGTATGTCATTATTACGTTTAGTGATCAAAGCGTGTAGCATTAGACCATGGTTTAGTTCACAGGCAGTCTTCATTTCCTAAAAAAAATAAAAATTCAGAATGGGGGGAGAAGACTAGTTCTTTAGGGTCTGCTAGGGAAAGACCATTCGGGTTCCATTTTCGAGAACTACACGAAAACAGACAATCTAACTCTAACAGAAATACATAAACCCATTGATTCTCCCCACACTTAGTTAGTTGTGGTGTCGAAATTGTGATTAACTTCGTTGTCGACTTCCATCGGACTATGTATGTAGTGTTTAACTCTGTGACCATTAACTTTAAATTCAATCCCATTTGAATTTATTAATTCTATCGTTCCGTATGGGAAAATTCTTTTGACTATGAATGGTCCAGACCATCTTGATTTCAATTTTCCAGGAAATAGCTTGAATCGTGAATTGAAAAGAAGAACTCTGTCTCCTTCTTTAAATTCTTTTAAACTTCTGATTCTTTTATCATGCCATTTCTTCGTTCTTTCTTTATAGATTAACGAATTTTCGTATGCTTCATGTCTTAATTCTTCTAATTCGTTTAGTTGACTTAATCGTAGAAGTCCGGCTTCATGTATATCAAGATTACATGTCTTCAAAGCCCAAAATGCTTTATGTTCAATTTCTACTGGAAGATGACATGCTTTTCCATAAACAAGTCTAAAAGGTGTGGTTCCAATTGGAGTTTTGTAGGCTGTTCTAAAAGCTCAGAGTGCATCCTCCAATTTAATGGACCATTCCTTCGGATTTGATCCTACGGTTTTCTCTAGAATACGTTTTAAAGCTCGGTTGGTATTTTCAACTTGTCCACTTGTTTGTGGATGATATGCGGTGGAGATTTTATGAGTTACTCCATATCTTTTAAGAACTTTCTCAAGTTGATTATTACAGAAATGAGTACCCCGATCACTTATTAAAGCTTTCGGTGTTCCAAACCTTGCAAAAAGACGTTTTAAAAAGTTGACTACAACTCGTGCATCGTTAGTTGGGAGAGCTTGTGCTTCCGCCCATTTAGATACATAATCAATGGCTTCGAGTATATATAGATTATTATAAGATTTTGGAAATGGACCCATAAAGTCAATACCCCAAATGTCAAATACTTCACATACTTGAATGACATTTTGTGGCATTTCATCACGTTGACTTATTTTTCCGGTCCTTTGACAAGCATCACCGGATTTGCAAAGAAGGTGTGCGTCTTTGTAAATTGTAGGCCAATAGAATCCAGCATCATAAACTTTTCTTGCTGTTAGTTGAAGCCCATAATGCCCTCCTGTTGGTCCTGTGTGACAATGGTTTAAAATTTTACTAGCTTCATCTCCAAATACACATCGGCGTATTATTCCATCTGGACAACTTTTAAACAAATGTGTATCTTCCCAAAAATAGTGTTTTATATCACTGAAGAATTTCTTTCGTCTTTGGTACGATAATCCTTTTTCAAGAAATCCACAAACTAAGTAGTTTGCATAGTCTGCAAACCATGGAATTTCTTTATAATCTATCTTCAATAGATATTCATCAGGAAAGTTGTCTTGTATGGCCGATTCATTTAGAACTTCTAATTCGGGATTTTCAAGACGAGAAAGATGATCAGCGGCGAGATTTTCTGCTCCTCTTTTATCTCGGATTTCAATATCAAACTCTTGTAAGAGTAAGATCCAACGGATTAATCTTGGTTTAGCATCTTGTTTTGAAAATAGGTATCTAAGAGCAGAATGGTCGGTATAGACCACCATTTTTGCTAGAACGAGATATGATCGAAATTTGTCAAAAGCAAAGACAATAGCAAGGAGTTCTTTTTCAGTAGTTGTATAGTTCGTTTGTGCTCCTTGTAATGTCTTACTAGCATAATATATAGGTTGAAATCGTTTTTCAATCCTTTGTCCTAAAACGGCTCCCATTGCAAAATCACTTGCATCGCACATTAGTTCAAATGGTAGATTCCAATTTGGTGTAATCATGATCGGCGCATTAGTTAGTTTTTCTTTAAGAATATTAAAAGATTTGATACACTCATCTGAAAAGATGAATGGAGCATCCTTTTCTAGGAGTTTATTCATAGGAGTGGCAATTTTAGAAATTTTTTTTATGAAACGTCGGTAAAAACCGACATGCCCTAGAAAACTCCTAACTCCTCTAACATTGGTGGGATGTGGAATTTTAGCAATTATATCTACTTTAGCTCTATCCACTTCAATTCCTTCTTTTGAAATTTTATGTCCAAGAACGATGCCTTCTTTAACCATGAAATGACATTTCTCCCAATTAAGTACTAGATTTGATTATTCGCATCTAATAAGCATTCGTTCCAGATTAACTAGACATGATTCAAATGTATCACCGAAGACTGAAAAGTCATCCATGAATACTTCCATGCATTCTTCTATCATGTCATGAAAAATCGCCATCATACACCTTTGAAAGGTTGCAGGGGCGTTGCAAAGTCCAAATGGCATGCGTTTGTAAGCAAAAGTACCATAAGGGCACGTGAATGTGGTTTTCTCTTGATCTTCGGGAGCTATTGGAATTTGAAAATATCCGGAAAATCCATCTAGAAAACAATAGTAACTATTTCCGGCTAATCTTTCCAACATTTGATCAATGAAAGGTAAGGGAAAGTGATCTTTTCTGGTGGCGTCATTTAATTTTCTATAATCAATACACACACGCCATCCTGTTACGGTTCTAGTAGGAATAAGCTCATTTTTCTCATTTGTAATGACAGTCATGCCACCCTTCTTAGGCACGCATTGAACTGGGCTTACCCATGGACTATCAGAGATTGGATAAATTAGACCTGCATCTAGCAGTTTAATAATCTCTTTCTTAACTACATCTTGCATATTAGGATTTAGTCTTCGTTGGCGTTGCACATACGTTTTATGACCTTCTTCCATAAGGATTTTATGTGTGCAATACGAAGGACTTATTCCTTTAATATCATGAATCTTCCATGCAATGGCTGGTTTATGAGCTTTCAACACAGAAATGAGTTGTGATTTCTCATTTTCAGTAAGAGAAGACGATATTATTACAGGTAATTCAGATTCACCATGTAAATAAGCGTATTCCAAATGGTTTGGAAGTGGCTTTAACTCTAATTTCGGAGGTTCTTCTATCGATGATTTATATCGATATCTGTCTTCTTCTTTTAGCATTTGAATTTCTTCCGTTGTTGGTTCATATCCATTAGCTATAAGTGTAGCTAACATTTCAGCTTCATCAATTGGTTCATTACCTTCTCCTAAAGAACATTCTCCTGTTCCTTGTAATTCTGGAAATTCTTCTAATAATTCTGCATGTGCATCTATAGTTTGAATATAATAACATGTATCATCTGCAGATTGTGGTTGTTGCATTGCTCTATCAACTGAAAAGGTAACACTCTCATCCTCTATACTTAGGGTCAGTTTCTTACCGAACACGTCTATAATTGCTTTAGCCGTGTTTAAGAATGGTCTTCCTAATATGAGAGGAACTTGAGAATCTTCTTCCATGTCCAAAACAACAAAATCTACTGGAAATACTAAAGTTCCAACTTTAACTAGCATGTTCTCCATTATCCCTCTAGGATATTTTATTGATCTATCGGCTAGTTGTATGCTTATTCTGGTTGGTTTCAATTCTCCAAGGTCTAGTTTAGCGTATAGTGAATACGGCATTAGATTTATACTAGCACCTAAGTCTGCCAATGCTTCTATTGAACTAAGACTACCCAGAAAACATGGAATTGTGAAACTTCCTGGATCAGATAGTTTTTCTGGTATCTTATTCAACAGCACTGCTGAACAATTAGCATTCATGGTAACAGCCGAGAGTTCTTCCATTTTCTTTCTATTTGAGATTAGATCTTTCAAGAATTTAGCATATCTAGGCATTCCTGAAATCACATCAATGAAAGGAAGATTTACATTTATCTGTTTAAACATATCCAAGAATTTGGATTGCTCGACTTCAAGTTTCTCTTTCTTCATTTTACTCGGGTAAGGAAGTGGTGGTTGGTATGGTTTAACATAAGGTTTAGCCTTAACTGTGTTATCTTCATTAACCTTTTCAACTACCGGTTCTTTTTCCTTATCTTGATCAGGTTGTGGTTCTTGTGGAGTAGGAATAGCTTCATCAGAAGTTACATGTAACGACCCGCACTTTTTCGATCATACTATACTTATAAGATTAATATTTACATAAATTAAACCTTGCCAACATGATAAGCAATCCAAATTGTCGAGATTTATATTTCCGAAAAGAATTTTACACAACGTTTGACCGTCTAGTTTGACCAATGATATCACGAACTATACAATATATGATAATTATACGTTTGTGTATATATATGTATATATACATATTTAACATGATTAATGAATGTTTTAATATCTCATTTTGTATTAATAACAACAAGTTATATGTGTATTTTGAAACTACTAACTTAAGTTTTCAAAACGATAACTATACGTAACGTTATTTGACATAAATACTTAAGACATATAATGTTTATACATATATTGTATAAGTAATGTATTTAATCACTTTTAAGAACTTAAATACATAAAATCATATAAGTGTATTCACAAAAGATAGCTATATTTGAATCCTCATTCCATTTTTCACAAAATTTCTATACGTATACCTAGAGTATTTGTACTCGTATCATACCAAGCTTCTATACGTATTTACTATTGGTATATACACATCAAATCACCACCTAACCAGCCCTTATTCATGCCTTATGTATAAGGTAATTACTTTTGAATCATTGCAAGACTAATTACAAAAATACAAACTAGAATTTTGTCATGTTATCCTTAAAGATCACATTTTTAGGAGTATATATGTATCATCATTTTTGATTTATTTTTACTTCAATCTCTTAACTAAAAACACACACTCTTTCTTACTCTCTAAACTCCATAACAATCCAGCAAAATTCCATAAAGATCTAGCTTCAAAAACCATACTAAAACACCATAAGAAAACCATACAAAAACACTTCAAGAAAACCTTCCAAGAACACCAACTTACTTCCAAACTTTCATCCACTTCCATCACCCTTTTGATTCTAGATTCTTACTTCTCTTTTACAGCAACTTCATCCAAGGAACTTGAGGTAGAATCTATGTTCATAACCTTATTCGATTCATATATATATAGCTATCATATTTTGTGGTATACAAGTTTAACAACAAGAACATAGTTTGAATGTTTTCAAACTTGTTTGCAAACTAAATAGATCCTTCTAACTTAACTTTTAAAATACTTCAAGACATGTAACATAACTTATTTATATGTTAATTTAACAAGGTAAAACTTGGTTTTTCAAAGTATAAGTATTTTTGGAAAAATGGTCATTAAATGATTTTGTTGTAACAAAAATGTTTAACTTCATATGTTTCACTAATGTTTCACTTATGCCGTATGATTTTGAATACAAACCAAGGTATTTACAGTTCATAGTCTTAAAGAAGAACTCGATCCAAGAAGATGGCAATTTGAATCAACGAAAACGGATTTGTAACGAAGAAACTATGACCGAAACAAAATTGGTTATCCTAGATCATTTCAACTACGGGATCAATTGGAAAAAAATGATATAAATCACATATTTCTAAGATAACATGATATTTTATATATATGTACTTATAATTCAATTTTATATGGTTCAGGATCACCCGTAAACAATACGAGAAGATTAATCATAAGATCCCATGTTTGTACGCAACACGTCATTTGACAACACCGGTACTTTATGTACGCAACACGTCATTTGACAACACCGGTACCATGGGTCAAGATTAATCTCGACCAATACATATACGATGGGGTTTTATTTATTTCGTTGGGGGTTTTGTTTATTGAGGGTATATTAAACATCTAAAAATGAACCATTAAAAATTGAATTACTAACATCGGAATGCTAACTACGGACTAAGGAAATATTCAAAATATTAAAAGTATAACAAGTATATATATATATAACGTTTGTTTTAAAATGAAAACATATTGATATATTATATATGGATAGGTTCGTGATATCAACCGGAAGACCGAGTCAAAATATATATATCATCAAGACAAGAGTGAGTATATAGTCCCACTTTTAAACTCTAAATATTTCGGGATGAGAATACATGTATTTTATGTTTTACGATATGGACACAAGTAACTGAAAAATATGTTCTACGTTGAGTTGTACCACTGGCATACTTCCCTGTAGCTTGGTAACTAATATTTACAGCGGTATTGTAAACGCGAATCCTGTTGATAGATCTATCGGGCCTGACAACCCCAACCGGACTGGACGACCAGTATTCAACGGTTGCACAGTACTTCGTTTTGTGACTACACTTGGTACGGTGTAGTAAGATTTCATATTAAAGGGAATATGCGACGTGAAAATGTTAAGTATGGTTACCAAGTGCTCAACCACTTAGAATATTTTCATTGAAATGTTTATATACGAAATCTTGTGGTCTATATATATATATTGCTGCGCACTAAACCTATATCTCACCAACTTTATGTTGACGTTTTTAAACATGTTTATTCTCAGGTGATAATTAAAGCTTCCGCTGCATTATGTTGAATCTAAGCAGGATCATGCGTACTCATATTTGTGTCAAAAATAAAACTGCATATCCGAGGACGTGTGTTGTAAAATATGCTAGAAATCGTGTTGTTATTATCATTTGTAAAGTTTGTAAGTCGAAGATTATCGTTAAACGATAATCATCTTTTTTTTTGTCTAAAGCTTGTAACAAAAATAATGGTTTGGTTTGTAATGTATAATATATGCAGTTTTCCTTTTTAAAAATGTCGCATATAGAGGTCAATACCTCGCAATGAAATCATACGTTATCTAACACGTTCTTATGGTTAAGGACGGGTTATGACATGTGGTATCAGAGCGGTGGTCTTAGCGAACCAGGTTTGCATTAGTGTGTCTAACTGATAAGTCGTTAGGATACATTAGTAAAGTCTGGACTTTGACCGGGTCTGATTTAAAAAAAAAAAACCATTGCTTATCACTGTTGGTTAAAATTTATATGTAAATATTATGTAAGTACTAATGGGTTAGTTGTTATGTGATAGATGTCGGGCTCGAAACTTATTATCACATTCAGCGACTCCGAATCAGAACCTTCAGATTGTGTTTCAGTCATTAACATATCCGATGACGAAAGTGGTATTTTTGGGGAAGACTCACAATTTCCGGATGAACCAACTATAGAAATATCGGAAAGTGAACCCGAGGAGGAAAGTGAACCCGAGGAGGAAAGTGAACCAGAGGAGGAAAGTGAACCCGAGGAAGAAATACAGGAAATTACAAAAGACGAGTTCGAACTAGGAAAGAAACGAAAAGCTAGTGAATTAGAAAATCCAAATCCCGAGTTTAAAGAGAATGATGTGGCACCAATTCCACTCAACACTACCACCCCTATCCCCGCTATTCCTATTAGTGCTATCCCCGCATCTAGTACTTTGGCACCTCAGCCAAAACGTAGGGAGACAGCTAGGATTCGCGTTGGGGGATTCCCTGGACATAAATGTTTCGGGAAATAGACCAAATGATGCGCTGCCGTATTAAACCATGGAATCACATAATGTTTTGTATAATATTATTAGTGTGGTTTGTTTAAAGTTTGATGTAAGCATATGTAAAATAGCGAAGTATGAAATGCAATAATTTTCCATGGTTAAGTATTATTTAGATTGTAGTAATTGGTTCTGTACTAAGCTATTAAGTATGAACATTAACGGGTAGGTACTACCCAAGATATAATTATAAAACGCTAATAAGAAGAAAAGGCTTTTATAATAATACCTGGTTCATATTATTAACAAGCTATAAATGTACTATAAATACACACTACATCTATAATATTCCATGTGAATAATTATTTTCTTTCATTAGGAAATGGCGCGATTGAATCGAATGACGGAACAAGAACTCGAGGAACTCATCAACCAGCGAGTGAACGACAGAATGTTATGGGTTGAGGCTGCAAGAGCTGCTGCAGTTAATCCAAATCCTCGTGTAGGATGCTCCTACAAGACGTTTCAAGCTTGCAAGCCATCATCATTCAGTGGAACGGAAGGACCGATCGGTTTAACCCGATGGATAGAAAAGATGGAGACGGTGTTTAAAATCAGTGGTTGTGATGAAAAAGACATGACCAAGTTTGCATCGTGCACTTTACAAGATAGTGCACTCACATGGTGGAAGAATTATGTGAAGGCGGTAGGAGGAGATGTAGCTTATGATACTCCATGGGAAGAATTCAAAGCAATGATAATCACCGAGTATTGTCCAAGGAATGAGGTTATTAAGTTAGAAGATGAGTTACGAAGTTTGAAGGTGGTTGGTACTGAAATCACCAACTACAATCAGCGATTCATGGAATTGGTTTTACTATGTCCTGAATTGGTTCCAACCGAAGCACGGAAGATTGAAATGTACAAAGGTGGTTTGCCCAAAAAGGTCAAGGCAAACGTTACAGCATCGAAACCTAAGACAATTCATGAAGCTATAACCATGGCGAACGAGTTAATGGATCAGGTCATTCTGGATAAGAAAGCATCCAATACTGATGTGAAGGTATCAGGTAACAAAAGAAAGTGGAATGGAAATTATGATCGAGGTAACCAACAACAATCTTTTAAGAAACAAGAAACCATACAAGGTGCAGGTGGTGGTTCAAGCTTTGGTTATAAAGGACAAAGTCCTTTATGCAACCGTTGTCACAAACATCATTTTGGTTACTGTAGTGTGTTGTGCACTAAATGCAATAGACAGGGACATCTTGCTGAAGATTGTAAGGCTCTCGTTACAAATGCAAATGGTAACAAGACTCCTGCCACCAACGCAAATAGAACTGCTTTGGCTAACATTACTTGTTTTGGGTGTGGAAAACAAGGTCACTATAAGAGCCAGTGCCCGAATCAGAATGGCGGACCTGCACGTGGAAGAGCGTTTGTTATTAATGCTAGAGAGGCACGAGAAGACCCGGAGCTTGTTACGGGTACGTTTACCATTAATAACTTATCAGCATCTATTTTATTTGATACTGGCGCCGATAGAAGTTACGTGTGTATAAATTTTTACACTAAATTGAATTGTTCATCATTACCTCTAGATGCTAAGTACTTGATTGAGTTAGCTAATGGTAAACTAATTAAAGCCGATAAAATTTGTCGTGATTGTGAAATAAATCTAGCCGGAGAAACGTTTAAAATCGACTTAATACCCGTAGAATTAGGAGGTTTTGATGTAATAGTCGGCATGGACTGGATGTCCAAAATAGGAGCGGAAGTTGTTTGTGCTAAGAAGGCAATTCGTATTCCTGGTAAGGATAAAATACCGGTGATGATTTATGGAGAGAAGGGTAATTTAAAGCTAAAACTCATTAGCAGTTTGAAAGCCAAGAAGTGTTTAGAAAAGGGATGTTACGCTATTTTAGCACATGTTAATAAAGTCGAAAAGAAAGAAAAGTGCATCAACGACGTGCCTGTGGCAAGAGATTTTCCTGAAGTTTTTCCGGAAGAATTGCCGGGATTACCTCCATTTAGATCGGTAGAATTTCAAATAGATTTAGTACCAGGAGCTGCACCAGTGGCTCGTGCTCCATATAGACTTGCACCGTCCGAGTTAAAAGAACTTCAAAGTCAGTTAAAAGAATTACTGGACCGTGGATTCATACGACCGAGTACTTCACCGTGGGGAGCTCCAATTTTGTTTGTTAAGAAGAAAGATGGATCTTTTAGGATGTGTATAGACTATCGTGAATTAAATAAGTTAACTATCAAGAATCGGTATCCACTACCGAGAATTGATGACTTATTTGATCAATTGCAAGGATCATGTGTTTATTCGAAAATCGACTTAAGATCGGGCTATCATCAACTACGCGTTAAAGAAGAGGACATTCCGAAAACTGCTTTTCGGACACGTTATGGTCATTACGAATTTTTGGTTATGCCGTTTGGATTGACGAATGCGCCAGCTGTATTCATGGACCTCATGAATCGAGTTTGTAGTCCGTATTTAGATAAGTTTGTTATCGTTTTCATTGATGATATTCTTATCTATTCCAAGAGTGAGCAAGAGCATGAAGAGCATTTAAGGTTGATACTGGAGTTGTTGAGAAAAGAACAACTTTATGCTAAATTTTCTAAGTGTGCTTTCTGGTTGAAAGAAGTGCAATTTCTTGGTCACGTTGTTAATAGCGAAGGAATTCAGGTTGATCCAGCAAAAACTGAAGCTATTGAAAAATGGGAGACTCCTAAGACACCAACACAGATACGCCAATTTTTGGGTTTAGCCGGTTATTATAGAAGGTTTATTCAAGATTTTTCCCGAATAGCTAAACCGTTGACAGCGTTAACGCAAAAAGGGAAGAAATATGAATGGACCTCGGAGCAGGAGAACGCATTTCAATTACTGAAGAAGAAGTTAACTACGGCGCCTATTTTATCGTTACCAGAAGGGAACGATGATTTTGAAATATATTGTGACGCTTCGCGACAAGGTTTTGGTTGTGTTCTTATGCAACGGAAGAAAGTTATTGCATTCGCATCCCGACAATTGAAGATTCACGAGCGAAATTATACGACGCATGATCTAGAATTGGGAGCAGTCGTGTTTGCATTGAAGATGTGGAGACATTACTTGTATGGGGTTAAATTCACTGTGTTTACTGATCATAAAAGCCTTCAACATATTTTTGATCAGAAACAATTGAACATGAGGCAACGTAGGTGGGTCGAGTTAATAAACGACTATGATTGTGAAATTCGTTATCATCCCGGGAAAGCGAATGTGGTGGCTGACGCACTAAGCAGAAAGGAACGAGAACCAATTCGAGTACGAGCGATGAACATAAAAATTCGCATGAATCTCAACTCACAAATCAAAGAAGTTCAACGAGAAGCACTTACTAAAGAAAATATAGGAAATGAAATAATGAAGAAGTATGCGAAGCAACTCGTTATGCGGGAAGATGGAATTCGATATTTTGCAAATCGTATTTGGGTACCGAAGTTGGGTGGATTAAGGAAGTTGATATTGAACGAGGCACATAAGACAAGATATTCGATACATCCTGGAGTTGGAAAGATGTACCAAGATCTTAAGACGCATTATTGGTGGCCTAATTTGAAGACAGACGTTGCAACATATGTTGGGGAATGTTTAACTTGTTCCAAAGTCAAAGCAGAACATCAAAAGCCGTCAGGGTTACTTCAACAACCAGAAATCCCAGAATGGAAATGGGATGGTATTACCATGGATTTCATCACGAAGTTACCAAAGACTGCCTGGGGATACGACACCATTTGGGTGATTGTTGATCGTCTCACCAAGTCTGCACATTTTTTGCCTATAAAGGAAACAGATAGAATGGAGAAACTATTACGATTGCATATAAAGGAAGTTGTTTCAAGGCATGGAATACCTATTTCCATTATATCCGATCGTGATAGTAGATTTACCTCAAAGTTTTGGCAATCACTACAGGAGGCACTAGGAACTCGGTTGGATATGAGTACCGCATATCATCCACAAACCGATGGACAGAGTGAAAGAACGATTCAGACTCTCGAAGACATGCTCAGGGCATGTGTGATCGATTTTGGAAACGGATGGGATAAATACCTACCGTTAGCAGAATTCTCGTATAATAATAGTTATCATGCGAGCATTGGAGCTGCGCCATTCGAAGCATTGTACGGAAGGAAGTGTAGATCTCCTATCTGTTGGAATGAAGTAGGAGATCGACATTTAACTGGTCCCGAGATCATACATGAAACGACTGAGAAGATAGTGCAAATCAAGGAGAGATTGAAAACAGCCCGTAGTCGCCAAAAGAGCTACGCCGATGTTCGAAGGAAACCATTAGAGTTTCAGGTCGGGGACATGGTTATGCTAAAGGTGTCACCTTGGAAAGGTGTAATACGTTTCGGCAAAAGGGGTAAACTGAACTCAAGGTACGTAGGCCCGTTCAAGATCATCGAACGCATTGGACCGGTAGCTTATCAACTCGAGTTACCGCAACAACTCGCTGGAGTACATAATACCTTTCACGTCTCAAACCTTAAGAAGTGTCTTGCAAAGGAAGACCTCACCATTCCTCTCGAAGAAATCCATGTCGACGAGAAACTACAATTCGTTGAAGAACCAATCGAAATCATGGACCGTGAAGTTAAACAGCTCAAACAGAGCAATATACCGATTGTTAAGGTTCGTTGGAATGCTAGAAGAGGTCCCGAGTTTACGTGGGAACGAGAGGATCAAATGAAACAAAAGTATCCACACTTGTTTCTCGATGACGCAAAATAGGTACAATTTTAAAATTTCGGGACGAAATTTATTTAACGGGGAGGTAATGTAACGACCCGCACTTTTTCGATCATACTATACTTATAAGATTAATATTTACATAAATTAAACCTTGCCAACATGATAAGCAATCCAAATTGTCGAGATTTATATTTCCGAAAAGAATTTTACACAACGTTTGACCGTCTAGTTTGACCAATGATATCACGAACTATACAATATATGATAATTATACGTTTGTGTATATATATGTATATATACATATTTAACATGATTAATGAATGTTTTAATATCTCATTTTGTATTAATAACAACAAGTTATATGTGTATTTTGAAACTACTAACTTAAGTTTTCAAAACGATAACTATACGTAACGTTATTTGACATAAATACTTAAGACATATAATGTTTATACATATATTGTATAAGTAATGTATTTAATCACTTTTAAGAACTTAAATACATAAAATCATATAAGTGTATTCACAAAAGATAGCTATATTTGAATCCTCATTCCATTTTTCACAAAATTTCTATACGTATACCTAGAGTATTTGTACTCGTATCATACCAAGCTTCTATACGTATTTACTATTGGTATATACACATCAAATCACCACCTAACCAGCCCTTATTCATGCCTTATGTATAAGGTAATTACTTTTGAATCATTGCAAGACTAATTACAAAAATACAAACTAGAATTTTGTCATGTTATCCTTAAAGATCACATTTTTAGGAGTATATATGTATCATCATTTTTGATTCATTTTTACTTCAATCTCTTAACTAAAAACACACACTCTTTCTTACTCTCTAAACTCCATAACAATCCAGCAAAATTCCATAAAGATCTAGCTTCAAAAACCATACTAAAACACCATAAGAAAACCATACAAAAACACTTCAAGAAAACCTTCCAAGAACACCAACTTACTTCCAAACTTTCATCCACTTCCATCACCCTTTTGATTCTAGCTTCTTACTTTTCTTTTACAGCAACTTCATCCAAGGAACTTGAGGTAGAATCTATGTTCATAACCTTATTCGATTCATATATATATAGCTATCATATTTTGTGGTATACAAGTTTAACAACAAGAACATAGTTTGAATGTTTTCAAACTTGTTTGCAAACTAAATAGATCCTTCTAACTTAACTTTTAAAATACTTCAAGACATGTAACATAACTTATTTATATGTTAATTTAACAAGGTAAAACTTGGTTTTTCAAAGTATAAGTATTTTTGGAAAAATGGTCATTAAATGATTTTGTTGTAACAAAAATGTTTAACTTCATATGTTTCACTAATGTTTCACTTATGCCGTATGATTTTGAATACAAACCAAGGTATTTACAGTTCATAGTCTTAAAGAAGAACTCGATCCAAGAAGATGGCAATTTGAATCAACGAAAACGGATTTGTAACGAAGAAACTATGACCGAAACAAAATTGGTTATCCTAGATCATTTCAACTACGGGATCAATTGGAAAAAAATGATATAAATCACATATTTCTAAGATAACATGATATTTTATATATATGTACTTATAATTCAATTTTATATGGTTCAGGATCACCCGTAAACAATACGAGAAGATTAATCATAAGATCCCATGTTTGTACGCAACACGTCATTTGACAACACCGGTACTTTATGTACGCAACACGTCATTTGACAACACCGGTACCATGGGTCAAGATTAATCTCGACCAATACATATACGATGGGGTTTTATTTATTTCGTTGGGGGTTTTGTTTATTGCGGGTATATTAAACATCTAAAAATGAACCATTAAAAATTGAATTACTAACATCGGAATGCTAACTACGGACTAAGGAAATATTCAAAATATTAAAAGTATAACAAGTATATATATATATAACGTTTGTTTTAAAATGAAAACATATTGATATATTATATATGGATAGGTTCGTGATATCAACCGGAAGACCGAGTCAAAATATATATATCATCAAGACAAGAGTGAGTATATAGTCCCACTTTTAAACTCTAAATATTTCGGGATGAGAATACATGTATTTTATGTTTTACGATATGGACACAAGTAACTGAAAAATATGTTCTACGTTGAGTTGTACCACTGGCATACTTCCCTGTAGCTTGGTAACTAATATTTACAGCGGTATTGTAAACGCGAATCCTGTTGATAGATCTATCGGGCCTGACAACCCCAACCGGACTGGACGACCAGTATTCAACGGTTGCACAGTACTTCGTTTTGTGACTACACTTGGTACGGTGTAGTAAGATTTCATATTAAAGGGAATATGCGACGTGAAAATGTTAAGTATGGTTACCAAGTGCTCAACCACTTAGAATATTTTTATTGAAATGTTTATATACGAAATCTTGTGGTCTATATATATATATTGCTGCGCACTAAACCTATATCTCACCAACTTTATGTTGACGTTTTTAAACATGTTTATTCTCAGGTGATAATTAAAGCTTCCGCTGCATTATGTTGAATCTAAGCAGGATCATGCGTACTCATATTTGTGTCAAAAATAAAACTGCATATCCGAGGACGTGTGTTGTAAAATATGCTAGAAATCGTGTTGTTAGTATCATTTGTAAAGTTTGTAAGTCGAAGATTATCGTTAAACGATAATCATCTTTTTTTTGTCTAAAGCTTGTAACAAAAATAATGGTTTGGTTTGTAATGTATAATATATGCAGTTTTCCTTTTTAAAAATGTCGCATATAGAGGTCAATACCTCGCAATGAAATCATACGTTATCTAACACGTTCTTATGGTTAAGGACGGGTTATGACATTACAGGTATTTCAGGTGGTTTAAGTGTTGTACCACTTCTTGTGGTAATAGCTTTAGCTGTTTCATTCCGGGGGTTAGCATTTGTATCACTAGGTAGACTTCCCGGTTTTCTTTCACCTATTAACCTTGCTAGGTTACTTACTTCTTGTTCCAGATTTTGAATAGAAGCTTGTTGATTTCTAAATGCTTGAGCATTTTGTTCATTGGTTTGTTTTTGAGATGTGAAAAACTGCGTTTGAGTTTCAACTAGCTTCGTCATCATGTCTTCTAAATTCGGCTTTTTATCATCGGTTTGTTGTGGTGGTTTGTTTTGAAAATTAGGTCTTTGCTGATTGTAAGTATTATTGGATACTTGTTGATTGCTAGGACCTTGTTGGTTGTTGTATGGAATATTTCTGTTATAATTCTGGTTTTGATTGTAAATTGGTCTTGGCGGTTGATAATTATTCTGATAATTATTTCCAGGCCTTTGGTTTATGTATGAAATATTCTCTCTTTGTTCCATTGTTAATTCAATACTGAGACAATATTTTTTCAAATGTGGTCCTCCACACTGCTCACAACTAATTCGTATTGAGTAAATATCTTTAGTCATCTTTTCCATTCGTCTCTCCACAGCATCTATCTTTGGGGAAATGGAATCTAAGTCATGGCTAGAATCGGCTCTAGCTGCTTTAGATGATCTAACGATATCTTTTTCTTGGTGCCACTCATGTGAGTGGGAAGCAGTGTTATCAATAATTTTGTAAGCATCAGTTTCGGTTTTCTTCATAATAGAACCACCAGCTGCTATATCTATGTCTTTCCTTGTAGTGATGTCGCATCCTTGGTAGAATATTTGTACTATTTTACAGGTGTCTAAACCATGTTGCGGACATCCTCTTAACAACTTTCCATATCTAGTCCATGCCTCATATAGGGTTTCATTTGGCTTCTGTGTAAACGTAACAATTTCTGCTTGAAGTCTTACGGCTTTAGAAGCCGGAAAGAATTGTTTAAGAAATTTGTCAACTAAAACATCCCATGTATCAATCGCCCCTTCAGGTAACGATTCCAACCAATCTTTGGCTTCTCCCTTTAAAGTCCAGGGAAATAACATGAGATATATCTGTTCATCCTCCACTTCTCGGATTTTAAATAGTGTGCAGATCCTATTAAAGGTACGTAGATGTTCATTTGGATCTTCCTTCAGCGCACCACTAAATTGGCATTGATTAGTCACCATGTGTAGAATTTGTCCTTTGATTTCATAATCTGGCGCATTAATGTCTGGATGAGTAATTGCGTGACCTTGGCCAGTGCGTTTAGCTCTCATTCGGTCTTCCATACTTAAAGGTTCCAAATTCTCCATAATTGAATTTGTTGAATCAGAATCACTAGAGGATTCTGATTTAATGGTTCGTTCCTCCACAATCTCTGTTTGAATGATTGGTGGTTCTGGAGGAAAGTTTAGTGGTTCAGGATCTATGAATCGTTCCTGAATATTCTCCGGATTCTCAATTGTGAGGTCGGGTTCAAAAAATGGATTATCGGAAATTTGAACTGAAGTACTTGGTCGACTGGATGACGATTCTAAAGAAAAATCAACGGCAGTAATATTTGCCAAATGTCTTGATCTAGTTACAGGTGGTGAACGTCTTGCTCGGTGCATTCACTGAATATCCTATTAGTTTTTAAAAGGAAAGAAAAATTATAATAAGTTATCCAATCAATAGACTTTTCTGATTTTGCCCACGTTTCGAATAGCCAAAAGATGCAGCAGAGGGGCAGGATTCATTTGGTCTCAATATAATTGAGGACTGTTTGGCTCCAATAACCCGGTCCACGTACAAATCCAACTATTACTACGAACCAGAAAATTTTGATGTCTATCAATTTAACCACTTAAAATAAATTTTCGTAATTTTAAGAAATTTAGATAAGAAGTAGAATAAAAATCTATGTCCTAAAACTAGAATAGCGAGAAATAAGAAAGAAAAAGAGTTCGTCGGAAAAAGATCGAAAAAGAAAAATGGTTGAAAAATAAAAGGTGACGGAAAAATAAAAGAAACTTATAAAACTTAAAAATACTTGACTAACCTAACCTTATTACTACAACTAACTTAAAATTATAATCGCAAATTGAGATTACTAATTGGAATGATAATTGATACATAGGTAAAAGTCGTCTAAAAATATTAAAGCTCACAGGAAAAACTAAATCCCAAATGGAAATAACTTAAAAAGAAACTAAAACTTAAAAAGGCGTCGCAAAATTCTAAAGTACCTAAATCTTAGTCTAAAGAAAAAGCACTTAAGAAATTCTACGGCAAAGCCTAAAAATCTAGAAATAACAATAACTATGGCAAAAACTAAGTTTAAAACTAAATATGAGCGAAAAATACAAATATTACGCTAAAACAATTAAAAAGGGACAAAATATAAAAATATACAAAACGTTGTAAAAAGTACAATTTTTATAAAAATATTATTTTTATATTATTTATTTATTAAAACTATTAATTTTACAATTTAATTAAACTAATTTAACTAAATAAAACAAATTAAATAAAAAGAAACTTTAAAATAAAACTTAATTATAATAATAATAGATAATTAGGGTTTATAATAATAATAATTAATAAATACCCGTAATTAATGCTGAATTAGGGTTCTGTCGCGTGTCAGAAAAGCTCCGCGAGTCGCGGTAATCGATGCAGCAAACCCCGCGAGTCGCGGGGTTCAGAAATTCAAATTACAGCTTGTTTAAAATTCGACGCGTTTTTATTTATTTTTTTTATTTTCTGTTTTTAATTTAATTAATATATTTATATAAGTTAAATAAGACTTTTCTTAAAAACTAAGATAAAAATAAAATACTTTATAATTTTATAAATAACAATCTAAAAAATAGATTTATATATAATTATTTTTTTTTAATGTTTTAAATAAAAACAAAATACTTAAATAAAACTTATTTAAAAATAAAGAAACTTTATAAAACTTAAATATTTAACAAAATCTTAAAAAATATTTATATTTTTGTTTTTCTCTTTTTATATTTTTGAATATTTAAAACGTATTTTTATAAAAACGAATTTTAATAAAAGTAAAATTTTTTTTTTTATATATTAGCGTTGCGCTTCCGGCGTTTAAGAATTGTCCCCGGCAGCGGCGCCAAAAATACTTGATGTTTCGCGAGGTGTATACGAAATACTTTATATTTTTACAGGAAATACTATTAAATACGATACAATTTTACACAAGATATTTATTTATTTATAGAATGGATATACTTAAACCTTGCTACAACACTTATAGGCAGTGTACCTAATCGTACAGTAGTGTAGTTTTTAGTAAGTCCGGTTCGTTTCACAGGGAATCTTTTTAAACAAAGCTTAACGCTATATTAGTTTACTTTTATAAAAATACAAATATATATATAAGTAATATTATTATTATAAAGGGGGGTTTTTACCGTTTAATGACCGGTTTGTCGATTTTTAAAACTTTAGTCGCAGTTAAAACCAAATGTAAAATAATAAATATAAATACAAGACTTAAATTAAAGCGTAAAGTAAATAACAATAATGAAATTGCGAATAATAAAAGTGCGATAAAATAAACTTGCGATAATTAAAAAGTACGATAATTAAAAGTACAATTAAATACAATAACAATAAAAATGCGATAATTAGAAGTGCAATTAAATATAAAATAAAGAAAATTAAATATGAAATAAAAGAATTATGCTTATTTAAACTTCCGTAATCATGATGTTTGACGTGTTGATTTTAGTTTTATGCCCATGGGTTAATTGTCCTTTGTCCTGGATTATTTAATATGTCCATACGGATTTGTCCATAATAGTCCATCAGTCATAAATATAAAGAGCGAAAGCCTTCGTCAAATTATTCTTATTCCCGAAGTTAAATATTCCAACTAATTGGGGATTCGAATTGTAACAAGGTTTTAATACTTTGTTTAATGAATACACCAGGTTATCGACTGCGTGTAAACCAAGGTTTTACTACTTTGTTAACAATTACACCAATTACTCTTGAATGTAATTCACCCCTGTTTCAACAAGTCTATTAACTATTAATCCAGTTCCGTATCCGGTAAAATGAATAATTATTGGTATTTATAGATATCCCGCCCACCGTACCCAGTCAAGCGTATGTGGTTATATATAAATACGTCGAATTATAAGTTTGTATATTAAATTAACAAGGTATTGTTTAGTTAATATAAAACCCATTAATAGCCCATAGTCTAATTTCCACAAGTGTCGTTCTTTTATCCAAACCCCAATTATGGTACAAAGACCAATTACCCAATTTTAGTAATTAGCCCAACATCATGATTACTTCGGATTAAATAAGCATAATAATAACTTAGCTACGAGACATTAATATAAAAAGGTTGAACATAACTTACAATGATTAAAAATAGCGTAGCGTTACACGGACAGAATTTCGACTTACACCTTTACAATTTTCGCTAACATACCCTTATTATTAGGATTTAAAATTAAAATTAAAATTAAAATATAAATTATAAATATATATTACGTATATATTGAGAGAAGAAGGAAAAAAAAGATGATAAAAATGATCAGAATTCGGTTGGCTTTATAGGGAGTTTCAAAACTTGGGGCTCCGCGACTCGCGACATTTTTGCCTTCAAACTCCGCGAGTCGCGGAGATTGAAAATACAGCTCACATCCTTTTGGAGTCTTTCTTGCCGACGATTTATTTATAAATATAATATATATATAATTAATATAATTAATTATATATTATATTATATTTATATACATAGTTAACTTGTAATTTTTAGTCCGTTGCGTCGAGCGTTAAGAGTTGACTCATGTCCCGGTTCCGGATTTTCGAACGTCCTTGCGTACAATTTAATATCTTGTACTTTGCGTTTTGAATCTTGTACTCTTGTAATTTCGAGACGTTTCTTATCAATAATTGGAACCTTTTTGATTGACTTTTGTACTTTTGAGCTTTTTGGTCGTTTGCGTCTTCAATTCGTCGAATCTGTCTTTTGTCTTCACCTTTTATTATTTAAATGAATATCACTTGTAAATAGAACAATTGCAACTAAAAGCTTGTCTTTCTTGAGGAATAATGCTATGAAATATATGTTCGTTTTTAGCATTATCAATGGTCAAAGACAGGACCTTGTGCCAGACCGAAAAATCATAAGGGTGAGCTTTACTATTGCTCCTACCAAGGATAGTAATTGCGTCCGACACGTTATAGACCATAATTAAAAGCATGTCAGGGGACATTGCCTTAACAGTTGCTTGTTCAACGCTTTCCTTTACAACCGAACGGTAGTTTACCGAAAGGTAATATACGGGACAAGTAAACTGGACGTGTTGCTTTCCAAATACAAGGTTAGCAAGTGGGTGACACAAAACCGCAAGTTTTGAGCTAAAATTTTCAAATCTGAAACCCACCAAACCCACAAAAATATTTTGCAAACACCGGTAAAGGGTTATTCCGGAAAACGTATCTAGGGTAAAAACTGAGACAACCCGACCCAATCCATAGGGACGAATACAATAACATATGATTACATCGCGAGGTACTTGACCTCTAAATGATACATTTTACAAACATTGCATTCGTTTTTTTTAAAAGACAACTTTTCATTACATCGAAAGTGGACAGGTATGCATATCATCTCATAATATCCAAACTATAAATGACCTAATCTGACATTTACTTAATAATAATCTCTAATGAACTTTAACGACTCGAATGTAACGTCTTTTGAAATATGTCGTGAATGACTCCCAGTAATATCCTTAAAATGAGCTAATGCACAGCGGAAGATTTCTTTCAAACCTGAGAATAAACATGCTTTAAAGTGTCAACCAAAAGGTTGGTGAGTTCATTAGTTTATAATAATCATTTATTTCCATCATTTTAATAGACCACAAGAATTTCATTTCCAGTTCTCATAAATATACGTCCCATGCATAGAGATAAAAATAATCATTCATATGGTGAACACCTGGTAATCGACATTAACTAGATACATATAAGAATATCCCCTATCATTCCGGGATCCTCCTTCGGACATGATATAAATTTCGAAGTACTAAAGCATCCGGTACTTTGGATGGGGTTTGTTAGGCCCAATAGATCTATCTTTAGGATTCGCGTCAATTAGGGTGTCTGTTCCCTAATTCTTAGATTACCAGACTTAATAAAAAGGGGCATATTCGATTTCGATAATTCAACCATAGAATGTAGTTTCAATTACTTGTGTCTATTTCATCAAACATTTATAAAAGCGCATGTATTCTCAGTCCCAAAAATATAAAGGGTAAAAAGGCAAATGAAACTCACCATACTGTATTTTGTAGTAAAAATACATATAACATCATTGAACAAGTGTAAGGTTGGCCTTGGATTCACGAACCTATATTAATTATATATTTATATGTTGGTCAATATTTGTCTAATAACTTAGGTCAAGTCGTAGTGTACCACAATCCTAATGCTCGAGACTAATATGCAAAGGTCGACAAAAATTAGTTTGACTCAAAATGATCTCAAAAATTTATAAATGATTATTATATAATTTTAAATATCGTCGTTTTATATTTTTAAAAATATTTTTAAAAGATTTAATAGAGTAAATAATATAATTCATTTATTAATAAATACGATTTTATATTAAAGTATACTTTTATATATCTTAAGTAATAAAATTTATAAACCGCATTTAATATCATAAAAATATTGTGATAGATTCTATTGATGTAATTATATAATTTGTATTACATTTTTATTTGATAAAATAGTATTGATAATAAGTATCAGTCGTGTTATTTTGTAATAATAATAATTATTATTTTATTAATAAAAATAAATATTTATATTTACTAAAATGATATTATGGTAAAATGATAATTGTAATTATGATATCTTTAATATTTACGATACTTTTTAATATTAACTTTAAAGTAATAATTTTTATTTAAAATGATAATAATAATGATATTTTATAATAACAATGACATTTCTATTAAAATTATGATTTTTGAATAAATGATAGTTTTTATACTAACGATACTTTTAATAATACTAGTAATGATAAAAATAATAAGAACGATAATTTTATATAAATCATTATCTTACAATAATTAAATTTCATCATGATACTCATACTCATTATCTCCTAATTAATTTGTTAAGGGTTCTTAAATCGTCTTTTATATCGCGTTCATTTTAATGAATATAATAGTAATCATAATAGTTAAATTTTACTGTTACTAGTTTTAATTATAATACTAATAATAATAATTATAATGATAATGATAATACTAATAATCTATTTTAATGATAATAATAATAATACTAATTATAACTTTTAATGATAATAAATGATAATAAAAATAAAAATAACAAATTTTAAGGATAATACTTTTTATAGATAATGATAATAATAATAATAATAATAATAATAATAATAATAATAATAATAATAATAATAATAATTAAATAAAAAATTAGAACGACGATAATGACGACGATAATAATAATCATTTTTACACAACTTCAAATGACTATAACTTCTAATCCGTTCATCGGAACGTTTCGACATCTAAAGGAAAAGTTCTTAATTTTTCGTTAGCTTTCCAACGACATGCATATCTTATACCTTATCTTAATCGTAGGTGTAACTACTTCGAGATTCAACATAACCTAACTAAGGGCAATATCAAAAGTGCAAGCATGCATAATCCTATTTTCTCGAGTACTAGTCAGGGATACACTATTAATAAATAAAAGTTAAGTTATGAGTGCTCACGTATCAATATTGAGGTTCAATATTGCAGAAAAGTACGTAGACGCAACGGGGATGATAAACACTAGATTGACTTCACGAGCATAACCCCCGAACATTACCCATAATCTCCATAGCTATAACCCATAATTTCCTTAGCTCTATCCCATTCCTAAAACTTGTTTTGGAATGACCCGCTCATGACCTCGTCGTAATATTTTATGTATAATACATAATAATATCGCTCCCAATAATACTAATACTAATAATAATAATAATAATAATAATATTAATCTTAATAATAATATAAATATAAATATAAATATCAAAGGGAGTAATATGTGAATGTGTGTGTGTCTACCCTGAATTCTATGAAGCTTTTATAATTGAGCCTGTCCAGCTATCGCATGATCAAAAAAAAAAAAACAGCTGGTACGCATTTCATTTTTGCCGACACCCCGTTTACATATATTACACCATACGTTAAACTAGTTAAGTTTATATGTTTATTTAATATTTATAATATTTAATCTTTAGAATTAATTAAATATTATATTATATTTACGCTCATGATAAAAATATAATTTTTACAAAAATGACACGGTCGTGGTCTCACGACTCATGTACCACTTTCGGTTTTTCGAGCGCACCTTCGTGCGTTTAGAAAACTAGCCTTTTACGTTACGTGACGTGTACCTTTAATAATAATTTGACTTATTTATCAAAGATTTACTTTATGAAAAATGTAACTTATAAAATTGAGCGTTGTGGTTATTTCCTTCTATAAATCAAAGTCTCGTTGTTTGTCAAAATATTTTATTTTAAAATAAACATTTTGTGATATGTACCTTTATTAATAACTAGATTTAAATTAATTAGAAACTAACCCACTCAGAGTGTAACTAAATCTTTTGAGTGTTTTGGTCATTTCCTTTTATAATTCATAATCTCGTTATTTATCAAAGCTTATTTATTAATATTAGTTTAAATCAAAACGTTTTATGACTAACTTGATATTATAAATTTATCACTTCGAAAATATATATATTTTCATTTAAAAATATTAACTCGTACGTATCGTGTATAATGGAAATATTAATGTGATAATATAATATTTAGTTTTTCACAACTGACAATAGTTCTAAGTTTATTTTAAATTCGTTAGAAAATCCTTTTAACACATTATGTTTATACTTCAAACTTAATTTGATATAATTTCATATATGCGCCAACGTCCAGTTTAATTTCTATAAACTTTCTTAATATTTAATGAATCAAATAGTCCGATTCTCTTATATCGCAAATCGTTTTCGTTCGTTTGAAAAAAAATAGATCAATCAAGTGTTATGATACTCAATCCTCCACCAACTTCTGTCTAATCCTCAATAATAACACTTTTGTTCTTACATGTAACCACTTTTCCATATATTCCGAATACCGTTAAAAGTAAGGGTTTCCTAATTCAAAGTGGACCTCATACAGAGACTCATAATCATAATTCAATGTATCTGATAATTCACTCATCTGATATTATCTTTTAATCTCGTTGATAAACTTACGTCGAACAAATACGTTTATGTAACATGTTATTCATTCAATACTTTGATAGCATTTCCAAGTTCACATTACTAATCCGTTCAATGTTTTATTAATATAACTCAATTTAATAACCACACATGTATATGTATATATATTTATTTACACATATTTGTTCGTGAATCGTTAAGCATGGTCAAAGGGTATTTGATTACATGAATATGGTTTCAAAGCTTTCGAGACTCAACATTACAGATTTTGCTTATCGTGTCAGATACATATAAAGATTAAAGTTTAAATTTATTCGGAAATTCCCGGGTCATCACAGTACCTACCCGTTAAAAGAAATTTCGTCCCGAAATTTGATCGAGGTTGTCATGGCTAACTATAAAAATGTTTTCATGACGTATATCAAATGGTAAGTAGAGTTTTATCATCATTGACTAATATGGATAAAACAATTTATTTTTGTGAAGAGTACGAATGAAGCTATCTTTTAAGAGTGAAAATGAATAAATGCAGGTTTGACTTAACCGGTGGCGTAGTCAAGATTGATTTCCAGAATTTAAGGAATTTAGAAGAAGATCTCCATAAAAAGATTTGATTCGTCGGTAATTAAGGAGATTAGGATCCTCTTTGGTTATACGCGATAATCTGCTTCGATTTGTTTTGTCGAATATTTTCCTATAAATCCACTCTCTCTATATCCTTACAACTCACATCTCCTATTCTTCCTTCCTCAATTCATACTTTAAAGTATTCGTTAATATGCTCCATCCCATCCTGATTCTTGATATCCTTTTAACTTTCATATCTGTCGTTCTTCTTTTTAATCTGCCACCGGAAGAATCTATTTATTTCTACTATACCCTAGGGTTTATAGTGTTTTTAGTTCTCCCGTGTCTTTATGTTGCTATATGCATCGATATATACGGTTTATAATTTACGGGTGGTTGTTGGGTTTTACATCTTCCCTTATATTTCGATGTCCCTGCTTCTGTCTTCTATAATCATCGTCATCCACAGTTAATGCTCTCTTCTATTTGCTGCGTTTTATACCCCAAATTTCTATTTCGGAGCTTTGTCCTTTCGTTTCTTCTTCTTGTGATTAAATAGCTCTTGTAATGGTCCGGAATTCGTATGTATGGATTTCAGAAGGAATATAGTAATTGTTCTAAGAAGGAAATGATAAAGGATAAAATATTGATTTGTTAAATTACCAGAATACCCTGGAAAGACCGAATCATCAAGAAATATTTTCTTGATATGTTTAGAGATTAGATAAAATGTAAGAGTCGTGTAAATGGTACATGATGACGGTAAGTTCTGTGATTCATCACGTCCATTAGAAACTCAGCATGACTTACTGTAATATATTGACGTTGATCAAGTGTCATTATATTATACTAACCCGTGCATCAGTTCCCAACACTACTTCAAAAACATTCATATTCAAATTTTTCAGAATTTAGAAACTAACACAGTTTATTTTATGTTGCAGATATTACGGAGAGATAAATGATACTTGATAAGAATAGTTGTGAAAATATCTCCAAAGATATGGAGAATATGTATAATGAAAGATACGAAGATATCTTATAATATTTAAGATATGATGATGATGAAGAATATCTGTCTGTGAAGGTTTAGAATAAGAAATAAGGTGTTTGCTAATGAGTTCTGCAGATACTGAATCATTTGAATCCTTTGAAGGCAGATTCAGTCTTTGTGATTTATCCACAGCTTCCTTCATACTTTGCTCAATCCATTTTTCAGTTGCAAATCCTTTCTTTTTCTGAGCTTTACCAACTCACTATCTTCTATCATCAAACTTTTGGCCGTTTAGACCATCTACCATTTTTATGTTTCCTCTGCATTTAATGTTATAATATCTGAATCACTGGTTATCAATCCGAGGTGGGTTTAGAAGAATCTTGTTTTAGATGATTAAACGCTGGTGGTAATATGGTGAAATATGAAAGGTTCCCAGTGACGAATAGCAACATATCTATCGGGGTTATAATAAGACTGGTCTGATTGAAAAGTCGAAGTTGACTTGCTGGAGCTGTGATAAAATTGGCTATTCTGAAAGGAATCGTAAAGTTGTTTTTGCTAATAATGATAAAGAATCAGACGTGGTTACATGTTAAACTATAATCTTGGTTTCGAGAGTTTTTCAGGTACAAGACTTCAGGAATCGTGTGGTTGGATCATCATCTCGATTGTCCATTATTTGAAGTGTCTTTCGAAATTTCGAAGGGTTTTAAATGCAGATTGTCATAGTCAATATCCAAATGATGGAATCGTCCTGAATCTCGAATGATTTTCATATTCATCTGAGTGTTATGATTAAAAGTGATGTGCTATCACAGTTTTGAAGTCAAAGTATAATTTTGAAAGATGTAAGAATCTAAGAGTAATAATTTCGGTTATATCTCGAATTGTATTTTGAGATTTCAAAATCAGAATATGTACTTAGATTTGAATGAGTATGGTTGTTTTGATTCCTATAGATGAATGTATATTGTTGTGAAAATAGGGAGTATAGTTGATGATTGTTGGATCAGATTCGAAGAATGTAACATATTAATTGTGAATTTAAATATCTCTCGGGTATTACCTACCCGTTAAAAAAAATTTCACAAATAATCTTTTGTACAAGGGAAATTTTTTTTTTTAATTACAATCTTTTATGAAAATATAATTACATATATATTTTCTTCAGATGTAATACCGATTTAATGAGTTAATATCATGTTAAACTCATTTGATTTTTTTTTGGCTTGAATTTTGAAATGAATAATCTCTTAAACATCAGAGATTACATAATCTTCGCGGAGTATTTCACTAATACTTCAATATTTATTTTCCTCAGTGAAGGATGTTGACGTTTGAAGAATTCTTGCGAACTTCGCAAGATATGAATGTTGTTTTTCAGTAAGTTCCGAGTATGTCGAAGATGAAAGTGTAAAATCAAACAAGTTATTGAATAATACACTTGGTTTATTATAAACCCGAATTCATTTAATTGAAATAGACATTGTAGCTAACGATGGTTGGGTTGTTAACGAGAGATGTACATCATAGCGTATTAGTAATATGAATTTATTCGAGTAATATCTAACCTTTTTCAATTCATACTCAATAGCTTAGTACGAAAGATTTATATAGTTTCTGAATTCACACACACACACACACACACACACACACACACACACACATATATATATATATATATATATATATATATATATATATATATATATATATATATATATATATATATATAAAATTTCTTCAGAAGAATGAGTTAATACTTCATAACTCGTTGATATAAAATACTCATTGTTGATCAGGGATGATTTCCACGGCGATTCTTAAACTGGCGAAACTTGTGATGTTAGAGGTGCTGACGATTTTAATGATGTTGATAGCACGGACTGTGTTGGTAAGGCTATGGGTACTGCTGATGGTATTGGTAAAACAAGTCTAGCTTGTAAACCGCGCACCATTCTTGTCAGGGTTTCGATTATTTTCTCTATCATCTCTGTTCACTCATCTGGTTTATGGTTAAGGTTGAGATAAATAATCTCTAAGATTTTAGAGATTACATAATCACCGCATGATGTTTCTCCGATGAAGTTATGAATCAATACTTCATCGTTTGTTCTAGTTGGTACTCCTTGGTATTTATAGTGTGTGTGATACTGATACCCGAGGTACAGATCGTGATGTTGCAGCGTGTGATGCGGATGTGATTGTTGATGATGGTAATGATCCTGTTGATGTTAATGATGGTGGTTGCTGTTGATGTCGGTGATGCTACTGGTGCTTATGGTATTGAGGCTTGCGATGTGGATGTTACTGGCGGTACTGGTTACGCTGCTGGTGCTGCTGATGGTGTTTGTAACCTTCGTACCATATTCTCCAAAGCCACTACCCGAGCGCGAAACTCGTTAACTTCTTCTATTACACCGGGGTGATCGTCGGTTCGGACGAGCTGATAAATATAATCTAAAATTTGATGTAGTATATAATCGTGACGAGATACTCTGGAAATGAGAGAGAAAATGGTTTCTCGAACAGGTTCGTCGGTAAGTGCTTCAGGTTCATTGCCAAGAGGACAATTTGGTGGATGGAAGGGATCACCTTCTTCTTGTCTCCAATGATTGAGGAGGCTATGAACCCATCCCCATTTCATCCACAATAGATGATGGCTGATTGGTTGATCCATTCCGGTCACACTGTTGTCAGAGCTCGAATGAAACTCCTTATCAGAAAAGCTGTCGTACTCTGAGGAATTTGAACTGGTTGAGGGATCCATCTCGTATGATCAAAGGAATGAATTTTTTGATATGGAATAGGTTATAGAAGTTAGGTTTGGTATTCTTCAATACATAGTTTACATATGTATATATATTACCAAAATCTCATAAATTACGGAGAAATCTTTGAAAAATGTCAGTCAAAGTTTACAATAACAGATGTGCCAGGATAAGATTTTATCTATACACTATTATGCATTAAATGCAAGAAAACGCGTCTAGACCAAGAAATAATAATCAGATAATTTCCTAATGATGGTACGTAGATGATTTCCGACTAAAATGATAAGCAAAACTTTTGACATGCAGACCAGGTTCAAGTCCAGACTTATTAATATAACCTAACAACTACTAGGTCGAAGCCCAGACTTCACTAATGCATCCTAACAACTCCTAGTTAGACACACTAATGTCGACCTGGTTCGCTACGACCACCACTCTGATACCACATGAGACAACCCGACCCAATCTATAGGGACGAATACAATAACATATGATTACATCGCGAGGTACTTGACCTCTAAATGATACATTTTACAAACATTGCATTCTTTTTTTTTAAAAGACAACTTTTCATTACATCGAAAGTGGACAGGTATGCATATCATCTCATAATATCCAAACTATAAATGACCTAATCTGACATTTACTTAATAATAATCTCTAATGAACTTTAACGACTCGAATGCAACGTCTTTTGAAATATGTCGTGAATGACTCCCAGTAATATCCTTAAAATGAGCTAATGCATAGTGGTTGATTTCTTTCAAACCTGAGAATAAACATGCATTAAAGTGTCAACCAAAAGGTTGGTGAGTTCATTAGTTTATAATAATCATTTATTTCCATCATTTTAATAGACCACAAGAATTTCATTTCCAGTTCTCATAAATATACGTCCCATGCATAGAGACAAAAATAATCATTCATATGGTGAATACCTGGTAATCGACATTAACTAGATACATATAAGAATATCCCTTATCATTCCGGGATCCTCCTTCGGACATGATATAAATTTCGAAGTACTAAAGCATCCGGTACTTTGGATGGGGTTTGTTAGGCCCAATAGATCTATCTTTAGGATTCGCGTCAATTTGGGTGTCTGTTCCCTAATTCTTAGATTACCAGACTTAATAAAAAGGGGCATATTCGATTTCGATAATTCAACCATAGAATGTAGTTTCAATTACTTGTGTCTATTTCGTCAAACATTTATAAAAGCGCATGTATTCTCAGTCCCAAAAATATAAAGGGTAAAAAGGCAAATGAAACTCACCATACTGTATTTTGTAGTAAAAATACATATAACATCATTGAACAAGTGTAAGGTTGGCCTTGGATTCACGAACCTATATTAATTATATATTTATATCTTGGTCAATATTTGTCTAATAACTTAGGTCAAGTCGTAGTGTACCACAATCCTAATGCTCGAGACTAATATGCAAAGGTCGACAAAAATTAGTTTGACTCAAAATGATCTCAAAAATTTATAAATGATTATTATATAATTTTAAATATCGTCGTTTTATATTTTTAAAAATATTTTTAAAAGATTTAATAGAGTAAATAATATAATTCATTTATTAATAAATACGATTTTATATTAAAGTATACTTTTATATATCTTAAGTAATAAAATTTATAAACCGCATTTAATATCATAAAAATATTGTGATAGATTCTATTGATGTAATTATATAATTTGTATTACATTTTTATTTGATAAAATAGCATTGATAATAAGTATCAGTCGTGTTATTTTGTAGTAATAATAATTATTATTTTATTAATAAAAATCAATATTTATATTTACTAAAATGATATTATGGTAAAATGATAATTGTAATTATGATATCTTTAATATTTACGATACTTTTTAATATTAACTTTAAAGTAATAATTTTTATTTAAAATGATAATAATAATGAGATTTTATAATAACAATGACATTTCTATTAAAATTATGATTTTTGAATAAATGATAGTTTTTATACTAACGATACTTTTAATAATACTAGTAATGATAAAAATAATAAGAACGATAATTTTATATAAATCATTATCTTACAATAATTAAATTTCATCATGATACTCATACTCATTATCTCCTAATTAATTTGTTAAGGGTTCTTAAATCGTCTTTTATATCGCGTTCATTTTAATGAATATAATAGTAATAATAATAGTTAAATTTTACTGTTACTAGTTTTAATTATAATACTAATAATAATAATTATAATGATAATACTAATAATCTATTTTAATGATAATAATAATAATAATACTAATTATAACTTTTAATGATAATAAATGATAATAAAAATAAAAATAATAAATTTTAAGGATAATACTTTTTATAGATAATGATAATAATAATAATAATAATACTAATAATAATAGTAATGATAATAATAATAATAATAATAATAATAATAATAATAATAATAATAATAATAATAATAATTAAATAAAAAATTAGAACGACGATAATGACGACGATAATAATAATCATTTTTACACAACTTCAAATGACTATAACTTCTAATCCGTTCATCGGAACGTTTCGACATCTAAAGGAAAAGTTCTTAATTTTTCGTTAGCTTTCCAACGACATGTATATCTTATACCTTATCTTAATCGTAGGTGTAACTACTTCGAGATTCAACATAACCTAACTAAGGGCAATATCAAAAGTGCAAGCATGCATAATCCTATTTTCTCGAGCACTAGTCAGGGATACACTATTAATAAATAAAAGTTAAGTTATGAGTGCTCACGTATCAATATTGAGGTTCAATATTGCAGAAAAGTACGTAGACGCAACGGGGATGATAAACACTAGATTGACTTCACGAGCATAACCCCCGAACATTACCCATAATCTCCATAGCTATAACCCATAATTTTCTTAGCTCTATCCCATTCCTAAAACTTGTTTTGGAATGACCCGCTCATGACCTCGTCGTAATATTTTATGTATAATACATAATAATATCGCTCCCAATAATACTAATACTAATAATAATAATAATAATAATAATATTAATCTTAATAATAATATAAATATAAATATAAATATCAAAGGGAGTAATATGTGAATGTGTGTGTGTCTACCCCGAATTCTATGAAGCTTTTATAATTGAGCCTGTCCAGCCATCGCATGATCAAAAAAAAAAAAAAAACAGCTGGTACGCATTTCATTTTTGCCGACACCCCGTTTACATATATTACACCATACGTTAAACTAGTTAAGTTTATATGTTTATTTAATATTTATAATATTTAATCTTTAGAATTAATTAAATATTATATTATATTTGCGCTCGTGATAAAAATATAATTTTTACAAAAATGACACGGTCGTGGTCTCACGACTCATGTACCACTTTTGGTTTTTCGAGCGCACCTTCGTGCGTTTAGAAAACTAGCCTTTTACGTGACGTGACGTGTACCTTTAATAATAATTTGACTTATTTATCAAAGATTTACTTTATGAAAAATGTAACTTATAAAATTGAGCGTTGTGGTTATTTCCTTCTATAAATCAAAGTCTCGTTGTTTGTCAAAATATTTTATTTTAAAATAAACGTTTTGTGATATGTACCTTTATTAATAACTAGATTTAAATTAATTAGAAACTAACCCACTCAGAGTGTAACTAAATCTTTTGAGTGTTTTGGTCATTTCCTTTTATAATTCATAATCTCGTTATTTATCAAAGCTTATTTATTAATATTAGTTTAAATCAAAACGTTTTATGACTAACTTGATATTATAAATGTATCACTTCGAAAATATATATATTTTCATTTAAAAATATTAACTCGTACGTATCGTGTATAATGGAAATATTAATGTGATAATATAATATTTAGTTTTTCACAACTGACAATAGTTCTAAGTTTATTTTAAATTCGTTAGAAATTCCTTTTAACACATTACGTTTATACTTCAAACTTAATTTGATATAATTTCATATATGCGCCAACGTCCAGTTTAATTTCTTTAAACTTTCTTAATATTTAATGAATCAAATAGTCCGATTCTCTTATATCGCAAATCGTTTTCGTTCGTTTGAAAAAAAATAGATCAATCAAGTGTTATGATACTCAATCCTCCACCAACTTCTGTCTAATCCTCAATAATAACACTTTTGTTCTTGCATGTAACCACTTTTCCATATATTCCGAATACCGTTAAAAGTAAGGGTTTCTTAATTCAAACTGGACCTCATACAGAGACTCATAATCATAATTCAATGTATCTGATAATTCACTCATCTGATATTATCTTTTAATCTCGTTGATAAACTTACGTCGAACAAATACGTTTATGTAACATGTTATTCATTCAATACTTTGATAGCATTTCCAAGTTCACATTACTAATCCGTTCAATGTTTTATTAATATAACTCAATTTAATAACCACACATGTATATGTATATATATTTATTTACACATATTTGTTCGTGAATCGTTAAGCATGGTCAAAGGGTATTTGATTACATGAATATGGTTTCAAAGCTTTCGAGACTCAACATTACAGATTTTGCTTATCGTGTCAGATACATATAAAGATTAAAGTTTAAATTTATTCGGAAATTCCTGGGTCATCACAAAAACTAGATTTAATTTTCAAAAGATCAAATGTTTTCATAAAGATCCAATTTCCTTAATGGATCTAAATTTTTATAGTCATGTGGGACTGTAAACCATATCGTTACTACCATTGTTTATACTTTATACCACCGTATAGAAATCACTGATGTACAAAGTGTGAAGAATAAAGAAGTAATTCTAGTATTTCAAGACGATATTGCTTGAGGACAAGCAACGCTTAAGTGTGGGAATATTTGATAATGCTAAAAACGAACATATATTTCATAGCATTATTCCTCAAGAAAGACAAGCTTTTAGTTGCAATTGTTCTATTTACAAGTGATATTCGTTTAAATAATAAAAGGTGAAGACAAAAGACAGATTCGACGAATTGAAGACGCAAACGACCAAAAAGCTCAAAAGTACAAAAGACAATCAAAGAGGTTCCAATTATTGATAAGAAACGTCTCGAAATTACAAAAGTACAAGATTCAAAACGCAAAGTACAAAATATAAAATTGTACGCAAGGACGTTCGAAAATCCGGAACCGGGACCAGAGTCAACTCTCAACGCTCGACGCAACGGACTAAAAATTACAAGTTAACTATGTATATAAATATAATATAATATATAATTAATTATATTAATTATATATATATATATATATTATATTTATAAATAAATCATCTGCAAGAAAGACTCCAAAGAATGTGAGCTGTATAAATTATATATATTTATAATTTATATTTTAATTTTAATTATAATTCTAATAATAAGGGTATGTTAGCGAATGTTGTAAGGGTGTAAGTCAAAATTCTGTCCGTGTAACGCTACGCTATTTTTAATCATTGTAAGTTATGTTCAACCTTTTTATACTAATGTCTCGTAGCTAAGTTATTATTATGCTTATTTAATCCGAAGTAATCATGATGTTGGGCTAATTACTAAAATTGGGTAATGGGGCTTTGTACCATAATTGGGGTTTGGACAAAAGAACGACACTTGTGGAAATTAGACTATGGGCTATTAATGGGCTTTATATTTGTTTAACTAAATGATAGTTTGTTAATGTTAATATAAAGATTTACAATAGGACGTCCCTATAAATTACCATATACACTCAATCGGACACGATGGGCGGGGTATTTATATGTACGAATAATCGTTCATTTAACCGGACACGGGAATGGATTAATAGCCACTAGAATAATTAAAACAGGGGTGAAATTATGTACAAGGACACTTGGTATAATTGATAACAAAATATTAAAACCTTGGATTACACTCAGTCGACATCCTGGTGTAATTATTAAACAAAGTATTAAAATCTTGTTACAGTTTAAGTCCCCAATTAGTTGGAATATTTAACTTCGGGTATAAGAATAACTTGACGAGGATACTCGCACTTTATATTTATGACTGATGGACTGTTATGGACAAAAACTAGACGGACATATTAAATAATTCAAGACAAAGGACAATTAACCCATGGGCATAAAACTAAAATCAACACGTCAAACATCATGATTACGGAAGTTTAAATAAGCATAATTCTTTTATTTCATATTTAATTTCCTTTATTTTATATTTAATTGCACTTCTAATTATCGCATTTTTATTGTTATTTTATTTAATTGCACTTTTAATTATCGTACTTTTTAATTATCGCAAGTTTATTTTATCGCACTTTTATTATTCGCAATTTCATTATCGTTATTTACTTTACGCTTTAATTTAAGTCTTGTATTTATTTTTAATATTTTACATTTGGTTTTAACTGCGACTAAAAGTTTTAAAATCGACAAACCGGTCATTAAACGGTAAAAACCCCCCTTTTATAATAATAATATTACTTATATATATATATTTGTATTTTTATAAAAGTAAACTAATATAGCGTTAAGCTTTGTTTAAAAAGATTCCATGTGGAACGAACCGGACTTACTAAAAACTACACTACTGTACGATTAGGTACACTGCCTATAAGTGTTGTAGCAAGGTTTAAGTATATCCATTCTATAAATAAATAAATATCTTGTGTAAAATTGTATCGTATTTAATAGTTTTTCCTGTAAAAATATAAGCTATTTCGTATACACCTCGCGAAACATCAAGTATTTTTGGCGCCGCTGCCGGGGAACTCTCTTAAACGCCGGAAGAGCAACGCTAATATATATTTAATGTCTCGTAGCTAAGTTATTATTATGCTTATTTAATCCGAAGTAATCATGATGTTGGGCTAATTACTAAAATTGGGTAATTGGGCTTTGTACCATAATTGGGGTTTGGACAAAAGAACGACACTTGTGGAAATTAGACTATGGGCTATTAATGGGCTTTATATTTGTTTAACTAAATGATAGTTTGTTAATGTTAATATAAAGATTTACAATTGGGCGTCCCTATAAATTACCATATACACTCAATCGGACACGATGGGCGGGGTATTTATATGTACGAATAATCGTTCATTTAACCGGATACGGGAATGGATTAATAGCCACTAGAATAATTAAAACATGGGTGAAATTATGTACAAGGACACTTGGTATAATTGATAACAAAATATTAAAACCTTGGATTACACTCAGTCGACATCCTGGTGTAATTATTAAACAAAGTATTAAAATCTTGTTACAGTTTAAGTCCCCAATTAGTTGAAATATTTAACTTCGGGTATAAGAATAATTTGACGAGGATACTCGCACTTTATATTTATGACTGATGGACTGTTATGGACAAAAACTAGACGGACATATTAAATCATCCAGGACAAAGGACAATTAACCCATGGGCATAAAACTAAAATCAACACGTCAAACATCATGATTACGGAAGTTTAAATAAGCATAATTCTTTTATTTCATATTTAATTTCCTTTATTTTATATTTAATTGCACTTCTAATTATCGCATTTTTATTGTTATTTTATTTAATTTCACTTTTAATTATCGTACTTTTTAATTATCGCAAGTTTATTTTATCGTACTTTTATTATTCGCAATTTCATTATCGTTATTTACTTTACGCTTTAATTTAAGTCTTGTATTTATTTTTAATATTTTACATTTGGTTTTAACTGCGACTAAAAGTTTTAAAATCGACAAACCGGTCATTAAACGGTAAAAACCCCCCTTTTATAATAATAATATTACTTATATATATATTTGTATTTTTATAAAAGTAAACTAATATAGCGTTAAGCTTTGTTTAAAAAGATTCCCTGTGGAACGAACCGGACTTACTAAAAACTACACTACTGTACGATTAGGTACACTGACTATAAGTGTTGTAGCAAGGTTTAAGTATATCCATTCTATAAATAAATAAATATCTTGTGTAAAATTGTATCGTATTTAATAGTTTTTCCTGTAAAAATATAAGCTATTTCGTATACACCTCGCGAAACATCAAGTATTTTTGTCATCACACTAGGATTCTTAGATATAAGGTTTCTATCACTCTAGTATTAAACAATTCCGAGACGATAAATCGTTGTGAAGAAAAGTACCCCTAACTAAAATCAGGATCCATGCGAGTCTCCATAGCTGAGATAACGATTGCTCTATCGTATGTGAGTCCAAAGTTTTTTTTTCCTATTTGAGAACTTTTTCCTTAAGTATCCAGGGTGTCTATATCTATAAAAAAATTTCGGGTTATCAATTCTGCAGTCCAGGCCCTTCTCGTACAGTATCTAGACCAAGTGGTTATTCCTGCCTTTATCAGACCATAATGCGTATACTCAAGTGGTTCCTACCAAAATTTCCTTTGAATCGCTTCATATTCCTTATGTAGTAACATTGGGACTTTTGCATGATTCACTTCAATATAATTACGCTGGCCTGGCGTCATTATATTGTACTAAATCGTACGTTCATTCCAATATCACTCCATATGGTCAATGTAACGTGATCACTTTCAGTTCTACTCAATTTCATCCAATGGTGCTTTATCTATGCTATCTCAAAATAAAATCTACATAATAAATCTCACGGTTTCTCGGTGTGGGTGCGTAAGTTCCGTAGGTCATGCACCAATGCCTAAATGTCCTGAAATTTCTTCAAAATGTTCAGGTTCAGGTAACATCGTTAGGTTCCTTTCTAGAAATTCAATCTGGGTGTCGCATCGAGTTGTATGTGAATCAAGTAGTAGTACGATATGTCTTGAGGCGACTCCCAAGTCTTTGGGTATGGTTGAGCATCAGTAGAAGGCACTCTGACCTTGTGAAAGGAGATGTCCTCCTGACTTCCCCAATGCCTAAGAGTGTTAGGGTACTAAATCCAGAAATGTCGTCAGATCGTCAAGCAGTGGTGAAGAACGAAAGAGATAAGTGACGGTCATGAAACCGTACGAGATACGAGCCATCTTGCAGGAACTGAACAACCTTCGAATGTTCACACATCGTACGTGGCTATTTAGAGTGAGCTCGGGGTACTGTTACTCCGACAAATCCTCCAATATCTCCTCCTCCGAGGATCGACTTTAGTGGGCGTGTAATCCGAGGGGTACTCCTCCTAGATTGAGTGAAGAATCGTTTCGATCTCTGGAATGGTGGAACAGTAGTAACAGGTGGATTAAAATACTAATCCTTAGGGTTAGACATGTGGGAAATGGGTTCAGAAGAACATCTGAACTAGGAAAGGTAAGTTTTTCCAAGTCAGTGCAGCGAATAGCAAGCATGAAGCAAGCACGTAATCAGGCACTACAGAAACCTAGCTCGTTTACAGCAGTATATAGCATGGCAATATTAACAGTACTAAACAGAAGTAACATGCAATCGAAAGCAGATAGTAGCATGCAGTAGCTAGAATAAGCAAAAGCATGCAGCGAGTTTACATAGCAGTAAAAGGAAACGGTAGCATGCAGCAAGTTCATACGGTAGTAAAAGTAAGCAGTGGCATGCAGTAGTAGTAAGCAGTAACATGTAGTAATATAACACAGTAGCATGCAGCAGGTTCCGCAAAAACAAGTAAACTAGCAAGTTGTAGATTAGTCCTATTAGTGAATCCTACTCGGGTCGGTCCTAGTCTCACTAATGCAACCTAATTCCCTACAACCAATGCTCTGATACCAACTGTGACGCCCCGTACAAAATCATCGTGTACGGTACATCAACAACAAGATCATTACAAGGTCAAACACTATATGCTGTTTGAAAACCAGTTTTGCATTCATGAACAGATAACGTTTTACAAAAGATGAATAGGAAACATTAACATGAGTACATGATACTAAAGTCATTACAAAGCTATTGTTTTGAAAATAACATAAGTTGGGAATGCAAAGTAAAAGTTTCATGTTTGAGACATCTCTAAGTAATGCAACGGAAGTCTAACACAGCTAGTCTGTAACAGCAAGTCTATACACCGAGACTAGAACAGCAAGGCTAACAGTAGAAGCAACAACGTCTAAACACCTGAGAAATAAATGCTTAAAAAGTCAACACGAATGTTGGTGAGCTATAGTTTGTTTGTATTCAGTAATGTAATGTAGGCCACGAGATTTCAGTGCTTCAAACAAGCGTTTCAAATCAGTATGATAAAGTATATGTATAACCGTGGGCACCCGGTAACTAGACTTAACGTTTATAACCCCCTGAAAGTACACTTGGCGAGTGCGTATGTTCACGAAGTATTAAACACTCGTTAAATGCTAGCGCGACTAGCCCGAGTGGGGATGTCAAACCCTATGGATCCATATCTAAGATTCGCGTTCACCGGTTCAAAAACCAATGATTAAACGTTACCGTGCTAAAGGGAATGTTTATGCCGTTATATAACCCACATACATACAAAGTTTAAGTACTCGTGCCTAGTATGTAAAACGTAAAAAGCGCATGTATTCTCAGTCTCAAAAATAGTAAAAGTAGTAAAAAGGGATGCTATAACTCACAGTGATAAAAGCGGTAAAGTCGGTAATGAAAGTACGCAAGTAGTAAGTCGGTCCGAAAGGTCGTCAACCTAAATCAAGGGTTACTAGGTCAGTAGGTTGTTTTTTATAAATTCTAATAGTGCATAAAATAAGTTTAAGTGTCATCATCATCATCATTCATCATCATAAAAGCTAAGTAAGTTTGACAAGAATAGAGATCGAAACAATAGGCTGAATTCGGTCAGCTGCTGCGACCTCTACGTAAATCGAAAAGATGCATAGTCAGTGGCTATTGCTCCGTATGTGAGTCCCCTAAACACTGACCAATTTTCAGAACCTAACTCGTCTTCGTTTGACCGTGGCGAAGGTTTAAGTGCGAGTAGGTCAGAAATTTCAGCACAACGTTAATAGGGTGTAGTGACTCTCGGATGGCCATAAATCCTAAACCGTAACTCGGATTAAGACGAGGCCTAAACGGAAAATCATCTACTCGAACCGAAGTAACTGAAAATCAACTTTACAGTAGCCTAGGTGGTCTGATCAGATACGAAAATCAATGGACAAGTGCTCCGGTGAGGTTCTTGGTGCTTGATGCTCATCACGGTTCTCATCCTTGATGCATGTAGCTTCAAGTGTACAACTCGTTGATGGTTTAGCATCACTTTTGACCAAGATTCTACCATCAATACACAATATGTTAAGACCAAGTGGTAACACAACTCATTTAAGAGTCTTAGATGGATGATGAACCAAGGTTACATCATATCCTTAGTCTTAACACAATTACAAGTCCTATTTACAAACAATGTTACAAACTTTACATCAATCAAAAAAGTATGAACATGATCCAAGTCAAAAGAGGTGATGGAACCCTAAGCTAGAGAGCTTGGATCCCTTTCACACAATTTATAAGGTCACAAAGCTAGAAAGCTTGAACCTTTAGTGTTCTTGAAGATCTTGAAGCATAAAGCTTGGATCTTTAAGATATATGAAGATAACAAACAAAAGTTTGAATCTTTATCACAAAATAACAAGATTAAAGTAAAAGAAAGATGAATCTACAAAGTTGGTGAAGATTCAAAGCTAGAAAGCTTGAATCTTCCATGTTCTTGAAAGATTCATGCTTGAATCAACAAGATATAAGCAAGATCAAAGCTAAAAGGAACTTTGATCTCCATAATATGATGATGATGGCCACGAAAATGAAAGGAAAAGAAGAAGAAAAAGAAGACTTACAAGCAATACTAGAAAGGAAAGAAAGAAAGAACAAGTGTGTGTGAAAACCAAATGAGCAAGTGATTTGAATGAGAGGTAAATGGATAGTATTTATAAGCAAGGAATTTGAGAAGGATTGATGACATGGACAAGGGCTAATATTTATAAGCAAGGAATTTGACAAGGATTGATGACATGGACAAGGGCTAGTATTTATAAGCAAGGAATTTGACAAGGATTGATGACATGGACAAGGGCTAGTATTTATAAGCAAGGAATTTGACAAGGATTGATGACATGGACAAGGGCTAATTAATTGGGTCACTAGCTAGAGTAGGGTGGGCTTGAGCCCAACAAGGTAGAAAGTCCAACAAGACTAACTATTGTGCATAATTAAATTACTACGCGTAATTAAGCATCCAAAAACCCAGGTAATTATTATTATAAAATAATAATTAATATTTCGCAGTCATAATATTCCGATTATGACAAAAGTTAAACGTGCGCGCAAGTTCGCGGTTTATTCAAAACGTCAAATAACACTAACGGTTATAAAGGCTTCCAATGATCAAGTTATGTATCCTACGTACTTTAAGGCATGTTTTAACATATAAATAGAAGTAAACCACGTAAATCAAGTTTCCAGAGTATAAAGTAACACAGTACGCACAAATATGCAGTTTCGCAAAAACACAAGGCACAAAAGCAAGTCGAAAAAGCCGGGTCGTTACATTCGCTATACAGGGTTGAGGTTGATTCTACAATAATATATATACTTTGAGTTGTGATCGAGTCTGAGACATGTACACGGGTCAAGAAGCGTATTATTTAATTCGAATATTATAAACTATATATGAATTATTGAATTTCTAACTGTGGACTATCAACTGAGGACCAACATTGGACAATTAAAATGAATTAAAATATTGATTATAACATATGAAACTAAACAATTCTTCAAGTTTGCCACTTGATTTCATTTTAAACCCCATTTGTATCATCACGATTACATTCTGCGTTCAAACCTTTCATCATTTTGAAAAAAACTCCTCAATCGAGAGGAGGAACCAACCGCACTTCATCTACGGAAGAAAAGATTGATGCATATAGTTATGCACTTGAAAAACTCTCAGAAACTAAGTAAACGTTTAACACATAGCTGTGCAATTTTCTTTAGCGTTATTATTACCCAAAATAACTTTGCGGTTCTTTTCCAAAGTAGTTAATTTTGTCACAGCTCCAACGAGTCAACTTCGATTCTTCAGTCGAAACAGCCTGATGTCAAAGCTAAGGTATACGAAATAGTTTATATTTTACTAGGAAATACTACTAAATACGATACAATTTTACACAAGATATTTATTTATTTAGAGAATGGATATACTTAAACCTTGCTACAACACTTATAGGCAGTGTACCTAATCGTACAGTAGTGTAGTTTTTAGTAAGTCCGGTTCGTTCCACAGGGAATCTTTTTTAAACAAAGCTCAACGCTATATTAATTTACTTTTATAAAAATACAAACATATACATAAGTAATATTATTATTATAAAGGGGGGTTTTTACCGTTTAATGACCGGTTTGTCGATTTTAAAACTTTAGTCGCAGTTAAAACCTAATGTAAAATATTAAATAAATAAAAGACTTAATTTAAAGCGTAAAGTAAATAACGATAATGAAATTGCGAATAATAAAAGTGCGATAAAATAAACTTGCGATAATTAAAAAGTACAATAATTAAAAGTGCGATTAAATAACAATAAATAAAAGTGCGATAATTAGAAGTGCAATTAAATATAAAATAAAGGAAATTAAATATGAAATAAAAGAATTATGCTTATTTAAACTTCCGTAATCATGATGTTTGACGTGTTGATTTTAGTTTTATGCCCATGGGTTAATTGTCCTTTGTCCTGGATTATTTAATATGTCCGTCTGGTTTTTGTCCATAACAGTCCATCAGTCATAAATATAAAGTGCGAGTGTCCTCGTCAAATTATTCTTATACCCGAAGTTAAATATTCCAACTAATTGGGGATTCAAATTGTAACAAGGTTTTAATACTTTGTTAACAATTACACCAATTACCCTTGAATGTAATTTCACCCCTGTTTTAATTATTCTAGTGGCTAATAATCCATTCCCGTGTCCGGTTAAATGAACGATTATTCGTACATATAAATACCCCGCCCATCGTGTCCGATCGAGTGTATATGGTAATTTATAAGGACGCCCAATTGTAAATCTTTATATTAACATTAACAAACTATCATTTAGTTAAACAAATATAAAGCCCATTAATAGCCCATAGTCTAATTTCCACAAGTGTCGTTCTTTTGTCCAAACTTCAATTATGGTACAAAGCCCAATTACCCAATTATAGTAATTAGCCCAACATCATGATTACTTCGTTTTAAATAAGCATAATAATAACTTAGCTACGAGACATTAATGTAAAAAGGTTGAACATAACTTACAATGATTAAAAATAGCGTAGCGTTACACAGACAGAATTTCGACTTACACCTGTGATGACCCGGAAAATTCTGACCAAATTTAAACTTAATCTTTAACGTTTCCGATATGATAAGCAACGAATTTTGACAAGTTTTAAAACTTTTGAAAAGAGTTTTTATATAACGGTTGACCACCCTATTTGTGCAACGATTCACGAACGTCATAACATGTATTATATACATATTTTAAATAAATACAAGAGTTTTCGATATATACGGAATCATGCGAATAATATTTATATACGAAATGATTAAAAATTTACTAATAAACGATGCTATTTCAAATTAAAAATTTTACGTATTAAGTCGTTTTATTTTTATGATATAATTTTTGTAATTTTTTTTAAGAAAAGGAGTTAAATTAAAAATGTACAATTTGTAAAGCACAACGTACTACAACGTGTAGCTTAAATAGTTGAACTTAAATTAATTCATTTACTATTCATTGAATAGTAAATTAAACAAAATTAATTAATTTACTATTCACATGAAAGTGACATGATAGAAATTATTAATTATAAGTTACATAATATACCCCTGAAGTATTTAATAAATACGACTTTTAATAATTTTACGATTCAAAATTTATATTATATATTAATATAATATTATGTCGACAAACAACGAGACAAAAATAAGTGAGCTGGAAATCCTTGCCATGCGATCGCATGGCCAAATAGAGTAAACCCCATGCGATCGCATGGGGTACTGTATCAGTTCAGGTTCTATAAAAGGCCGATTCTGGTTCCAGTTTGTCTATCTATCTCAATCTCTCTCGTTTATATACATATATATTTATATTTAAATTATTATTATTAATATTATTATTATTATTATTATTATTATTATTATTATTAAGATTATTATTATTATTAATCTTATTATTATTAGTAGTATTATTATACATAAAATACTACGACGAAGTCATAAGCGTGTCACTTTCAAAATGGTTTGCGAGCGGGATAAAACTAAGGAAATTATGGGTTATTGCCAAGGAGGTTATGGGTAATGTTCGGGGGTATATTTGTGAGTCAAACCTAATGTTTATCATCTCCGTTACGTCTACGTACTTTCCTACAATATTGAATCACAATATTGATACGTTGAGGACTACGGTTATTTGATATTCTGTGTTTCGATCACATTTTGGTGAACGACTTTATATGCTGCTAAGGTGAGTTTCATATGATCCCTTTTACTCTCTACATTTTTGGGCTGAGAATACATGCAAATGCTTTATTAACCGATATACAATATTGATATGCGTGAGTTTCATATGATCCCTTTTACTCTCTACATTTTTGGGCTGAGAATACATGCAAATGCTTTATTAACCGATATACAATATTTATATGCGTGAGTTTTATATGATCCCTTTTACTCTCTACATTTTTGGGCTGAGAATACATGCAAATGCTTTATTAACCGATATACAATATTTATATGCGTGAGTTTCATAAGATCCCTTTTACTCTCTACATTTTTGGGCTGAGAATACATGCAAATGCTTTATTAACCGATATACAATATTTATATGCGTGAGTTTCATTTGCTCCCTTTTTAATTGCTTTTGCAATCTATATTTTTGGGCTGAGAATACATGCACTTTATTTTAAACGCAATGGATACAAGTACATACTAAATTCTACACTGAGTTTGAACCGAAAATCCCTTAGCTTTGGTAACTAGTAACTGCCAGTTATAAGAACTGGTGGGCGCGAGTAGTAGTATATGGATCCATAGGGCTTGATATCCCCGTCCGAGCTAGAGCACTAGCCTTTTAACGGACGTATGCTATTTGAGAAGCGTACACGTTAGTTTGCGTGTATTATTAAGATGATTATACAAAGGGTACAAATTATATATACGTTAAGTTTAGTTACCAGGGTGCTCAATTTCGTAGAATATTTTGATAAACGTTTCTGGATGAAACAACTGAAATCTTGTGATCCACTTTTATATACAGATTATGCGCACACTAAAACTATGAACTCACCAACCTTTGTGTTGACACTTGTTAGCATGTTTATTCTCAGGTTTCCTAGAAGTCTTCCGCTGTTTGCTTATAGGATATACAAGCTATGTGCATGGAGTCTTACATGGCATATTTTTCAAGAAAACGTTGCATTCACCAATTCATCACCATGTACCTTATTTTGACTGCATTGTCAACGAAAGCACTATTGTAAACTATTATATACGGTGATTGTCTATATGTAAAAATCATCAGATGTCGAAAACCTTTGATTTAAATATACATTTATGGTGTGCCTTTTCAAAAGAATGCAATGTTTACAAAACGTATCATATAGAGGTCAAATACCTCGCAATGAAATCAATGAATGACGTGTTCGTCCATATGGATTTGGAGCGATCGTCACAGTTGGTATCGGAGCTTGAGGTCATAGGGAACCAGAATTTGCTATAGTGTGTTTAACTGGTAATTGTTAGGATGCATTAGTGAGTCTGGACTATGACCGTATCTGTTTTTACTGAGTTTTGATTATCATTTCTTGTCGGAAATTACCTGTTTATCAATCTTACGTCTTGACACGTGTTTTTGCATTTATTGCATACACTGTGTATAGACAAATCATATCCTATCATATCTACTACAGTAAATCTTATTTGGCGTTTTTCGAAATTTCCTCTGTAAATTACGGAATCCTTTTACTATATATACGTATGCGAGAAGACGGAGGTATCATCCAGCATTCAACCCTCAATTCATACCAAGAATCATTTCATATCGAAAATCCTTTATCTAACCGTGTAAGATGAATTCCGCATCTAGTTCGAATTCCTCAAATTCCGACAGCTATTCCGATATGGATTTCCACTCAAGCTCCGGAAACAGCGTAACCGGAATGGATCAACCAATTAGCCATCACCTATTCTGGATGGATTGGGGATGGGTTCGTAGCCTCCTCAATCATTGGAGACAGGAAGAAGGTGATCCTTTCCATCCACCGAATTTCCCTCTTGGCGAAGAACCTGAAGCACTTACCGGCGAACCTGTCCGAGAAACCATTTTCTCTCTCATTTCTAGAGTTTCTCGTCACGATTATATACTACATCGAATTTCAGATCTTATTTATCTGATTGTTCGAACCGCCGATCATCCTGGTATAATAGAGGAAGTCAACGAGCTTCGTGCTCGGGTAGTGGCTTTGGAAAATATGGTGCGAAGGTTACAAACACCAGCAGCAGCACCAGCAGCATAACCAGTATCACCATCATCAACACCAACAGTATCATTACCATCACCAACAACCACATCCGCATCACACGCCTTAACATATCTGCACCTCGGATATCAACATCATACGCACCATAGATACCAAGGAATACCAAGCAACGACAAACGATGAAGTATTGATTCATAACTTCATCAGAGAAACATTCTACGGCGATTATGTAATTTCTAAAATCTAGAGATTATTTATCCCAGTTCTAACTATAAATCAAATAAATTATAAACCCTGATCAGAATGGTGTATGATGTACAAGCTAGACTTGTTCTACCAACAGCATCATCAATACCCTTAGCTTCACCAACCCAGTCAGTGCTGCCAATATCATTAGAATCGTCAGCACCTCTAACATCACAAACTCCGCCAGTTCAAGAATTACCGTGGACATCATTACGAACCAATAACACGTATATTGAATCAATGAGTTATGAAATAATAACTCATTCCCTCCGAAGAATTTATATGTATATCTTATATATATAAATTTTAAACCCTAATAAATCTTTCTGTACTAAGCTATTATGTATGGAACTTAACTACTCGGTTAATTCATATTACTAATATGCTATGATGTACAACCTTCGTTAACTACAATCTCTGTTTCAATTCAATGAATTTCGTTTCATAATAAACCAAGTGTATTATTCAATTATATAATTGATTTTGCATTTTCATTTTCGAAGTACTCGAAACTTTTTAGAAAACATCATTCGCACCTTGCGAAGTTGCAAGAAATCAACGAACATCAACCTCCTTCACCAATGGATATCATAAACAATGAAGTATCGATTTCATTAGTAAAATACTCCGCGAAGATTATGTAATCTCTAATGTTTTAGAGATTATTCATTTCTAATTCAAGCTGAAAATCAAATGAGCTTAATATGATATTAACTCATTAAATCTGTATTACATCTGAAGAAAATATACATACATATATTTTCATAAAGACTGTAATGAAAATTCTTTTGTACAAAATATTAATTGTGAAATCTTTAACGGGTAGGTAATACTCGGGAAATATATAAGTTCACAATTAATATGTTAGATTGTACATTCTTCAACTTTGATTCACAAATCTATTAATCATGCTCACAATGATACACAATCATCTCATACAAATTCAATTACACATTTTGATATTGAAGGATCAGAATCAAATTCATAACCCTGAACCGGTGACATCATTCTTAGATCTCTACATCTTTCAAAGCTACACTTTGACTTCAAAACCGTGCAAGATCCTTTAGCGTTGTTTTTACCAAAAATAATCTTACAATTCCTTTTCAAAGTATCCAGTATTATCAACCATTCAACCAGTCAACGACGACCTTTCAGATCGGTAACTTTGGCATATACGTTTTTGTTACCGGGAAACCTTTCATGTCCCATCACATTAGCAGTAAATTTACCAACAACTCCATTGATCTTTGACCTTCCGAAAAATCTTTATACTCATTGAAACCCTATCATTTACTCATCTGCATCTTGTAACGAGAATTGCCATAAGAATTAGCAGGAGTTAGCAATCAATATTTTGAAATCTTGAAGCACGTCTACGCCAACAGTTATATGAGTACATATAACGTCTACCTCCTGGACGTACATACTTCGAATATGAAGTTTCTGAAAAACACCCTGAACTATGAACTAGTTCTTCGAAATTGGAACAATGCTGATGAAGCAGCAAAAACTGTAAACGACCTTAACGGTCAAAAGTTTGATAATAAAGAATAATATGGTGGTAAAGCTGAGAAAAAGAGAAGGTTTGGAACTGGAAAACGGATTGAGCAAAGTATGAAGGAGGCTGTGGACAAATCACAAAGACTGAACCTGCCTTCAAAGAATACAAACGACTCAGTATCTGCTGAAGTCATTAACGAAAACCTTGCTTTTGACTCTAAACCTTTTCGAACAATATTCTTCATCATCATCATATCTTAAATATTCTAAGATATCATTGTATCTTTCATTATAAATATCCTCAATAATTCTGAGGATAATTTCGTGACTATCTGAAATTATTCATTCCTTCACGCTATCTGTGTTACATCATAAAAGAAACTGTGTTAGTTTCTAAATTCTGAAAAATTCAAGTTTAAAATATGAATGTTTTGAAGTAGTGTTGGGAATTGAAGCATGAATTAGTATAATATAATGACGTCAGGCCAACGTGATTATATTACAGTAAGTCATGCTGAGTTTCTAATAGAACGTGATGAAGGTTCACAGATCCCACCCTTATCATGAACCATGTTACATAACTCTTTCATTCTATATAATCTCTAAAAAAAAATATCAAGAAAATATTTTTCTTGATGATTCGGTCTTTTCCAGATATTCTGGTAATTTGACAAATCAAATCGTGCTATTACCTTTCCTTTCTACTTTATATATTATGATCATTCGAAACTCCATACCTACGAATTCCGGACCATTACTCGCTTGACTTGAAATCGGGAAGAGAAAACGAAAGCATGAAGCTCCGAAATATAAAGGAGAATATAGGTCCGATAACAACCCCGAAATTTACAAACCGTGTATATCAATGCGTATAGCAATATAAAGACACGGGAGAATGAAAAACACTATAACCCCAAGGTAATGGTAGAAGAAAGTAATTTCCTCTGGTGGTAGATGAAAAAGAAGAATGACAGATATGAAAGTTAGGAGTATATCAAGAATCAGAACTGGATGAAGCATTTCACAATCTTTTAGAAGTATGAAATGAGGAAGAAGATGTAGGAGTGGTGAAAATAATGAAACGGAAGAGGTCAATTTATAGCAAAGTATCAGACATAGCAATCGAGGCAGATTACACATTTAATCAAAGAAAATCCTAATTCCCGCAAATTCCGAAGAATCAAATCTTATTTGGATGATGAAGATTTTCTACTCCTTAAATTCCGGAAATCAATCGTTACCACGTCAAGAGATAAGACGCATCTCTATTATCCATTTCACTCGATTACGATAACTTCCCTCATACGCTTCGAGTAATTGGATTGTTTTATCCATATTATTCAACGGTGATAAAACTCTATTTATCGACTCATATACGTCATGAAAACATTTTTATTGTTAGCCACGACGACCTCACTCAAATTTCGGGACGAAATTTCTTTAACGGGGGGACACTGTGATGACCCGGAAAATTCTGACCAAATTTAAACTTAATCTTTAACGTTTCCGATATGATAAGCAACGAATTTTGACAAGTTTTAAAACTTTTGAAAAGAGTTTTTATATAACGGTTGACCACCCTATTTGTGCAACGATTCACGAACGTCATAACATGTATTATATACATATTTTAAATAAATACAAGAGTTTTCGATATATACGGAATCATGCGAATAATATTTATATACGAAATGATTAAAAATTTACTAATAAACGATGCTATTTCAAATTAAAAATTTTACGTATTAAGTCGTTTTATTTTTATGATATAATTTTTGTAATTTTTTTTAAGAAAAGGAGTTAAATTAAAAATGTACAATTTGTAAAGCACAACGTACTACAACGTGTAGCTTAAATAGTTGAACTTAAATTAATTCATTTACTATTCATTGAATAGTAAATTAAACAAAATTAATTAATTTACTATTCATATGAAAGTGACATGATAGAAATTATTAATTATAAGTTACATAATATACCCCTGAAGTATTTAATAAATACGACTTTTAATAATTTTACGATTCAAAATTTATATTATATATTAATATAATATTATGTCGACAAACAACGAGACAAAAATAAGTGAGCTGGAAATCCTTGCCATGCGATCGCATGGCCAAATAGAGTAAACCCCATGCGATCGCATGGGGTACTGTATCAGTTCAGGTTCTATAAAAGGCCGATTCTGGTTCCAGTTTGTCTATCTATCTCAATCTCTCTCGTTTATATACATATATATTTATATTTAAATTATTATTATTAATATTATTATTATTATTATTATTATTATTATTATTATTATTATTATTATTATTATTATTATTATTAAGATTATTATTATTATTAATCTTATTATTATTAGTAGTATTATTATACATAAAATACTACGACGAAGTCATAAGCGTGTCACTTTCAAAATGGTTTGCGAGCGGGATAAAACTAAGGAAATTATGGGTTATTGCCAAGGAGGTTATGGGTAATGTTCGGGGGTATATTTGTGAGTCAAACCTAATGTTTATCATCTCCGTTACGTCTACGTACTTTCCTACAATATTGAATCACAATATTGATACGTTGAGGACTACGGTTATTTGATATTCTGTGTTTCGATCACATTTTGGTGAACGACTTTATATGCTGCTAAGGTGAGTTTCATATGATCCCTTTTACTCTCTACATTTTTGGGCTGAGAATACATGCAAATGCTTTATTAACCGATATACAATATTGATATGCGTGAGTTTCATATGATCCCTTTTACTCTCTACATTTTTGGGCTGAGAATACATGCAAATGCTTTATTAACCGATATACAATATTTATATGCGTGAGTTTTATATGATCCCTTTTACTCTCTACATTTTTGGGCTGAGAATACATGCAAATGCTTTATTAACCGATATACAATATTTATATGCGTGAGTTTCATAAGATCCCTTTTACTCTCTACATTTTTGGGCTGAGAATACATGCAAATGCTTTATTAACCGATATACAATATTTATATGCGTGAGTTTCATTTGCTCCCTTTTTAATTGCTTTTGCAATCTATATTTTTGGGCTGAGAATACATGCACTTTATTTTAAACGCAATGGATACAAGTACATACTAAATTCTACACTGAGTTTGAACCGAAAATCCCTTAGCTTTGGTAACTAGTAACTGCCAGTTATAAGAACTGGTGGGCGCGAGTAGTAGTATATGGATCCATAGGGCTTGATATCCCCGTCCGAGCTAGAGCACTAGCCTTTTAACGGACGTATGCTATTTGAGAAGCGTACACGTTGGTTTGCGTGTATTATTAAGATGATTATACAAAGGGTACAAATTATATATACGTTAAGTTTAGTTACCAGGGTGCTCAATTTCGTAGAATATTTTGATAAACGTTTCTGGATGAAACAACTGAAATCTTGTGATCCACTTTTATATACAGATTATGCGCACACTAAAACTATGAACTCACCAACCTTTGTGTTGACACTTGTTAGCATGTTTATTCTCAGGTTTCCTAGAAGTCTTCCGCTGTTTGCTTATAGGATATACAAGCTATGTGCATGGAGTCTTACATGGCATATTTTTCAAGAAAACATTGCATTCACCAATTCATCACCATGTACCTTATTTTGACTGCATTGTCAACGAAAGCACTATTGTAAACTATTATATACGGTGATTGTCTATATGTAAAAATCATCAGATGTCGAAAACCTTTGATTTAAATATACATTTATGGTGTGCCTTTTCAAAAGAATGCAATGTTTACAAAACGTATCATATAGAGGTCAAATACCTCGCAATGAAATCAATGAATGACGTGTTCGTCCATATGGATTTGGAGCGATCGTCACAACACCCTTACAACATTCGCTAACATACCCTTATTATTAGAATTATAATTAAAATTAAAATTAAAATATAAATTATAAATATATATATATCGTATGAATGAGGAGAAAAAAGATGATTAAAAATGCGATCAAAATTCGGTTGGCTTTATAGGCAGTTTTTCATTTTGGGGCTCCGCGACTCGCGGCATATTTTGCCTTCAAACTCCGCGAGTCGCGGAGTTTGAAATTCCAGCTCACACTTTGGAGTCTTTCTCTGCCGACGGTTTTTATTTATAAATATAATATATATATAATTAATATAATTAATTATATATTATATTATATTTATATATATAGTTAACTTGTAATTTTTAGTCCGTTGCGTCGAGCGTTAAGAGTTGACTCTTGTCCCGGTTTCGGATTTTCGAACGTCCTTGCGTACAATTTAATATCTTGTACTTTGCGTTTTGAATCTTGTACTCTTGTAATTTCGAGACGTTTCTTATCAATAATTGGAACCTTTTTTATTGTCTTTTGTACTTTTGAGCTTTTTGGTCGTTTGCGTCTTCAATTCGTCGAATCTGTCTTTTGTCTTCACCTTTTATTATTTAAACGAATATCACTTGTAAATAGAACAATTGCAACTAAAAGCTTGTCTTTCTTGAGGAATAATGCTATGAAATATATGTTCGTTTTTAGCATTATCAAATATTCCCACACTTGAGCGTTGCTTGTCCTCAAGCAATATCGTCTTGAAATACTAGAATCACTTCTTTATTCTTCACACTTTGTACATCAGTGATTTCTATACGGTAGTATGAACAATGGTAGTAACGATATGGTTTACAGTCCCACATGACTATAAAAATTTAGATCCATTAAGGAAATTGGATCTTTATGAAAACATTTGATCTTTTGAAAATTAAATCTAGTTTTTACCCTAGATAAGTTTTCCGGAATAACCCTTTACCGGTGTTTGCAAAATATTTTTGTGGGTTTGGTGGGTTTCAGATTTGAAAATTTTAGCTCAAAACTTGCGGTTTTGTGTCACCCACTTGCTAACCTTGTATTTGGAAAGCAACACGTCCAGTTTACTTGTCCCGTATATTACCTTTCGATAAACTACCGTCCGGTTGTAAAGGAAAGCGTTGAACAAGCAACTGTTAAGGCAATGTCCCCTGACATGCTTTTAATTTATGGTCTATAATGTGTCGGACGCAATTACTATCCTTGGTAGGAGCAATAGTAAAGCTCACCCTTATGATTTTTCGGTATGGCACAAGGTCCTGTCTTTGACCACTATGCAACCACCGTTCTTACGGTTGACACCCGATTTAGTTCAGGTGACCTAATGAATTCCAGGTGAATTCCTAGGATTTTACGTTCAATGGTAATGAACGCATTGAAAATAGGGTTTTCAGAAAACAAATCGGTTTGTAATTTTGATCAAAATATTTTCTCGTTCAAGCTCGAGTTTAGATATCATTGAATTCCATGAGTTTGTAATTCTCAATCTTTAAGGTCAATCTCTAGGATTGAGTAATATCAGGCTTAAAAGCTGATTTTTAATCTTTAAGGAGATTATCCTTTCTGGGGATCTGATTCATTAGTCTTATCCAGCTAATTTGCATGGTGCCCCCCCCCCATTGTACAAGATAAATCCTTCTCATGGTTATGATAAATCTGACCACTTGGCGACCCTGTTTAATTCTGAGGTCCGTGGATTTCCAGCCAATTTTAGTGATGACTTTTCTAGATTTTTCGTCAACCTACAGCTGGTCTGGACGATAACTTCATGACCTAAATCAAGAAGCGCGTTTCTTTTTCGGAAGACTTTACTTCCTTTTAATGATGGAATTGATTCATCGTGTAGATCCATCTCTTCTTTTCTTTCATTGGGTAAAACAGTTTAGTTTAGTCCAAAGCAAAAGTATTTTCAGTTATTTGTTACAGATATATGTGACATATGTTTAAGATAACTTGGTAAATTTTCCCACACTTGGCTTTTATTTTCCTTTTTATCGTCCTCTATTCCATTTTAAATGAATTTTAACATTTTAGTTTGTTTCTCAATTTATGTCCTTTCCGAGGTAACAATAATTTCGGTGTTAAAACCTAGTTTTATCGTTCATAAATATGTATAAACATGATTTTGAATTCATTTAATTGAAAATTTTGAAATTTTTTACTAGAATTGGGTAGTCAGTATATAAGACTAGGGCTGTTCTTTTTTATTAGAGAGCACTAGATTCTAATACAACTACTGCTTTACTAGTATTTTTAATGGTAACCAAGTGTTTAAGATAAAAATTTTAAAATCCGAAAGAATTTAACCCCTTCCCACACTTAAGATCTTGCAATGCCCTCATTTGCAAGAAATCAGTAACAATTTAAATTATTGAGGGTGATTAGTGTGATAATGATTAAATTTTTAACAAAGTTTCCAAATATATTGGCGTTTGTTTGCTGAATGATAAATGGTGCACATCATTTGTTCATTCCGTCTTGTTGTTATTTCACATATATTTTGCATCTTGTCGTCAAAATTAGTTGCTTTTGCTGAACTTAATGCCAGTCTTTGAAAATGCGTTGTTTTACCCTGTTGTGTACATAAGATAAACTGCAAACATATATACATATTTTTGAAGTTTGGTATATTACCCCACATTCAAAAATTATTAAAATCTAAGAATAAAAGTTAGATAATTATAAAAATGATTACAATATTAACAAAAGTATTAAACGTATCAATCATTACAAATTACAAAATAAAAAAAATAAGTAAACTAAGGATGATATTGGTACCAATAGGGGTTCCAGGCATAACCATAGGTGCTATAGAATGCTTCGGCAGGGTCATACGTAGGATATGGTGGCTGCATCTCTATAGACCAAGGAGGGAAGATGGGTTTCGGTGTAGGAATATAGTTTCTACCTATATGTTGGCAATGAGCTATGATTTGGTTCTGATGCACTTGCCAATCTTCAAATGCTCTCTGTCTAGCATTTTCGTATTCCTGAGAAGCTATAAACCTTTGCATTTCTTGCGTCTCATTCCCCCTCCTACATTACCTTGCTGTTGGTTTCTCTCCACCTGTGGATGTCTACCATGGTATCGTACTGCGGCGTTATTTCGCCTCTTCAAAACTTTCGCACCATGGTATACATTTAAACCTATAGTATCGCGGGGTTCCGGTTCTTCTACTAATAATCCCCCCCGACTTATATCCACACCGAGATATTCACCAATCAAAGTAATAAAAATACCACCTCCTATTATGCTATGTGGTCGCATCCCCCGAACCATAGCTGATAAATAATAACCCACACAATATGGTATACTTACAGCGCTTTGTGGGTCTCGAATACACATATGGTAAAACAAATCCTGTTCATTTACTTTTTCCTTGTTTTTACCCCTTTGTGTAATCGAATTAGCTAAAAACCTATGTATCACTCTTAATTCGGCTCTATCTATATCCAAATAAGAGTAATTTCCTCCTTTGAAACGGTGATGGCTTGTCATTTGACTCCACACACCGTGTGTATCAAAATTTTCATCTATCTTTCTACCGTTTAGTATCAACCCTCTACAATCAGCGGATGCTAACTCCTCAGGCGTATATATACGTAAAGCCTGAGCCATGTCCATTAAAGACATGTGGCGCATCGAACCGCCTAACAAAAATCTAATAAAAGAACGATCGGTTAAACTAGCTACCCGATCATTCAACTCTATACTACATAACAATTCTTCACACCATACTTTATATATAGGTCTACGCATGGTGAATAAACGTACCCAGTCATTAAAAGTAGAATTACCATACCTCTATACAAGTAATTCCCTAATTGGCCCGGCCAATTCTACAGCTTCTAAGGGTCCCCATTCTATGACCCTCGGTACCTCAACAACCTTAGAATGAAGAGTATGCAAACCCCATTGATATTTTGGATAATCTATCCAAAGTCTGTCAAATCTCAGGTTCGGGTGCAACTCTTCCAAGTGCATATCGGAAAAGGTCATGACTGGATGAGGTATATCCTGCTTGTAGTAGTTATCCACCTCCTGTTGTTCCAAATTCTCAGCAGGAGCATTGCGGGCTTGGGATGAAGATTCACCCCTTTCAGTCTGCAAAACACATCAAACACAAATTTTGTGCATACAAATATGCATTAGTGTCAGCAAAATCATCAATCAAAATAATTACAATGACATGATCAATTTATATCAAACTTAAGCTCATTTTCACATTTTTATCAAATCTACACTTTTTCAAATAAGCATATACGAAAATGTTCGCCAAGTTCATAATCATTCAAATCAAATAACATGTCAAAATAATCATTACTAGCAATTAAACAAGTCTCAAATGGCATTATCTTTCAAAAATCAAGTTCATGAATTTTAGACTTGAAAAAGTCCACTTTAATTCTCAAAATCATGTTTAGGCTCAAAGTTTGGATCATTTAACTACCTAGACATGTTACACTACTCAATTTAGCAACAATTCATGACAAAAATCGGCCATAACCTGTTTATATCAAAAAGCCCCAAATTTGCTCAAGAACACAAACCCTAGATTACTCAAAATTTGAAGTTTAAGGCTTCTAATCATGTTAAACAGCATCAATCTAGGTTATACAAGCATAATACATAAACAATTTAAGCATAATTACACTAAAAAGCATCAAAATCAAATTGGGGAAAAAAATTGCTCAAGAACACCAAATTTCGAATTAAATGGTGTTTAGGTGTAGAAATTTACCGTTTTTCTTGAGTAATTCTTAGATAGCATCCTTCTCAACATGATTTTAGCAAAAGATTTGATGATTAACGGTTAAAAATTGTGATTTTTGGGGTTTTTTCTCGGGTTTTTTCGTGGGTTTTCGCAGTTTGTTTGAGTTGTGGAGTGTGAAACTGAGCTGTTGCAGCTCTTTATTTTTTTCTGTAATCCAGCCCCTCCGCGAGTCGCGGAGATTTAAGCTCCAAACTCAGCGAGTCGCGGAGTTTGGTATTTTTTTTTTTTTTTATTTTTATAATCAATAACTTATAAAACAATTAAGTACTTAATTTTAAAATTTTGTTTCCTTTGTTATTTATGTAGTGACCCGAACTTTTCCATGTTTATATATATTAATTGAGATTGATGTTTACATGATTAAATGTTTCCAACATGTTAAGCAATCAAACTTGTTAAGACTTGATTAATTGAAATAGGTTTCATATAGACAATTGACCACCCAAGTTGACCGGTGATTCACGAACGTTAAAACTTGTAAAAAAACTATATGATGACATATATATGGTTATATATATAGTTAACATGATATTATGATAAGTAAACATATCATTAATTATATTAACAATGAACTACATATGTAAAAACAAGACTACTAACTTAATGATTTTGAAACGAGACATATATGTAACGTTTATCGTTGTAACGACATTTAATGTATATATATCATATTAAGAGATATTCATACATCATAATATCATGATAATATAATAATTTAAAATCTCTTTTGATATTATAAACATTGGGTTAACAACATTTAACAAGATCGTTAACCTAAAGGTTTCAAAACAACACTTACATGTAACGACTAACGATGACTTAACGACTCAGTTAAAATGTATATACATGTAGTGTTTTAATATGTATTTATACACTTTTGAAAGACTTCAATACACTTATCAAAATACTTCTACTTAACAAAAATGCTTACAATTACATTCTCGTTCAGTTTCATCAACAATTCTACTCGTATGCACCCGTATTCGTACTCGTACAATACACAACTTTTAGATGTATGTACTATTGGTATATACACTCCAATGATCAGCTCTTAGCAGCCCATGTGAGTCACCTAACACATGTGGGAACCATCATTTGGCAACTAGCATGAAATATCTCATAAGATTACAAAAATATGAGTAATCATTCATGACTTATTTACATGAAAACAAAATTACATATCCTTTATATCTAATCCATACACCAACGACCAAAAACACCTACAAACACTTTCATTCTTCAATTTTCTTCATCTAATTGAACTCTCTCAAGTTCTATCTTCAAGTTCTAAGTGTTCTTCATAAATTCCAAAAGTTCTAGTTTCATAAAATCAAGAATACTTTCAAGTTTGCTAGCTCACTTCCAATCTTGTAAGGTGATCATCCAACCTCAAGAAATCTTTGTTTCTTACAGTAGGTTATCATTCTAATACAAGGTAATAATCATATTCAAACTTTGGTTCAATTTCTATAACTATAACAATCTTATTTCAAGTGATGATCTTACTTGAACTTGTTTTCGTGTCATGATTTTGCTTCAAGAACTTTGAGCCATCCAAGGATCCATTGAAGCTAGATCCATTTTTCTCTTTTCCAGTAGGTTCATCCAAGGAACTTAAGGTAGTAATGATGTTCATAACATCATTCGATTCATACATATAAAGCTATCTTATTCGAAGGTTTAAACTTGTAATCACTAGAACATAGTTTAGTTAATTCTAAACTTGTTCGCAAACAAAAGTTAATCCTTATAACTTGACTTTTAAAATCAACTAAACACATGTTCTATATCTATATGATATGCTAACTTAATGATTTAAAACCTGGAAACACGAAAAACACCGTAAAACCGGATTTACGCCGTCGTAGTAACACCGCGGGCTGTTTTGGGTTAGTTAATTAAAAACTATGATAAACTTTGATTTAAAAGTTGTTATTCTGAGAAAATGATTTTTATTATGAACATGAAACTATATCCAAAAATTATGGTTAAACTCAAAGTGGAAGTATGTTTTCTAAAATGGTCATCTAGACGTCGTTCTTTCGACTGAAATGACTACCTTTACAAAAATGACTTGTAACTTATTTTTCCGACTAGAAACCTATACTTTTTTTGTTTAGATTCATAAAATAGAGTTCAATATGAAACCATAGCAATTTGATTCACTCAAAACGGATTTAAAATGAAGAAGTTATGGGTAAAACAAGATTGGATAATTTTTCTCATTTTAGCTACGTGAAAATTGGTAACAAATCTATTCCAACCATAACTTAATCAACTTGTATTATATATTATGTAATCTTGAGATACCATAGACACGTATACAATGTTTCGACCTATCATGTCGACACATCTATATATATTTCGGAACAACCATAGACACTCTATATGTGAATGTTGGAGTTAGCTATACAGGGTTGAGGTTGATTCCAAAATATATATAGTTTGAGTTGTGATCAATACTGAGATACGTATACACTGGGTCGTGGATTGATTCAAGATAATATTTATCGATTTATTTCTGTACATCTAACTGTGGACAACTAGTTGTAGGTTACTAACGAGGACAGCTGACTTAATAAACTTAAAACATCAAAATATATTAAAAGTGTTGTAAATATATTTTGAACATACTTTGATATATATGTATATATTGTTATAGGTTCGTGAATCAACCAGTGGCCAAGTCTTACTTCCCGACGAAGTAAAAATCTGTGAAAGTGAGTTATAGTCCCACTTTTAAAATCTAATATTTTTGGGATGAGAATACATGCAGGTTTTATAAATGATTTACAAAATAGACACAAGTACGTGAAACTACATTCTATGGTTGAATTATCGAAATCGAATATGCCTCTTTTTATTAAGTCTGGTAATCTAAGAATTAGGGAACAGACACCCTAATTGACGCGAATCCTAAAGATAGATCTATTGGGCCTAACAAACCCCATCCAAAGTACCGGATGCTTTAGTACTTCGAAATTTATATCATATCCGAAGGGTGTCCCGGAATGATGGGGATATTCTTATATATGCATCTTGTTATTGTCGGTTACCAGGTGTTCACCATATGAATGATTTTTTTATCTCTATGTATGGGATGTGTATTGAAATATGAAATCTTGTGGTCTATTGTTACGATTTGATATATATAGGTTAAACCTATAACTCACCAACATTTTTGTTGACGTTTTAAGCATGTTTATTCTCAGGTGATTATTAAGAGCTTCCGCTGTCGCATACTTAAATAAGGACAAGATTTGGAGTCCATGCTTGTATGATATTGTGTAAAAACTGCATTCAAGAAACTTATTTTGTTGTAACATATTTGTATTGTAAACCAATATGTAATGGTCGTGTGTAAACAGGATATTTTAGATTATCATTATTTGATAATCTACGTAAAGCTTTTTAAACCTTTATTGATGAAATAAAGGTTATGGTTTGTTTAAAAATGAATGCAGTCTTTGAAAAACGTCTCATATAGAGGTCAAAACCTCGCAACGAAATCAATTAATATGGAACGTTTTTAATCAATAAGAACGGGATATTTCAGTTGGTATCAGAGCGTTGGTCTTAGAGAACCAGAAAATTTACATTAGTGTGTCTTATCGAGTTTGTTAGGATGCATTAGTGAGTCTGGACTTCGACCGTGTTTTCTTTAAAAATGATTGCTTAACATTTTTGTTGGAAACTATATATTTTTAACATATGAATATTATGTGATATATTAATCTCTTAACGTGTTTGATATTATGTGATAGATGTCTACCTCTAGAACAAGTCCCATTGACTCACTTAATAATAATGAAGAGTCAAATGTAAATTGGAATGATTTGTGGACTGATTCACAAGTTCCCGAAGAGGAACCGGAAGAAGAGTCGGAACCGGAAGAAGAATCGGAACCGGAAGAAGAATCGGAACCGGATGAAGAAATAGAACCGGTGGGGGAAATAATAAAACGGTTAAGTAAAAGAAAATCCTCAACCAACCGACCAAAGTTAATTATGGTCAATGGTGTTTCCGCCAAGGAAGCAAAATATTGGGAGGATTACCAATTCTCCGATGAATCGGATTCCGACGAGAATTCCGATGATGTTATAGAAATTACCCCAACTGAATTTAAAAAGGCAAAAGAAAATAATAAGGGAAAGGGCATAAAAATAGAGAAATCTAATTCCAACCCCGATGAACTTTATATGTATCGTCAACCCCCGAAGTCCTTAAGTTGTAACAATGACCCGGGAACCTCTAAACCACCAGGTTTTTCTAAACCAATGTGGACAACGACGGCTCGTATTAGGGGAACATCATATATCCCTAGAAACTTGGCAAAACGAACCAAAACCGAAGAAGAAGAAACGAGCGAGTCAGAATAAGATAGTTGTATTCGTGTGGTGTAATATATGGAATATAGTGTTCTTATGCTTTATGATATATGTAAAAATTGCTTGTGTTAATAAGTATTTTTTTTTATGAATCTAACTCTTGTCTATTTTACAGTTTAAAAACACAAAATGGATAGACAACCCAATATTTTAAGAGACCTACCCGGAGACATGATTGATGAAATCTTGTCTAGAGTCGGCCAGAATTCTTCGGCACAACTATTTAAGGCGAGATCAGTTTGTAAGACATTCGAAGAACGTTCCAAGAATGTCTTGGTTTATAAGAGACTTTCGTTTGAAAGATGGGGGATATCACATTGGGAAACCCATAAGTTACGATGTGTTTACTTTGACGCATATATTGCGGGGAACCCAAATGCTATTTTACGCAACGGGTTAAGAAATTATTTTGACTCAATATATCCGAATATTGGACTTCGTGATTTAGAAAAAGCGGCTAACATGCAACATAAAGAAGCATGTTATGCTTACGGATTAGTAATGTTCGCTTCTCACCAAAGTGAGAACAAGAACATCGGGCTACAACTATTAAACAAAATGTTTCCACAAGTGACGGAGTCGGTAATTGGGGTAAGAAATGAGGTTTTTAGATTATTACGGGACTGTTGGACATTACGTAACCCTCGTCCCTTTGATGACGTTACAACACGCTGTCTTATCAACGGCCATAACGGTTATGTTGCACAAGACCAAGGATGGGAAGTAGTCCTAGTAAAACCAGAATGCATGACTTGTTTCTGGACGTATGAATTACGTGTCTTTATTGCCTTTGCTGAACGACTTGTGTACTAGCTAGAATTGTCTTCACAACTATCTTGTATCAAAGTTATTGTGTGCTATATTTCATGCTTTATGTAAAATAAGCGGTATTGTAAGTTTGTAAAATATTGTATAAAAGTTTGAACGCGAAATATTATTATAATCAGTTTTTCATATAGAATTGTAGTAGTTGAATTGTATATTAGCTACTAAGTATGAACTTAACGGGTAGGTACTACCCGAATTTAAACTTATAAAATGCTAATATGAAGAAAAAGCTTTTATAAATGAGTTCATATTATGCTACGAAATACTATTAACTACTCTTAATATTCTGTATGATTAACTTGTTCCATTTAACTATTTTGAAGGAAATGGCACCAACTACTCGACACACCGTGAATATGAATGAAGAGGAATTCCGTACTTTTCTAGCTTCAAACATAGCCGCAGTACAGGCTGCGCTACATACCAACAATAACCTTGGATCTAGCAGTACAGGAAATCGTGTAGGATGCACCTACAAAGAATTCACTGCCTGCAAACCTTTGGAATTTGATGGAACCGAAGGACCGATCGGATTGAAACGGTGGACCGAGAAGGTTGAATCGGTGTTTGCCATAAGTAAGTGTACTGAAGAGGACAAAGTGAAGTACGCTACGCATACCTTCACAGGTTCTGCGTTAACATGGTGGAATACCTATCTAGAGCAAGTGGGACAAGATGATGCGTACGCACTACCGTGGTCAGCATTCAAGCACTTGATGAATGAGAAGTACCGTCCCAGAACCGAGGTCAATAAGCTCAAGACAGAACTTAGAGGGTTACGAACCCAAGGATTTGATATTACCACGTATGAAAGACGATTCACAGAATTGTGCCTATTGTGTCCGGGAGCATTCGAAGATGAGGAAGAGAAGATCGACGCGTTTGTGAAAGGATTACCGGAAAGAATCCAAGAAGATATAAGTTCACACGAGCCCGCCTCCATACAACAGGCATGTAGAATGGCTCACAAACTAGTGAACCAGATTGAAGAAAGAATTAAAGAACAGACTGCTGAAGAGGCCAATGTGAAGCAAGTCAAAAGAAAGTGGGAGGAAAACGGTGATAAGAATCACCAATACAACAACAACAGCAATTACAACAATAATCGCAACAATTATCCCAACAATCGCAACATCAATCGCAACTACAACAAACGGCCCAACAACAACAACAACAACAACAACAACAACAGCAACTACAACAATCATCCCAACAACAATAATAACCGCAACAACAACAACAATCAGAAGCAACTATGCCAAAGGTGTGAAAAGAATCACTCGGGGTTCTGCACCAAATTTTGCAACAAGTGTAAAAGAAATGGTCATAGCGCGGCGAAGTGTGAGGTCTACGGACCAGGGGTTAATAGAACGAAAGGAACAAATGGTGTCGGAACGAGTAATGGCGGAGCAAGTAGTGTCGGAGCAAGTTATGCCAATGTAGTTTGTTATAAATGTGGAAAACCAGGCCACATTATTAGAAATTGCCCGAACCAGGAGAACACGAATGGACAAGGCCGTGGAAGAATTTTCAATATTAATGCGGTAGAGGCACAGGAAGACCCGGAGCTTGTTACGGGTACGTTTCTTATTGACAATAAATCTGCTTACGTTTTATTTGATTCGGGTGCGGATAGAAGCTATATGAGTAGAGATTTTTGTGCTAAATTAAGTTGTCCATTGACGCCTTTGGATAGTAAATTTTTACTCGAATTAGCAAATGGTAAATTAATTTCAGCAGATAATATATGTCGGAATCGAGAAATTAAACTGGTTAGCGAAACATTTAAGATTGATTTGATACCAGTAGAGTTAGGGAGTTTTGATGTGATAATCGGTATGGACTGGTTGAAAGAAGTGAAAGCGGAGATCGTTTGTTACAAAAATGCAATTCGCATTATACGAGAAAAAGGAAAACCCTTAATGGTGTACGGAGAAAAGGGCAACACGAAGCTACATCTTATTAGTAATTTGAAGGCACAAAAACTAATAAGAAAAGGTTGCTATGCTGTTCTAGCACACGTCGAGAAAGTACAAACTGAAGAAAAGAGCATCAATGATGTTCCCATTGCAAAAGAATTTCCCGATGTATTTCCGAAAGAATTACCGGGATTACCCCCACATCGATCCGTTGAATTTCAAATAGATCTTGTACCAGGAGCTGCACCAATAGCTCGTGCTCCTTACAGACTCGCACCCAGCGAGATGAAAGAACTGCAAAGCCAATTACAAGAACTTTTAGAGCGTGGTTTCATTCGACCAAGCACATCACCGTGGGGAGCTCCTGTTTTGTTTGTCAAGAAGAAAGATGGTACATTCAGGTTGTGTATCGACTACCGAGAGTTGAACAAACTTACCATCAAGAACCGCTACCCACTACCGAGAATCGACGACTTATTTGATCAACTACAAGGCTCGTCTGTTTATTCAAAGATTGACTTACGTTCCGAGTATCATCAAATGCGGGTGAAAGAAGATGATATTCCAAAGACTGCTTTCAGAACACGTTACGGTCATTACGAGTTTATGGTCATGCCGTTTGGTTTAACTAATGCACCAGTTGTGTTCATGGACCTTATGAACCGAGTGTGTGGACCATACCTTGACAAGTTTGTCATTGTTTTCATTGATGACATACTTATTTACTCAAAGAATGACCAAGAACACGGTGAACATTTGAGAAAGGTGTTAGAAGTATTGAGGAAGGAAGAATTGTACGCTAAGTTTTCAAAGTGTGCATTTTGGTTGGAAGAAGTTCAATTCCTCGGTCACATAGTGAACAAAGAAGGTATTAAGGTGGATCCGGCAAAGATAGAAACTGTTGAAAAGTGGGAAACCCCGAAAACTCCGAAACACATACGCCAGTTTTTAGGACTAGCTGGTTACTACAGAAGGTTCATTCAAGACTTTTCCAGAATAGCAAAACCCTTGACTGCATTAACGCATAAAGGGAAGAAATTTGAATGGAATGATGAACAAGAGAAAGCGTTTCAGTTATTGAAGAAAAAGCTAACTACGGCACCTATATTGTCATTGCCTGAAGGGAATAATGATTTTGTGATTTATTGTGACGCATCAAAGCAAGGTCTCGGTTGTGTATTAATGCAACGAACGAAGGTGATTGCTTATGCGTCTAGACAATTGAAGATTCACGAACAAAATTATACCACGCATGATTTAGAATTAGGCGCGGTTGTTTTTGCATTAAAGACTTGGAGGCACTACTTATATGGGGTCAAAAGTATTATATATACCGACCACAAAAGTCTTCAACACATATTTAATCAGAAACAACTGAATATGAGGCAGCGTAGGTGGATTGAATTATTGAATGATTACGATTTTGAGATTCGTTACCACCCGGGGAAGGCAAATGTGGTAGCCGATGCCTTGAGCAGGAAGGATAGAGAACCCATTCGAGTAAAATCTATGAATATAATGATTCATAATAACATTACTACTCAAATAAAGGAGGCGCAACAAGGAGTTTTAAAAGAGGGAAATTTAAAGGATGAAATACCCAAAGGATCGGAGAAGCATCTTAATATTCGGGAAGACGGAACCCAGTATAGGGCTGAAAGGATTTGGGTACCAAAATTTGGAGATATGAGAGAAATGGTACTTAGAGAAGCTCATAAAACCAGATACTCAATACATCCTGGAACGGGGAAGATGTACAAGGATCTCAAGAAACATTTTTGGTGGCCGGGTATGAAAGCCGATGTTGCTAAATACGTAGGAGAATGTTTGACGTGTTCTAAGGTCAAAGCTGAGCATCAGAAACCATCAGGTCTACTTCAACAACCCGAAATCCCGGAATGGAAATGGGAAAACATTACCATGGATTTCATCACTAAATTGCCAAGGACTGCAAGTGGTTTTGATACTATTTGGGTAATAGTTGATCGTCTCACCAAATCAGCACACTTCCTACCAATAAGAGAAGATGACAAGATGGAGAAGTTAGCACGACTGTATTTGAAGGAAGTCGTCTCCAGACATGGAATACCAATCTCTATTATCTCTGATAGGGATGGCAGATTTATTTCAAGATTCTGGCAGACATTACAGCAAGCATTAGGAACTCGTCTAGACATGAGTACTGCCTATCATCCACAAACTGATGGGCAGAGCGAAAGGACGATACAAACGCTTGAAGACATGCTACGAGCATGTGTTATTGATTTCGGAAACAGTTGGGATCGACATCTACCGTTAGCAGAATTTTCCTACAACAACAGCTACCATTCAAGCATTGAGATGGCGCCGTTTGAAGCACTTTATGGTAGAAAGTGCAGGTCTCCGATTTGTTGGAGTGAGGTGGGGGATAGACAGATTACGGGTCCGGAGATTATACAAGAAACTACCGAGAAGATCATCCAAATTCAACAACGGTTGAAAACCGCCCAAAGTCGACAAAAGAGCTACGCTGACATTAAAAGAAAAGATATAGAATTTGAAATTAGAGAGATGGTCATGCTTAAAATTTCACCTTGGAAAGGCGTTGTTCGATTTGGTAAACGAGGGAAATTAAATCCAAGGTATATTGGACCATTCAAGATTATTGATCGTGTCGGACCAGTAGCTTACCGACTTGAGTTACCTCAACAACTCGTGGCTGTACATAACACTTTCCACGTCTCGAATTTGAAGAAATGTTTTGCTAAAGAAGATCTCACTATTCCGTTAGATGAAATCCAAATCAACGAAAAACTCCAATTCATCGAAGAACCCGTCGAAATAATGGATCGTGAGGTTAAAAGACTTAAGCAAAACAAGATACCAATTGTTAAGGTTCGATGGAATGCTCGTAGAGGACCCGAGTTCACCTGGGAGCGTGAAGATCAGATGAAGAAGAAATACCCGCATCTATTTCCAGAAGATTCGTCAACACCTTCAACAGCTTAAAATTTCGGGACGAAATTTATTTAACGGGTAGGTACTGTAGTGACCCGAACTTTTCCATGTTTATATATATTAATTGAGATTGATGTTTACATGATTAAATGTTTCCAACATGTTAAGCAATCAAACTTGTTAAGACTTGATTAATTGAAATAGGTTTCATATAGACAATTGACCACCCAAGTTGACCGGTGATTCACGAACGTTAAAACTTGTAAAAAAACTATATGATGACATATATATGGTTATATATATAGTTAACATGATATTATGATAAGTAAACATATCATTAATTATATTAACAATGAACTACATATGTAAAAACAAGACTACTAACTTAATGATTTTGAAACGAGACATATATGTAACGTTTATCGTTGTAACGACATTTAATGTATATATATCATATTAAGAGATATTCATACATCATAATATCATGATAATATAATAATTTAAAATCTCTTTTGATATTATAAACATTGGGTTAACAACATTTAACAAGATCGTTAACCTAAAGGTTTCAAAACAACACTTACATGTAACGACTAACGATGACTTAACGACTCAGTTAAAATGTATATACATGTAGTGTTTTAATATGTATTTATACACTTTTGAAAGACTTCAATACACTTATCAAAATACTTCTACTTAACAAAAATGCTTACAATTACATTCTCGTTCAGTTTCATCAACAATTCTACTCGTATGCACCCGTATTCGTACTCGTACAATACACAACTTTTAGATGTATGTACTATTGGTATATACACTCCAATGATCAGCTCTTAGCAGCCCATGTGAGTCACCTAACACATGTGGGAACCATCATTTGGCAACTAGCATGAAATATCTCATAAGATTACAAAAATATGAGTAATCATTCATGACTTATTTACATGAAAACAAAATTACATATCCTTTATATCTAATCCATACACCAACGACCAAAAACACCTACAAACACTTTCATTCTTCAATTTTCTTCATCTAATTGAACTCTCTCAAGTTCTATCTTCAAGTTCTAAGTGTTCTTCATAAATTCCAAAAGTTCTAGTTTCATAAAATCAAGAATACTTTCAAGTTTGCTAGCTCACTTCCAATCTTGTAAGGTGATCATCCAACCTCAAGAAATCTTTGTTTCTTACAGTAGGTTATCATTCTAATACAAGGTAATAATCATATTCAAACTTTGGTTCAATTTCTATAACTATAACAATCTTATTTCAAGTGATGATCTTACTTGAACTTGTTTTCGTGTCATGATTTTGCTTCAAGAACTTTGAGCCATCCAAGGATCCATTGAAGCTAGATCCATTTTTCTCTTTTCCAGTAGGTTCATCCAAGGAACTTAAGGTAGTAATGATGTTCATAACATCATTCGATTCATACATATAAAGCTATCTTATTCGAAGGTTTAAACTTGTAATCACTAGAACATAGTTTAGTTAATTCTAAACTTGTTCGCAAACAAAAGTTAATCCTTCTAACTTGACTTTTAAAATCAACTAAACACATGTTCTATATCTATATGATATGCTAACTTAATGATTTAAAACCTGGAAACACGAAAAACACCGTAAAACCGGATTTACGCCGTCGTAGTAACACCGCGGGCTGTTTTGGGTTAGTTAATTAAAAACTATGATAAACTTTGATTTAAAAGTTGTTATTCTGAGAAAATGATTTTTATTATGAACATGAAACTATATCCAAAAATTATGGTTAAACTCAAAGTGGAAGTATGTTTTCTAAAATGGTCATCTAGACGTCGTTCTTTCGACTGAAATGACTACCTTTACAAAAATGACTTGTAACTTATTTTTCCGACTAGAAACCTATACTTTTTTTGTTTAGATTCATAAAATAGAGTTCAATATGAAACCATAGCAATTTGATTCACTCAAAACGGATTTAAAATGAAGAAGTTATGGGTAAAACAAGATTGGATAATTTTTCTCATTTTAGCTACGTGAAAATTGGTAACAAATCTATTCCAACCATAACTTAATCAACTTGTATTATATATTATGTAATCTTGAGATACCATAGACACATATACAATGTTTCGACCTATCATGTCGACACATCTATATATATTTCGGAACAACCATAGACACTCTATATGTGAATGTTGGAGTTAGCTATACAGGGTTGAGGTTGATTCCAAAATATATATAGTTTGAGTTGTGATCAATACTGAGATACGTATACACTGGGTCGTGGATTGATTCAAGATAATATTTATCGATTTATTTCTGTACATCTAACTGTGGACAACTAGTTGTAGGTTACTAACGAGGACAGCTGACTTAATAAACTTAAAACATCAAAATATATTAAAAGTGTTGTAAATATATTTTGAACATACTTTGATATATATGTATATATTGTTATAGGTTCGTGAATCAACCAGTGGCCAAGTCTTACTTCCCGACGAAGTAAAAATCTGTGAAAGTGAGTTATAGTCCCACTTTTAAAATCTAATATTTTTGGGATGAGAATACATGCAGGTTTTATAAATGATTTACAAAATAGACACAAGTACGTGAAACTACATTCTATGGTTGAATTATCAAAATCGAATATGCCTCTTTTTATTAAGTCTGGTAATCTAAGAATTAGGGAACAGACACCCTAATTGACGCGAATCCTAAAGATAGATCTATTGGGCCTAACAAACCCCATCCAAAGTACCGGATGCTTTAGTACTTCGAAATTTATATCATATCCGAAGGGTGTCCCGGAATGATGGGGATATTCTTATATATGCATCTTGTTATTGTCGGTTACCAGGTGTTCACCATATGAATGATTTTTTATCTCTATGTATGGGATGTGTATTGAAATATGAAATCTTGTGGTCTATTGTTACGATTTGATATATATAGGTTAAACCTATAACTCACCAACATTTTTGTTGACGTTTTAAGCATGTTTATTCTCAGGTGATTATTAAGAGCTTCCGCTGTCGCATACTTAAATAAGGACAAGATTTGGAGTCCATGCTTGTATGATATTGTGTAAAAACTGCATTCAAGAAACTTATTTTGTTGTAACATATTTGTATTGTAAACCAATATGTAATGGTCGTGTGTAAACAGGATATTTTAGATTATCATTATTTGATAATCTACGTAAAGCTTTTTAAACCTTTATTGATGAAATAAAGGTTATGGTTTGTTTAAAAATGAATGCAGTCTTTGAAAAACGTCTCATATAGAGGTCAAAACCTCGCAACGAAATCAATTAATATGGAACGTTTTTAATCAATAAGAACGGGATATTTCAATTTAGGACGAGGTCGTTTCGGATTGATGTCCTAGTCCGTCCTTCGACAAAATTTTAAAATTTGTCTTTTTGTAGCGATTGTTTTAAAAGCTAAGATTTTTGGTTTTTTAATGTTTTTGGTATACTTTAATTCAATAAGATTAAAAATAATGATAATAAAAGTTCTCGTCCCTCCCTCGGGTAAAACAATTTCGGTTCAAAGACCTAGTCTTCAACTTACGACGAATTTTAAAAATCATATTCTTAACTTAATGAGATAAAGTAAATTTTTGTTTTTAAATTCACACAACTTAAATATAAAATTCAAAATTAATATTAAAAATTCACACCAAACTTAAAATTTAAAATGCATAAAATTAAAAATTCAAATTTTAAAAATTAAAAATTCACACCAAACTTAATTTAAAAATTTATAAATTCATACTAAACTTATATTAATTTTTCAAATATTTACAATTTTAAATATATCGTTTTTACAAAGTTTACCATATTAATTTAAGATTTAAATATTAATTTTAAAAACATGGTAAAAATAAATTTAAAAATCTTTTTGTCTTTTTATCCCACTTTAATCAATCAAATATTATCAAAAATATGCGCCCCTCTTTTCGGTAAAGTAATTTCGGTTCCAAGACCTAATTTAACTCATGACGAATTTTTGAAATATTTTGGGTTGATTGATTAAAGATATTTATACCTTAAGAATAAACGTTAAATTTCGCAGTGATGTAATAAATTTTTGAATGATATCAATAATTTCGGTCGCCAAACCTAATTTTATTTAATACCAATTTAATACTTTTTAGCGAACAAATTAGCGTTTATTATCAAAAGGTTAAAAATAAAAATAAAAATAAAAACTGTACAGACATACCTGTGAAATAGATTTCTTAGTTATATGATCTATCCCATTCATAAGATAGTCGGTTTAATTGGTTTTCCATGGCTACATAGGCGTAACCTCGAGCATTCAGTGTCTTTTCTTCTAAACATACGAACGGTCCGTCTCTGCATAAAGTAACAAATTCGGTATTTGAATAGGTTTGATTATTTGAACATTTTCCTCCATGTGACCATTTTCCGCATTTGTGACATCTTTCTAAGTGTCGTGCTCTTCTTTTCGCTGCGGATTTTGATTTTCCTTTACCAAATTGTAACTTATTATCTTCGCATCTGGATTCTTTTCTAACTCCGTCCATTCTTTCTCTGATTACTGATACTATTTCACTCGGTAGTATGTCATTATTTCTTTTAGTGATCAAAGCGTGTAGCATTAGACCATGGTTTAGTTCACAGGCAGTCTTCATTTTGTAAAAACCTAAAAAAATAAAAATTCAGAATGGGGGGAGAAGACTAGTTCTTTAGGGTCTACTAGGGAAAGACCATTCGGGTTCCATTTTCGAGAACTATACGAAAACAGACAATCTGACTCTAACAGAAATACATATTATCCTTTAAAGACTTGATTCTCCCCACACTTAGTTAGCTGTGGTGTCGAAATTGTGATTAACTTCGTTGTCGACTTCCATCGGACCATGTATGTAATGTTTAACTCTGTGACCATTAACTTTAAATTCAATCCCATTTGAATTTATCAATTCTATCGTTCCATATGGGAAAACTCTTTTGACTATGAATGGTCCAGACCATCTTGATTTCAATTTTCCAGGAAATAGCTTGAATCGTGAATTGAAAAGAAGAACTCTGTCTCCTTCTTTAAATTCTTTTGAACTTCTGATTCTTTTATCATGCCATTTCTTCGTTCTTTCTTTATAGATTAACGAATTTTCGTATGCTTCATGTCTTAATTCTTCTAATTCGTTTAGTTGACTTAATCGTAGACGTCCAGCTTCATGTAAATCAAGATTACATGTCTTCAAAGCCCAAAATGCTTTGTGTTCAATTTCTACTGGAAGATGACATGCTTTTCCATAAACAAGTCTAAAAGGTGTGGTTCCAATTGGAGTTTTGTAGGCTGTTCTAAAAGCCCAGAGTGCATCCTCCAATTTAATGGACCATTCCTTCGGATTTGATCCTACGGTTTTCTCTAGAATACGTTTTAAACCTCGGTTGGTATTTTCAACTTGTCCACTTGTTTGTGGATGATATGCGGTGGAGATTTTATGAGTTACTCCATATCTTTTAAGAACTTTCTCAAGTTGATTATTACAGAAATGAGTACCCCGATCACTTATTAAAGCTTTCGGTGTTCCAAACCTTGCAAAAAGACGTTTTAAAAAGTTGACTACAACTCGTGCATCGTTAGTTGGGAGAGCTTGTGCTTCCGCCCATTTAGATACATAATCAATGGCTACGAGTATATATAGATTATTATGAGATTTTGGAAATGGACCCATAAAGTCAATACCCCAAATGTCAAATACTTCACATACTTGGATGACATTTTGTGGCATTTCATCACGTTGACTTATTTTTCCGGCCCTTTGACATGCATCACAGGATTTGCAAAGAAGGTGTGCGTCTTTGTAAATTGTAGGCCAATAGAATCTAGCTTCATAAACTTTTCTTGCTGTTAGTTGAGGCCCATAATGCCCTCCTGTTGGTCCTGTGTGACAATGGTTTAATATTTTACTAGCTTCATCTCCAAATACACATCGGCGTATTATTCCATCGGGACAACTTTTAAACAGATGTGGATCTTCCCAAAAATAGTGTTTTATATCACTGAAGAATTTCTTTCGTCTTTGGTACGATAATCCTTTTTCAAGGAATCCACAAACTAAGTAGTTTGCATAGTCTGCAAACCATGGGATTTCTTTATAATCTATCTTCAATAGATATTCATCAGAAAAGTTGTCTTGTATGGCTGATTCATTTAGAACTTCTAATTCGGGATTTTCAAGACGAGAAAGATGATCAGCGGCGAGATTTTCTGCTCCTCTTTTATCTCGGATTTCAATATCAAACTCTTGTAAGAGTAAGATCCAACGGATTAATCTTGGTTTAGCATCTTGTTTTGAAAATAGGTATCTAAGAGCAGAATGGTCGGTATAGACCACCGTTTTTGCTAGAACGAGATATGATCGAAATTTGTCAAAAGCAAAGACAATAGCAAGGAGTTCTTTTTCAGTAGTTGTATAGTTTGTTTGTGCTCCTTGTAACGTCTTACTAGCATAATATATAGGTTGAAATCGTTTTTCAATCCTTTGTTCTAAAACGGCTCCCATTGCAAAATCACTTGCATCGCACATTAGTTCAAATGGTAGATTTCAATTTGGTGTTATCATGATCGGTGCATTAGTGAGTTTTTCTTTAAGAATATTAAAAGATTTGATACACTCATCTGAAAAAGATGAATGGCGCATCCTTTTCTAGGAGTTTATTCATAGGAGTGGCAATTTTAGAAAAATCTTTTATGAAACGTCGGTAAAAACCGGCATGCCCTAGAAAACTCCTAACTCCTCTAACATTGGTGGGATGTAGAAGTTTAGCAATTACATCTACTTTAGCTCTATCCACTTCAATTCCTTCTTTTGAAATTTTATGTCCAAGAACGATGCCTTCTTTAACCATGAAATGGCATTTCTCCCAATTGAGTACTAGATTTGATTTTTCGCATCTAATTAGCATTCGTTCCAGATTAATTAGACATGATTTAAATGTATCACCGAAGACTGAAAAGTCATCCATGAAAACTTCCATGCATTCTTCTATCATGTCGTGAAAAATCGCCATCATACACCTTTGAAAGGTTGCAGGGGCGTTACAAAGTCCAAATGGCATGCATTTGTAAGCAAAAGTACCATAAGGGCACGTGAATGTGGTTTTCTCTTGGTCCTCGGGTGCTATTGGAATTTGAAAATATCCGGAAAATCCATCTAGAAAACAATAGTAACTATTTCCGGCTAATCTTTCCAACATTTGATCAATGAAAGGTAAGGGAAAGTGATCTTTTCTGGTGGCGTCATTTAATTTTCTATAATCAATACATACACGCCATCCTGTTACAGTCCTAGTAGGAATAAGCTCATTTTTCTCATTTGTGATGACAGTCATGCCACCCTTCTTAGGTACGCATTGAACTGGGCTTACCCATGGACTATCAGAAATTGGATATATCAAACCTGCATCTAGCAGTTTAATAATCTCTTTCTTAACTACATCTTGCATATTAGGATTTAGTCTTCGTTGGCGTTGCACATACGTTTTATGACCTTCTTCCATAAGGATTTTATGTGTGCAATACGAAGGACTTATTCCTTTAATATCATGAATCTTCCATGCAATGGCTGGTTTATGAGCTTTCAACACAGAAATGAGTTGTAATTTCTCATTTTCAGTAAGAGAAGACGATATTATTACAGGTAATTCAGATTCACCATGTAAATAAGCGTATTCCAAATGGTTTGGAAGTGGCTTTAACTCTAATTTCGGAGGTTCTTCTATCGATGATTTATATCGATATCTGTCTTCTTCTTTTAGCATTTGAATTTCTTCTGTTGTTGGTTCATATCCATTAGCTATAAGTGTAGCTAACATTTCAGCTTCATCAATTGGTTCATTACCTTCTCCTAAAGAACATTCTCCCGTTCCTTGTAATTCTGGAAATTCTTCTAATAATTCTGCATGTGCATCTATAGTTTGAATATAATAACATGTATCATCTGCAGATTGCGGTTGTTGCATTGCTCTATCAACTGAAAAGGTAACACTCTCATCCTCTATACTTAGGGTCAGTTTCTTACCGAACACGTCTATCATTGCTTTAGCCGTGTTTAAGAATGGTCTTCCTAATATGAGAGGAACTTGAGAATCTTCTTCCATGTCCAGAACAACAAAATCTACTGGAAATACTAAAGTACCAACTTTAACTAGCATGTTCTCCATTATCCCTCTAGGATATTTTATTGATCTATCGGCTAGTTGTATGCTTATTCTGGTTGGTTTCAATTCTCCAAGGTCTAGTTTAGCGTATAGTGAATACGGCATTAAATTTATACTAGCACCTAAGTCTGCCAATGCTTCTATTGAACTAAGACTACCCAGAAAACATGGAATTGTGAAACTTCCTGGATCAGATAGTTTTTCTGGTATCTTATTCAACAGCACTGCTGAACAATTAGCATTCATAGTAACAGCCGAGAGTTCTTCCATTTTCTTTCTATTTGAGATTAGATCTTTCAAGAATTTAGCATATCTAGGCATTCCTGAAATCACATCAATGAAAGGAAGATTTACATTTATCTGTTTAAACATATCCAAGAATTTAGATTGCTCGGCTTCAAGTTTTTCTTTCTTCATTTTACTCGGGTAAGGAAGTGGTGGTTGGTACGGTTTAACATAAGGTTTATCCTTAACTGTGTTATCTTCATTAATCTTTTCAACTACCGGTTCTTTTTCCTTATCTTGATCAGGTTGTGGTTCTTGTGGAGTAGGAATGGCTTCATCAGAAGTTACAGGTATTTCAGTTGGTTTAAGTGTTGTACCACTTCTTGTGGTAATGGCTTTAGCTGTTTCATTCCGGGGGTTAGCATTTGTATCACTAGGTAGACTTCCCGGTTTTCTTTCACCTATTAACCTTGCTAGGTTACTTACTTCTTGTTCCAGATTTTGAATAGAAGCTTGTTGATTTCTAAATGCTTGAGCATTTTGTTCATTGGTTTGTTTCTGAGAGGTGAAAAACTGCTTTTGAGTTTCAACTAGCTTCGTCATCATATCTTCTAAATTCGGCTTTTTATCATCGGTTTGTTGTGGTGGTTTGTTTTGAAAATTAGGTCTTTGCTGATTGTAATTATTATTGGATACTTGTTGATTGCTAGGACCTTGTTGGTTGTTGTATGGAATATTTCTGTTATAATTTTGGTTTTGATTGTAAATTGGTCTTGGCGGTTGATAATTATTCTGATAATTATTTCCAGGCCTTTGGTTTATGTATGAAATATTCTCTCTTTGTTCCATTGTTAATTCAATACTGAAACAATCTTTTGTCAAATGTGGTCCTCCACACTGCTCACAACTAATTCATATTGAGTGAATATCTTTAGTCATCTTTTCCATTCGTCTCTCCACAGCATCTATCTTTGCGGAAATGGAATCTAAGTCATGGCTAGAATCGGCTCTAGCTGCTTTAGATGATCTAATGATGTCTTTTTCTTGGTGCCACTCATGTGAGTGGGAAGCAGTGTTATCAATAATTTTGTAAGCATCAGTTTCGGTTTTCTTCATAATAGAACCACCAGCTGCTATATCTATGTCTTTTCTTGTAGTGATGTCGCATCCTTGGTAGAATATTTGTACTATTTGACAGGTGTCTAAACCATGTTGCGGACATCCTCTTAACAACTTTCCATATCTAGTCCATGCCTCATATAGAGTTTCATTTGGTTTCTGTGTGAACGTAACAATTTCTGCTTGAAGTCTTACGGCTTTAGATGCAGGAAAGAATTGTTTAAGAAATTTTTCAACTAAAACGTCCCATGTATCAATCGCCCCTTCAGGTAACGATTCCAACCAATCTTTGGCTTCTCCCTTTAAAGTCCAGGGAAATAATATGAGATATATCTGTTCATCCTCCACTTCTCGGATTTTAAATAGTGTGCAGATCCTATTAAAGGTACGTAGATGTTCATTTGGATCTTCCTTCGGCGTACCACTAAATTGGCATTGATTAGTCACCATGTGTAGAATTTGTCCTTTGATTTCATAATCTGGCGCATTAATGTCTGGATGAGTAATTGCGTGACCTTGGCCAGTGCGTTTAGCTCTCATTCGGTCTTCCATACTTAAAGGTTCCAGATTCTCCATAATTAAATTTGTTGAATCGGTATCACTAGATGATTCTGATTTAATGGTTCGTTCCTCAACAATCTCTGTTTGAATGATTGGTGGCTCCGGAGGAAAGTTTAGTGGTTCAGGATCTACGAACCTTTCCTGAATATTCTCCGGATTCTCAATTGTGAGGTCGGGTTCAAAAAATGGATTATCGGAAATTTGAACTGAAGTACTTGGTCGACTGGATGACGATTCTAAAGAAAAATCAACGGCGGTTATATTTGCTAAATGTCTTGATCGAGTTACAGGTGGTGAACGTACAAAAGGTGGTGAACGTCTTGCTCGGTGCATTCACTGAATATCCTATTAGTTTTTAAAAAGGAAAGAAAAATTATAATAAGTTATCCAATCAATAGACTTTTCTGATTTTGCCCACGTTTCGAATAGCCAAAAGATGCAGCAGAGGGGCAGGATTCGTTTGGTCTCAATATAATTGAGGACTGTTTGGCTCCAATAACTCGGTCCACGTACAAATCCAACTATTACTACGAACCAGAAAATTTTGCTGTCTATTAATTTAACCACTTAAAATAAATTTTCGTAATTTTAAGAAATTTAGATAAGAAGTAGAAAAAATTCTAAGTCCTAAAAACTAGAATGGCGAGAAATAAGAGAGAAAAAGAGTTCGTCGCAAAAGGTCGAAAAAGAAAAATGGTTGAAAAATAAAAGGTGACGAAAAAATAAAAGAAACTTATAAACACTTAAAAATACTTGACTAACCTAACCTTATTACTACAACTAACTTAAAATTATAATCGCAAATTGAAATTACTAATTGGAATGATAATTGATACATAGTAAAAGTCGTTTAAAATATTAAAGCTTACAAGAAAAACTAAATTCCAAATGGAAATAACTTAAAAAGAAACTAAAACTTAAAAAGGCGTCGCAAAATTCTAAAGTACCTAAATCTTAGTCTAAAGAAAAAGCACTTAAGGAATTCTACGGCAAAGCCTAAAAATCTAGGAGTAAAAATGACTATGGCAAAAACTAAGTTTAAAATTAAATATGAGCGAAAAATACAAATATTACGCTCCAACGATTAAAAAGGGACAAAATATAAAAATATACAAAAAGTTGTAAAAATTACAATTTTTATAAAAATTTCAATTTTTATATTATTTATTTATTAAAACTATTAATTTTACAATTTAATAAAACTAATTAATACATAAATTAAATAAAAAGTAAAAGTTAAAATAAAACTAATAATAATAATAATAATAATAATTAGGGTTAATAATAATAATAATTATTAAATACCCCGTAATTAATGCTGAATTAGGGTTTTGTCGCCTGTCAGATAATCTCCGCGAGTCACGGTATTTATTGCATCAAACCCCGCGAGTCGCGGGGTTCCAAAATTCAACTCTGGCACAGTTTCAATCGACGCGTTTTTTTTTTTTTGTTTTTTTTTATTTTCTGTTTTTAAATATGTGTATTAATAAAACTTTATATTTAAAACTTAAATAAAAATAGAATTACTTTATAATTTTATAAATAAAAATCTTAAAACTAGATTTGTATATATATATATTTTTTTATGTTTTTAAATAAAAACAAAATACTTAAATAAAACTTATGTTTTTATAAAATAAAAACAAAGAAACTTTATAAAACTTAAATATTTATTAAACTCCTAAAAATATTTATATTTTTGTTTTTCTTTTTATATTTTCGAATATTTAAAACTTTTTTTTTTTTTTTTATATAGAGCGTTGCGCTTCCGGCATTTAGAAAGTTCCCCGGCAGCGGCGCCAAAAATACTTGATGTCAAAGCTAAGGTATACGAAATAGTTTATATTTTACTAGGAAATACTATTAAATACGATACAATTTTACACAAGATATTTATTTATTTAGAGAATGGATATACTTAAACCTTGCTACAACACTTATAGGCAGTGTACCTAATCGTACAGTAGTGTAGTTTTTAGTAAGTCCGGTTCGTTCCACAGGGAATCTTTTTTAAACAAAGCTCAACGCTATATTAATTTACTTTTATAAAAATACAAACATATATATAAGTAATATTATTATTATAAAGGGGGGTTTTTACCGTTTAATGACCGGTTTGTCGATTTTAAAACTTTAGTCGCAGTTAAAACCTAATGTAAAATATTAAATAAATAAAAGACTTAATTTAAAGCGTAAAGTAAATAACGATAATGAAATTGCGAATAATAAAAGTGCGATAAAATAAACTTGTGATAATTAAAAAGTACGATAATTAAAAGTGCGATTAAATAACAATAAATAAAAGTGCGATAATTAGAAGTGCAATTAAATATAAAATAAAGGAAATTAAATATGAAATAAAAGAATTATGCTTATTTAAACTTCCGTAATCATGATGTTTGACGTGTTGATTTTAGTTTTATGCCCATGGGTTAATTGTCCTTTGTCCTGGATTATTTAATATGTCCGTCTGGTTTTGTCCATAACAGTCCATCAGTCATAAATATAAAGTGCGAGTGTCCTCGTCAAATTATTCTTATACCCGAAGTTAAATATTCCAACTAATTGGGGATTCGAATTGTAACAAGGTTTTAATACTTTGTTAACAATTACACCAATTACCCTTGAATGTAATTTCACCCCTGTTTTAATTATTCTAGTGGCTAATAATCCATTCCCGTGTCCGGTTAAATGAACGATTATTCGTACATATAAATACCCCGCCCATCGTGTCCGATCGAGTGTATATGGTAATTTATAAGGACGCCCAATTGTAAATCTTTATATTAACATTAACAAACTATCATTTAGTTAAACAAATATAAAGCCCATTAATAGCCCATAGTCTAATTTCCACAAGTGTCGTTCTTTTGTCCAAACCCCAATTATGGTACAAAGCCCAATTACCCAATTTTAGTAATTAGCCCAACATCATGATTACTTCGTTTTAAATAAGCATAATAATAACTTAGCTACGAGACATTAATGTAAAAAGGTTGAACATAACTTACAATGATTAAAAATAGCGTAGCGTTACACGGACAGAATTTCGACTTACACCCTTACAACATTCGCTAACATACCCTTATTATTAGAATTATAATTAAAATTAAAATTAAAATATAAAATATAAATATATATATATCGTATGAATGAGGAGAAAAAGGATGATTAAAAATGCGATCAAAATTCGGTTGGCTTTATAGGCAGTTTTTCATTTTGGGGCTCCGCGACTCGCGGCATATTTTGCCTTCAAACTCCGCGAGTCGCGGAGTTTGAAATTCCAGCTCACACTTTGGAGTCTTTCTCTGCCGACGGTTTTTATTTATAAATATAATATATATATAATTAATATAATTAATTATATATTATATTATATTTATATACATAGTTAACTTGTAATTTTTAGTCCGTTGCGTCGAGCGTTAAGAGTTGACTCTTGTCCCGGTTCCGGATTTTCGAACGTCCTTGCGTACAATTTAATATCTTGTACTTTGCGTTTTGAATCTTGTACTCTTGTAATTTCGAGACGTTTCTTATCAATAATTGGAACCTTTTTGAATGTCTTTTGTACTTTTGAGCTTTTTGGTCGTTTGCGTCTTCAATTCGTCGAATCTGTCTTTTGTCTTCACCTTTTATTATTTAAACGAATATCACTTGTAAATAGAACAATTGCAACTAAAAGCTTGTCTTTCTTGAGGAATAATGCTATGAAATATATGTTCGTTTTTAGCATTATCACAGCCTTATTATAACCTTGATATATACGTTGCCCTTTCATCATCGTTACCGGGGAACCTTTCATGTTCCACCACATTAGCAATAAACTTATCAACAACTTCAATTATCTTTGACTTTCCGAAAAATCATTATATTTATCGAAATCCCATCATTTACTCATTCGCATCTTGTAACGAGAATTGCCATATGAATCATCAGAATTTAGCAATCAGTATCTTGAAATCTCGCAGCATGTCTACATCAATAGTAATATGTATACATATAACATTTATCTCTTAGAATTATGATCTTTCATTCTGAAATTCTGAAAAGCACCCAGTCTACAAATCAATACTTCAAATTCTGAAGAAGCTGAATACAGCAGCAAAAACTGTACACGACTTGCGATTGTTGTTGCGGTTGTGATTGTAATTGTTGTTGTTGTTGTATTGGTGACCCTTGTCATTGGTTTCTTCCCACTTTCTCTTGAGTTGTTTCATGTTGGCTTCTTCGGCCGCCTGCTCTTTAATTCTTCCCTCAATCTTATTTATGAGTTTATGAGCCATTCTACTTGCCTTTTGTATGGAAGCGGGCTCGTGTGAACTCACATCTTCTTGAATCCTTACTGGTAACCCTTTTACAAATGCTTCGATCTTCTCTTCTTCATCTTCGAACGCTCCCGGACACAATAGGAACAACTCTGTGAATCGTCGTTCATACGTGGTAACGTCGAACCCTTATGTTCGTAACTCTCTAAGTTCTGCCTTGAGCTTATTGACTTCATTTCTAGGACGGTACTGCTCGTTCATCAATTGCTTGAATGTCGACCATGGTAGTGCGTAAGCAGCATTTTGTCCTACCTGTTCAAGATAGGTGTTCCACCACGTTAACGCAGTACCTGTGAAGGTATGCGTAGCGTACTTAACTTTGTCCTCTTCAGTACACTTACTTATGGCAAACACCGATTCGACTTTCTCGGTCCACCGTTTCAATCCAATTGGTCCTTCGGTTCCATCAAATTCCAAAGGTTTGCAGGTAGTGAATTCTTTGTAGGAGCATCCTACACAATTTCTTGCGTATTTAGCTGCATTGCTAGATTCAGAGTTATTGTTGGTATGTAGCGCAGCCTGTACTGCGGCTATGTTTGCAGCAAGAAAGGTACGAAATTCCTCTTCGCTCATATTCAAGGTTTGTCGAGTAGTCGGTGCCATTTCCTTCAAAATAGCCAATTGAATCGAGTTAATCATACAGAATATTAAGAGTAGTCAATAGTATTTCGTAGCATAATATGAACTCATTTATAAAATCTTTTTCTTCATATTAGCGTTTTATAAGTTTAAATTCGGGTACTACCTACCCGTTAAGTTCATACTTAGTAGCTAATATACAATTCAACTACTACAATTCCATATGAAAAAACTGATCATAATAATATATCACATACAAATATTCTTCAAACTTACAACTTCGCTATATTACATACAACATGAAATATAGTACACTTTGATACAGAATAGTTTTTGAAGATAAACCTACTTAATACGTAAGTTTTTCAGCAAAGGAAATAAAGACACGTAATTCATAAGTCCAGAAACAAGTCATGCATTCTGGTTTTACTAAGACGACTTCCCATCCTTGGTCTTGTGGAAAATAACTGTTATGACCATTGGCAAGGCAGCATGTTGTAATGTGGTCAAAAGGACGAGGGTTTCATAATGTCCAACAGCCCCGTAATAATCTAAAAACCTTGTTTCTTACCCCAACTACTGAATCCGTCACTTGTGGGAAGGTTTTATTTAAAAGTTGTAACCCGATATTCTTTTTCTCACTTTGGTAAGAAGCGAACATCACTAACCCGTAAGTATAACATGCTTCTTTATGTTGCATGTTAGAAGCTCTTTCTAACTTACAAAATCTTATGTTGGGATATGTTGAGTCAAAATAGGTTCTTAACCCGTAGCGTAAAATTTCATTTGGGTTCTCCGCATTTAACGCTTTAAAGAAAACACGGCGTAACTTACGGTCTCCCCAATGTGATATACCCCACCTATCAAAGGAAAGCCTTTTATAAACTAAGGCATTTCTGGAAAGTCTTTCAAATGTTTGACAAGTTAATTTCGCCGTAACTAAATGTGCTGATGAATTCTGACCGACTCTAGACAAGATTTCCTCAATCATATCCTCTGGTAGGTCTTCTAAAATATTCAGTTGTCCACCCTTAACGTCCATTTTGTTTTTATACTGTAAAATAGACAAGGATTAGATTCGTAAAAGATAATTAACAAATAATACAAGCAATTTTTACATAGAACATAAAAGTACAAGCACACTACAATACATATAATACACAACATGATTACAACCCTCTAATCTGAATCATTGGTTTCTTCTTCTTCGGACTTGGTTCGTTTTCCTAATTTTCTAGGAATATATGGTGTTCCTCTAATACGAGCCGTCGTTTTCCACAATGGTTTAGAAAAACCTGGTGGTTTAGAGGTTCCCGGGTCATTGTTACATTTTAGGAAATACGGATGTTGCCGATACATATAAAGTTCATCGGGGTTGGAATCGGGTTTCTCTATTTTTATACCTTTTCCCTTATTATTTTCTTTCGATTTATTAAATTGGGTCGAGGTAATTTCTATAACATCATCGGAATCCTCATCGGGATCCGATTCATCGAAAAATTGGAAATCTTCCCAATATTTTGCTTCCTCAGCGGAAACACCATTGACCATTATTAACTTTGGTCCGTTGGTTGAGGATTTTCTTTTATTTAATCGATTTACTATAGGTATCAATATTTCTTCCTCCGAAACCTCTTCTTCTGGTTCCTCCTCTTCCGATTCCTCCTCTTCCGGTTCCTCTTCTTCCGGTTCCTCCTCTTCCGGTTCCTCCTCTTCCGGTTCCTCCTCTTCCGGTTCCTCTTCGGGAATTTGTGAATCTTCCCAAAATATATTTGACTCTTCATTATTATTAGGTGAATCAATGGGATTTGTACTAGATGTAGACATCTATTACACAATATCAAACACGTTAAGAGATTAATATATCACATAATATTTACATGTTAATAATATATAGTTTCCAACAAAAAAAATGTTAAGCAATCGTTTTTGAAGAAAAACACGGTCGAAGTCCAGACTCACTAATGCATCCTAACAAACTCGGTAAGATACAATAATGCAATTTTCTGGTTCTCTAAGACCAACACTCGGATACCAACTAAAATGTCCCGTCCATATTGATTATAAACGTTCCATATTAATTAATTTCGTAGCGAGGTTTTGACCTCTATATGAGACGTTTTTCAAAGACTGCATTCATTTTTAAAATAAGCATAACCTTTATTTTATCGATAAAGGTTTAAAAAGCATTACGTAGATTATCAAATAATGATAATCTAAAATATACTGTTTACACACGACCATTACATAATGGTTTACAATAAGAATATATTACATCAAAAATAAGTTTCTTGTACAGTTTTTACACAATATCATACAAGCATGGACTCCAAATCTTGTCCTTATTTTAGTATGCAACAGCGGAAGCTCTTAATAATCACCTAAGAATAAACATGCTTAAAACGTCAACAAAAATGTTGGTGAGTTATAGGTTTAACCTATATATTATCAAATCATAATAATAGACCACAAGATTTCATATCTCAATACATCCCATACATAGAGATAAAAATCATTCATATGGTGAACACCTGGTAACTGACATTAACAAGATGCATATAGAATATCCCCATCATTCCGGGACACCCATCGAACATGATAATTTTGAAGTACTAAAGCATTCCAAATTCCAGAATGGGGCTTGTTGGGCCCGATAGATCTATCTTTAGGATTCGCGTCAATTTGGGGGTCTGTTCCCAAATTCTTCGGCTACCAAGCTAAAAGGGGCATATTCGGCTTCAATCATTCACCCATATAATGTAGTTTCATTTACTTGTGTCTATTTTGTAAAACATTTATAAAGTTGCATGTATTCTCATCCCAAAATATTAGATTTTAAAAGTGGGACTATAACTCACTTTCACAGATTTTTACTTCGTCGGGAAGTAAGACTTGGCCACTGGTCGATTCACAAGCCTATAACAAATATGTACATATATATCAAAGTATGTTCAAAATATATTTACAACATTTTTAATACGTTTTACTGTTTTAAGTTTATTAAGTCAGCTGTCCTCGTTAGTAACCTACAACTAGTTGTTCACAGTTAGATGTACAGAAATAAATCGATATATATTATCTTGAATCAATCCACGACCCAATGTATACACGTCTCAGGCTAGATCACAACTCAAAGTATATATATTTTTGGAATCAACCTCAACCCTGTATAGCTAACTCCAACATTACTGCATATAGATTGTCTATGGTTGTTCCAAATAATATATATACATGGGTCGATATGATATGTCAAAACATTTGCATACGTGTCTATGGTATCCCAAGATTACATAATATATTAGAATACATGTATAATACAATATAAGTTAGCTAGGATATGATTAATATAGATTTTTTTACCAATTTTCACGTAGCTACAACAAGAAAAATTATCCAATCTTGTTTTACCCATAACTTCTTCGTTTTAAATCCGTTTTGAGTGTTTCAAGTTGCTATGGTTTCATATTGAACTTAAGTTTATGAGTCTAAACATAAAAAGTATAAGTTTATAGTCGGAAATATAGGTTACAAGTCATTTTTGTAAAGGTAGTCATTTCGGTCGAAAGAACGACGTCTAGATGACCATTTTGGAAATCATACTTCCATTTTGAGTTTAACCATGATTTTTGGATATAGTTTCATGTTCATAAGAAAAATCATTTTCCCAGAAGAACAACTTTTAAATCAAAGTTTATCATAGTTTTTAATTAACTAACCCAAAACAGCCCGCGGTGTTACTACGACGGCGTATATCCGGTTTTACGGTGTTTTTCGTGTTTTCCAATTTTAAATCATTAAGTTAGAATATCACATAGATATAGAACATGTGTTTAGTTGATTTTAAAAGTCAAGTTATAAGGATTAACTTTTGTTTGCGAACAAGTTTAGAATTAACTAAACTATGTTCTAGTGATTACATGTTCAAATCTTCGAATAAGATAGTTTTATATGTATGAATTGAATGATGTTATGAACATCATTACTACCTCAAGTTTTGTGAATAAACCTACTAGAAAAGAGACAAATGGATCTAGCTTCAAAGGATCCTTGGATAGCTTGAAAGTTCTAGAAGCAGAATCATGACACGAAAACAAGTTCAAGTAAGATCATCACTCGAAATAAGATTGTTATAGTTATAGAAATTGAACCAAAGTTTGAATATGAATATTACCTTGTATTAGAAAGATATCTTACTATAAATAAGAAAGATTTCTTGAGGTTGGATGATCAATTTACAAGATTGAAAGTAAGCTAGCAAACTTGGAAGTATTCTTGATTTTATGAAACTAGAACTTATAGGATTTATGAAGAACACTTAGAACATGAAGATGGAACTTGAGAGAGATCAATTAGATGAAAAAAATTGAAGAATGAAAGTGTTTGTAGGTGTTTTTGGTCGTTGGTATATGGATTAGATATAAAGGATATGTAATTTTATTTTCATGTAAATAAGTCATGAATGATTACTCATATTTTTGTAATTTTATGGGATATTTCATGCTAGTTGCCAAATGATGGTTCCCATATGTGTTAGGTGACTCACATCGTCTACTAAGAGATGATCATTGGAGTGTATATACCAATAGTACATACATCTAAAAGCTGTGTATTGTACGAGTACGAATACGGGTGCATACGAGTAGAATTGTTGATGAAACTGAACGAGGATGTAATTGTAAGCATTTTTGTTAAGTAGAAGTATTTTGATAAGTGTCTTGAAGTCTTTCAAAAGTGTATGAATACATATTAAAACACTACATGTATATACATTTTAACTGAGTCGTTAAGTCATCGTTAGTCGTTACATGTAAATGTTGATTTGAAACCTTTAAGTTAACGATCTTGTTAAATGTTGTTAACCCAATGTTTATTATATCGAATGAGATGTTAAATTATTATATTATCATGATATTATGATATATTAATATATCTTAATATGATATATATACATTTAAATTTCGTTACAACGATAATCGTTACATATATGTCTCGTTTCAAAATCCTTAAGTTAGTAGTCTTCTTTTTACATATGTAGTTCATTGTTAATATACATAATGACATGTTTACTTATCATTTATCATGATTAAACATAGTCTAACAATATCTTAATATGATTCATATGTAATTAGTAAGACATTGTTATAACGATAATCGTTATATATATCGGTTCGAGTTTCTTAATTCAATAAACACAATTCTATGTATATAACTCATTGTTAAAATAACTAATGAGATACTTACTTATCATAATATCATGTTAACTATATATATAATCATATATATGTCATCATATAGTTTTTACAAGTTTTAACGTTCGTGAATCACCGGTCAACTTGGGTGGTCAATTGTCTATATGAAACCTATTTCAATTAATCAAGTCTTAACAAGTTTGATTGCTTAACATGTTGGAAACACTTAATCATGTAAATAACAATTTCATTTAATATATATATAAACATGGAAAAGTTCGGGTCACTACAGAAGATACCTTCGGCGAATTGTTTTCCATTATCCGAAACGATTTCTTGCGGTATGCCAAACCGACACACGATGTGTTCCAAAACAAACTTTTTTATTTGTTTCCCTATCGTGGTGATTAATGGTTTTGCTTCCGTCCACTTGGTGAAGTAGTCTATCGCAACCACCAGTCATTTGTAACCTCCTGGTGCTTCTGTGAGTAGACCTACTAGATCTATGCCCCACTTTGAGAAAGGACACGCTGATAACACCGATATCATGTCTTGCTTTGGCTGTTTCTGAACTCTAGCATGGATCTGACATGGCTCACAGGTTCGTAAGAGCGTGACTGTATCTTCGTGCATGGTTGGCCAATAATACCCCATCCTTAGCATTTTTGCCACTATTGACCTTGGTGCGGAATGAAGTCCACAGATACCTTCATGCATTTCTCTGATGATCATCGAAGCTTGGTTTGGTCCGACACAGCAAAGCCACGGGGTGAGGAAAGATTTCCTGTACAAGGCTCCGTTCATTATCTTGTATGACGGTGCTTTGATCCGGATCTTTCTTGCTTCTTTTTTATCCTCGGGTAAGATTCCGAGCTCCAAATATTCCCTTAATGGCTTCATCCACGTGTTTTCTTCTTTGATGATTAAGTCGTGGACTTCTTGAGCTTCGATGGACCTTTTTTCTAATACTTCGACCAACACTTCCTTCGCCAGGTGTGCGAAGGTGATAGAAGCTAATTTTCTCAGAGCATCTGCTTTTTTATTCTGACTTCTTCTTACATGCTCTATTGTGAAGCTTCTGAAGCTCTCTACAAGTTCCCTGACCTTTGACAGATAAAGTTGTATGATTGGTTGTCTTGCTTCGAAGATACCGAGGACTTGGTTTGCCACTAGTTGTGAGTCTACGAAGGCTTGTAAGTGCTCAATTTTCATCTCCTTTGCTATTCTGAGCCCAGCGAGCAGAGCTTCGTATTCTGCTTCGTTATTAGTTGTGCTGAACTCGAAACGAAGCGCGTAAGTAAACTCTTGTCCCTCTGGGTTGATTAGCATAAGTCCTGCCCCTGAGCCATCAGAACTGGAAGCTCCATCGGTGAACAGTTTCCATTCCTTCGTTTCAACAGTCAGGGTGATAATTTGCGCGAAGGTGGAGTTGTTTTCTTCGTCTGTCTCCGTTGTTTCTGCCATGAAGTCTGCTAGTACTTGAGCTTTGATTGAATGGCGAGCTTGGAAGTCGATGTCATGTTCCCCGAGCTCTATTGCCCATTTGGCCATTCTGCCCAACTTTTCTGGCTTCATAAGAACCTGTCTAATTTGCTTGTTAGTTAACACAATGATAGGATGGGCTTGAAAGTACCTTCGTAGCTTCCTTGCGGTGTGGACTAGGGCAAGCGTGAGCTTTTCAAGCTCTGGGTAGTTGACTTCTGCACCCTGTAGAACTCGGCTTACGAAATATATCGGGACCTGTATCCTTTCACGTTCTGCCACTAGTGCCGCGTTGATGCACTCCTTGGACGTTGCTAGGTAGAGATATAGTGTCTCTCCCATCTTCGGTGATGTTAGGGTTGGCAGATTAGCTATGCGTGCTTTCATTTCAACGAAAGCCTTTTTGGCCTCTTCAGTCCATGATATTTTCTTTGAACCCAAGCACCCTTTCAGAACTTTGAGAAAAGGCAATTGCTTCTCAGCTCCCTTGGACAGGAAACAGCTTAATGACGCTAGCTTCTCGTTTAAACTTTGCATTTCTTTGACCGTGGTTGGTGTTTTGAGTTGTTGGAATTTGTCTACTTTCTCTGGGTTTGCTAAGATTCCTTTCTTAGTGATGTAATACCCTAGGAACTTTCCTTCCTCTATCCCGAATGAGCACTTTTTGGGGTTTAGCTTCATATTGAATGTCCGAAGGGTGTCGAAGGTTTCTTGAATGTCTCTCAGCAAGGTGCTTTCCTCCGGACTCTTGATTACCATTTCATCAACATAAGCTTCCACATTTCTCCCTAGTTGCTTATGAAAGACTTTGTCCACCAACCTTTGGTATGTGGCTCCGGCATTCTTCAATCCGAAGGGCATTTTCTTATAGCAATATATCCCCTTGCTTGTGAAGAAAGATGTCTTTTCCTCATCTTCTTCGGCCATTTGGATCGGATGGTAGCCTTTGTAGGCATCAAGAAAACACTTATACTTGTACCCGGTTAGGGATTCCACTTTCCAATCGATCTCCGGCAGGGGGTAGCAATCCTTAGGGCAAGCTTTATTGATATTCGTAAAATCAACGCACATCCTCCACCCTCCGTCGGATTTCTTCACCATGACGGGGTTTGCACCCCAGGTGGGGTATTTCGCTTCCCGGATTGTGCCAGCCTGGAGTAGTTCTTCAACCTCTTTGCAAGAAGCATCATTCCTCTCATTAGCGAGGTTTCTTTTCTTCTGATGTATTGGCTCTAGGTGCTTGTATTCGTTGAGCTTGTGTTCCGTAGAGAAGGTAGTTCCATCGATACTGAGCAATTGAGGAATGCCTGTCATATCTCCGTATTCCCAAGCGAAGATTTTGATGTTCGCCTGCAGTAGCTTGCGAAGCTTTTTCTTCATTTCCGAAGATAACGAACCTCCGATGGTTACTTGTTGATCAGGGAACAGAGGGTTGACGGAGATTTTCTCTTCTTTCGAGCCTTCTTCTCTAGTTTCTAGGATGCATTCACTTGGTCTTTCCTCTGTTTTCCTGATTGCCATGATAACCTTTTCTCGATCATAGGTTGAAGCTAGAGTGCCAATCCCTTCGGATGTGTAGAACTTCACCAATTGATGTATGGTAGACGCGATTATCCCCATTTTCATCATGGCTACTCTTCCTAGTAGGATGTTGTGCTGCGAGATGGCCCGAACCACTACAAAATCCATCGTTTCGGTTCTGGTCAGTGGTGGCTCTCCGATGGTGAAGTCGAGGTTAACCTCTTCGATTGGCCAGCATCTTTCTCCAGAGAACCCAATTAGCGGTACCCTCGGTGGGTTCAGGCGAGCCTTAATGGTGGGGCTAAGCTGATCGAAGCAATGTTCATACATGATATCGCATGCGCTGCCACCATCCAAGTACACTCAGCGTACCTCTCTCTCGAAGATTCGCCCATTGATTGTGACAGGTTTTTCAGAGGGAATGATCGTGTCAAGTGCCGAGAAAGAGATCTCTTCCCAATCTATTACTCTGCCCTTTCTTTCCCTCTTGTAGGTTCTTGACTTCTTAACTGCGAAGAATTCTGTGACCGTAAGTATGGCGTTGTCCATATTCGGTTTCTTTTCTTCGGTTCTGGGCTCTTGCTTCGGTGCCTTCGGGTTGCGTATGCCTTTTACTAAATGCGTTAGTTTCCCAGATCTGACTGCCTCTTCGATAGCTTGCCTTAACTGTATGCAGTTTTCCATTTCATGGCCGAAGTCATTATGAAAGTCACAAAATTTACTTGTGTCTCTCATTTTTCCTTTACTATTTACCTTCGGTGGAGTTTTGAAGGCTTGGGCGGCCTTTTCGGTAGCTAGAATTTCTTTAGGTGACTTTACCAGCGTTCCGAGGATACCAGGGGTGTTTTCCCTTCTATAAGGGGAGAACTTATTTCATTCGTTTCTTCTTCCGGACTTCTCTCCACGGTGACTTGGTTTTTCTTTTCGCTTGAAGCCTTGAGTTTCTTCGTACACGAAGCTGTTCGCGGTGTCTTTTGCGTCAAGCCAAACATATGCTTTGTCTAGTAATGCTTCGTAAGTGTCAGGGAGATCCCGACTGAGATGTTCCACCAATGCTCGGGTCCTTCAACCGTATAAGAGTCCCGAGATCCTTTGTGACTCGGGGAGTCCTGGAATCTGCTGGGTTTCGTCCGTATATCGAACGAGAAAAGCCCTCGAAGCTTCACCATCTTTTTTTTGATACTGTGGGCAGCGACGTGATTCTTCTTGTGTTTCTTTTGCTGGCTAAACTTCGACCTAAAAAGTCGTTTAAGGTCCTCGAAGCTGGAGACGTAATCTTTTGCTAAAGAGTCAAACCAGATCCTTGCATCACTTTTGAGCACGTATGAGAATACGTGACAAGTCACAGCTGTATCCCATCTTGACATTTGAGCCGCACCTTCAAAGATATTTATAAAATCATCGGGGTCGTCTTTTCCTTCGTAATACCCCCGGTGGGATGGTATCTTTATCCCGATGGGTAGCGGGTGATTTTTTATTAGAGATACGAAAGGAGTTTTCTGACTCTTCCAAGGTTGGTCTAAATATCCACCAGCATCTCCGCTAGCTCCGTGGTGGAGGTTGTTCGATGCCGAGGTACCTCCGATGTACGTACCTTGGAAAGGCAAACTAACACACGAATTACTTCCGTTCCATAATTGTGACCCTGTGGGTAACAAAGCGCTCGGCTGAGTTACCAGGGGAATGATTCCCGCAGTTGGTAAAATAGTGCTGGCGTTGGGTATGTTCTGTGGAGCAACAGGGAATGGGCTCCTGAAGGTATACTGCTGCGTAATTGGTCCTCCTGAGTGGCTCAGAGGGATACTGGTGGTGGTCATTGAATGAGTCGGCTATGAAGGTATCGGCTGGAGAGTGATACTCGGAGGGACTACCGGTTGTAAGATCTGAGGCTGGTTGGTAAGGGGAGACTTCTTGCTGGCCTGGCCTCCATTTCCATTTCTTCGTCGACATCATTGCTGTCATACGTCAGTGTTCGCTAACTATGTAACTGACCTTCTTCTCGCAACTTTTTGATAACAGCGCGTATGTTATCATAGTTGTTGAGTATGAAGGTTTTATCGATTAGCGGTGGTGGTTCAGAATCATTCCGGTTTGTAGTTATTGGCATAGCAGGAGTGAGAGGTGTCCGTGTTCCGGTTTCAGGTTGATCTACCTCAGATGGTAGAGAGAAACCGGGCGGTGGATGATCAGATTCCGCCATGATCTTGCGTTTTTCAAACAAAGTAAGTATTGAAGTGGTGTCCCACGGATGGCGCCAATTGTTTGTACAATTCTTGGCACACCTTGTTAGCTGAACAAGGAAGTTGGGATCTGATCACTAAATGGACGATATGGGGTGATATGATGGTGGATGTATGCTTGTTGACAATTCCCCGAAGGTAGTACGAAGGTATCGTACTTTACGCCACCAAGATACGGAGGTAACTCATTGAGAATGTTTTTATGTATGAGTGATTATGACTGAGTGTGTGTGTTGTCCAGGGATCATGCTCCCTATATATAGAGTTAGATAATAGCCTTGTCATCAGTTTTCTATGTAGATTCAGTCTTCGAGTCAATCTCTGATGAAACAAATGGGACTTTCCCTTCGGCTGACTGTAATCTCTGGTGGTCCAAGAAAGTTAGCCTGCAGCATTCCTCTTTTGTCATTTGGATGTTAGTGGTAACGAGTTTGGTCAACCCGTTAACTCCTCTCCTTCAGTCTAGGTGACCCCGTGACCTTAGGAGAGGTCACCGTCCATTGGTAACCGTGATCCCTTCGTTAATACTTTCCTTCGTTACGATTGCTTCGTATGACGGAAGTGGATTTGTACCAACTCTGAATATTGGGATTCTTATTTGATGGCATTCATCTTCTGTCCTTTGAGCGCCATTATTTGATTTCAAGGATATCCCGCCTTTAGTTTGTATTTGACATATGCGTTCTTGTGATCCAACCTTATGTCATCTATCATCGTTAGGCGTGATACCTTCGTTAGCGTAGCTTTGCGTGTCTTGATGGGGGATACACTATCATACCCCTTTGAATGCTTACCCATATCATTTTTGGCGTAAAAGCAAAATTTGACAAATGTGGCCAATAATCTTGTTAGACTGGAATTGTGTAAATGCAAAATTGTACGACTTTGGGAAGAAGGAGAAAGAAAGGTAAGATGATATGGTTGATTGCACATTAGTTAATTGTTTTGCATGCCTATTTTATATTCATCTTGTTTTTACTTACATTCATTGTCTTATCATAGGCTCTTAAGAATCTCAGATACGTTAACCTCGCATGTTTGAATCATTTTTGTTCGCCAAAATGTTCGAGTCTGTTGCTGCTATTGGTTCATTGTCCGGGGTATATCTCATAACAGAGTCCAAAGATTTATTTCACTTTCCCCTCGACAACGGTACATGTAAGTTTCGGATTACACGTATCTATAAAAAACATCCGTCAGTTCCGAAGGATGGAAGTCGTGAGAAAGTTATGTCTATAAGGCATTATGTTATCAACCTTGAGAGTTTGGCACTAAGCGTTTATCATTCACGATTTATGAAAAAACTTACTCTCGAAGATTATATTCCCGAGGCCCCCAAAGATCTTGACCAGTTACAATGCTTAGAAGAGTTGATTATTTCTACAAAGGAGATTAAGAATCTTCCAGATAGCCTTTGTATGTTGAAACAACTCAAATCTCTTCGTTTAGTATCTTGTTGGCTTATAGAGAAGCTACCTGAGGATCTTGGTTTATTAGAATGTTTAGAGGAGCTAATCATAACAGATTGCAAGCTTCTACGAGGTATTCATAACAGCATTTGTAACATGGAACGTCTTAAATATCTCTGTCTCCCCAATTGTGTTCTCATTGAATCACTGCCTGAGGAATTAGGTCGGTTAGAAAATTTGAAAGAGTTATTATTTAGAAGGTACAGGGGTAAAAGCATTTCTCGCTTAAAAGGTCTGCGTGTATTTGGGAGTAAATGGCAGCTTCAATCTTTCAAAATTCTATCTGTAAAACAAATCACTACATTTGGAACTTTTGGCTACATATAGCCGTTAATTGTTAGATAATACATTGGGCCTAATATATTATATTATCTAACATTAATAACTCATACACAATGATACGAAGCTCCCGAGGCACAAATGAGCCACTTCACAAATATCTATTGTAACAGGTATGCACACACTTCCCTAAATGTTGATTTCAGTTATTTTCTTACCGAAAGATGTTTCAGTAAATATTTAGTTTTTCATTTTATAAATGTGCTACTACATTTACGTGATCTCGTTTGTAACACTTAACACATTAACACATTTTGCAAGTAATCGCTTTATAATTGGAGTACATAAAAGCATTATGTTTGCACTTTTAATACATGCCTCATTGTTGCTTATTGGATTTAGCTGAATTTGAAGGCAAGTGATAAACAGAAGTTTTAATGGTGGAACAGATACACTTACCCTGAGGTCGATCTGTTGATAGTTTGGGTTCAGATGATCAATGAGGTTTCGAGTCAATGGCCAATGGAGGGAAATAGTCTTATCGATTCCTGATCAATAGTTGGTTTTGTTTGAGTTTTATTAACATTTATGTTTCTGGCAAGTCTTTCTACTTCATGTTTGTAACTAATGTGGTGTTAATAGTCTGGACGTCTGGTAGTTCGTAATGTCAAAATTAGCCATTAAGCCCTTTTACTTAAGCTTAATGTGGATCCTGTAGGTTTTAAACTTTTGACTTCAAGCTCAAATAATGTGTTTGTGATCTTTACCAAATATGTGGAGTTTACTTGTAGTGGCCGATTTTCTTTTATTCTTGTAATGGATTGTAATCATAAATACATATCATGTGTATTCACTCAGCCTGGACACGCGAGCAAGCATATCTCATGTGTTGAGAAATCGGGAATTTGGAATTGGCACTCAAATCTTTCTGTGGAAGTCCTTTATTGTAGTTTAGGTAGTTGTCATAATGTATCTTTAATAATTTAATATCAGCTATTGTCGGAGACTCTGAGGAAGTGATGCAAGTGCTCAAAGTACCCGGAGTGAAGTTAATTATCCGTGATGCATGTCAGTTTGTTATCTGACCAAGAAGCAATTTGCATTCAGTAGGTATGCATTTGGGAGAGAGACTCCAATTCAAGGTCATGAAAACCTATATGAAAGAAATGGGCAAGAATTTGTTTGACGCTTACACCCTCATGACTCGTGAGCCTTGGAGACATAGTTGACTATGGATTGAAGCAGAAATTAAAGATATATTGGCTAATGATCAGGTAATCAAGGATCAAGTGTATTCGTAAGTAAAGATAACTAATTAATATTTGTTTATTATGATACGACTTAATCATATAATCATCACCTTTTTATTACAGGGTACTAAAGCAACAAGAGGTATGTTTCGATTAACAACATGATGTTTTATAGAGGGGTGAATATAAATCTTTTGCTAATTAACAGGTTTTAAACAGTTAAACAAGTTATTAAGCAAATAGATAAATTAATTTTCAACTTATTCTTTTATTGGTATAATCTCAAAGAATCACGCTCATCTTGTAGCAGAAGAGGTCACCGGTTGATACATATTACACCTAGATAGCTTAAAAAACTCTTAAGCATATACAAGGTTACATACTCTATTGATTTACTAACCCACACCACTAACTAAAACACACGTGGAGTTCTCTTTATATAGAGTAACTAATAACTGGGTAAAAGCTCTATTATCTGTTGGTCTAAAGAATGTCTATACTTCATCCGCCAAGCTTGTAAGTAAGCACATGGCTCACTATTTGTTTATATGCTATTTCTTGACCTGCCCAATATGGGCGGTAATGGTGTATCCTAAGGGATACACGCATAAAAACAACATTTTTTATACAAAAGAAATGATCAAAAAGCATACAAAAAAAAAAGCAATTGTGGCAGTTTTTGTTAATATCCGTTCAGCGCTCAGCCAAGCTGCCCAGCGTCATTCGTAATGCTTATGTGATGACCTGGAAATTTCCGATCAAATTTAAACTTTAATCTTTATATGTTTCCGATACGATAAGCAAAATTTGTAATGTTGAGTCTCGAAAAGTTTGAAACTATATTCATGTAATCAATTACCTTTGACCATGCTCAACGATTCACGAACATTTATGTGTATATTGGTATGTATATATAATATATAAATATTCAAATATGTTATAATATAAAATAAATAATACATAGTTAATGAAATGTATGGTTAACATATTATTGAGATTACAAGTTAAAATATAAATGATATATTAATGTTATGATTATTACATTCATTGTTATCATTAATATTGTCATTAAAGTAAATATTTGTATTATCAATATTATTAAAATTATAAATCATTATTATTATCATTATTATAGTTATTAGAAAATAACACAATTTAATTATTATTATCAATAAGAATATTATTAATATCATTTTATGAATAGTAATAATAATATTATTATACTTGTATTATTATTAGTTAAAAATATTAAGGGTAATATTATTATTCTATTTATTAAAAGATTAACTATAATCTATAAATATAGATTCATTTATAAATATAAAAGGAATACAAATAAATAAATAAATGCAGATGTATAAATACTGAAAAAATATATTTATACTGATACGCATATACAGATTTAATGTACAAATATAAAACAGATAAACATAAAATCTATTTTCTTCCTCCTTTCGCTATCTGAATTATTTGAAGAATCCATCCAGTACCGATTCAGTTGCACATCCCCATCAACACTGTAATCCAATTTGGTTCTATCTTCAATCTGTTAGAAAACAAAACCCAAAAGTGTACGAAGTCTGATTCCATTCACCATCTGTTCCTATTTTTTTCGCTTGTTCTTATTCCCGATTGACAAACCTGTCAGAGTATTGTTATAAGTCGATATCATGTTCACTACAAAACAATCCCTCTCCTCTTCATGAACCCATCATCAACTCTTCCACCAAGAGACCATCACCATCTCATATCTCTCACCTCCTCTCTCTCTCTCTCTCTTTAATTTTTTCTTGTGTTTTCGTGAACCTTGAAAGCTATTATAGTTTCTGTCAACAATCTATCATCACTATTTTGCTACTGATTCTCGTATGATATGCTAACAGCTTCTATCATTCTGTCTTTCTCTTATGATCGATCAACACCACGAACCATGATTCAAACTGCTGCAACTCTTTTACTATTTCCTGTTTCCAATAACTGCTCGAAAACAACAACATTTACTGCCGAATATTTCTGTTTCTTCAACCTTTACAAACATTCAACAAACTATAAAATTCATTTAATAGATATTATAGATCGAAGAAGAAGATGAACAATAACGAAACGATCTTGGTACCTGCTGCGTTTCCTTTTCTAATTCCATCCAGCTCTTGTTTGTCGATATATATATATATATATATATATATATATATATATATATATATATATATATATATATATATATATATATATATATATATATATATTCCTTTTGTTGTTCTCTTGATCCAATCTGCAACTGCTTTCTTTGTTCCTATTAATTGAAGATGAATGGCAATGATGTTTATGAACTCACAGCGATTATAATATAAAGAGAATGATGAAAGGTTAGTGCGATGATTAGGTGTAAAGTCATATAAAAAAAATAGATAAATGAAATAAAGCACCGAAACCCTTTTAGGGTTGTCGACATCTAATCTTGGTGTGCTGTGCGAATTACCAGAAAGTGAAATAGATTTAAATCTTGGATCAATTAAACCAGAAGTGGACTGTTAGGAGATTTTTTTTTGTTATGTGGGCCGAACTCTAATTGGGCTATTAGCAGGCTAGTAGCAGGAAATAGTTTAATAATCGGGTTATATACATTCGGGGTGTTATTAACTTCAGAAAAACGGGAGTGGAGTAATGGTTAAGGTTGTTGTTGGTTATCAAGAGGTCTTGGGTTCGAGTCCTGTATGGTGCAATTCTTTTTAGAGAAGGGTATATACTCTTTTATCTTTATTATGTATTTCTATCATTATTATTATTACTATTATTATTATTGTTATAATTATTATCCTAAGTATTATCATAAATTTAATATTTATCATTATCATTGGTGTTATAATTATTAGTATTATTAATTACTATTACCATTAACATAACTTAGGATATTATCATTTTTGATATTAGTATTATCATTCCAAAATTATTAGTATTATCATTATCATTACTTAATATTATCGTTATTATTACTAATATTAACATATATAATATTACTATTATAATTATGATCATTATTATTATTATTAACGTTATTATGAACATAATACAATTTAACATTAAAAATATTATTATAAGTATCATAATTACTCTTATTATTATTATCATAATTAAAAGTATTAGATCTATTATTATTATTACTATGAGTATTACTCCCGATATTATTGGTAATTTCAAAACTTCAATATTATTGTCACTATGATGAAAAGGTTTACTAATAATAGTATTATGAAAATAATACAAATTATTATTATTTTCGTAAATATTAGTACTAATATCATTTTAGACTTATTATTATTATTATGAATAAAAGTATTATTACTAAGATTACCACTAGTAATAAGATTGTTATAATTATTGTTATTATTAAGTATTATAAAATGATATCAAAATTATTAATTTTATTACCACTATTATTAAATTATCAATCTTATTAAAACTACTAATGTTATCATTATATTTAATATTAGTATTATCATTATATTACTTCAAATATTAGTATTATTAAAATAATGTTTTAACAAACAAATGATTTATATATATATATATATATATATATATATATATATATATATATATATATATATATATATATATATATATATATATATATATATATATATATAAAAACCTAACAAACTTAATATCTTATTTAGTTAAAATATATATAATAAATACACAGAACATATAAGTTATTAACATAAAAACGATATAACTAAGAAAGTTATATATATTTATTCGATTACAATTAAGTATATTAATAAGTACACAAATGATATAGGTTCGTGAATCCAAGGCCAACCTTACACTTGTTCATTGATGTTATATGTATTTTTACTACAAAATACAGTATGGTGAGTTTCATTTGCCTTTTTACCATTTATATTTTTGGGCTGAGAATACATGCGCAACTTTTATAAATGTTTTACGAAATAGACACAAGTAATCAAAACTACATTCTATGTTGAATTATCAAACCGAATATGCCCCTTTTTAGCTTGGTAGCCTAAGAATTGGTGTTTTGACACCAATTGACGCGAATCCTAAAGATAGATCTATTTGGCCCAACGAGCCTCACTCGATACGGGGTGCTTTAGTACTTCGAATTATCAGTCCGATGAGAGTTCCGGAAATGATGGGGATATTCTTTATGCATGTTGTTAAGGTCGGTTACCAGGTGTTCGACATATGAATGATTTTTTTCTCTGCAGTTTGCGAAATGCCTGATTTGAGATAGTTGTTATGAAAAATGAAATCTTGTGGTCTATTAAAATGATGAAAATGAAATGATTACTATAAAATAATGAACTCACCAACCTTTTAGTTGACACTTGAAAGCATGTTTATTCTCAGGTTTGAAAGAAATCTTCCGCTGTGCATTAGCTCATTTTAAAGATATTACTTGGAGTCATTCATGACATATTTCAAAAGACGTTGCATTCGAGTCGTTGAAGTTTATTAGAGATTATTATTAAGTAAATGACAGATTAGGTCATTTATAGTTTGGATATTATGAAATGGTATGCATGCCTGTCAACTTTCGATGTAAATGAAAGTTTGTCTTTTAAAACGAATGCAATGTTTGTAAAATGCATCATTTAGAGGTCAAGTACCTCGCGATGAAATCAACTATTGTGAATCATTTATAATCGATATGGACTTCGTCCGGATGGATTAGGAGCGATCCTTTCAGTTGGTATCAGAGCGGTGGTCTTAGCGAACCAGGTCTACATTAGTGTATCTAACAGGTAGTTGTTAAGATGCATTAGCGAGTCTGGACTTCGACCTAGTAGTTGTTAGGTTATATTAATGAGTCTGGACTTGAACCTGGTCTGCATATCAAAAGTTTTGCTTATCATTTCTTGTCGGAAATTACCTGCTTACCATTCTTAGTCTAAACACATCTTACTGCATTGACTGCATGAATAGTATATAGACAAAATTCATATCTTAGCGAATCTGCTAATTCATATCTTAGCGTATCTGTTACTGTAGACATTATCTGACACGTTTCATTAATTCCCTTCGTAATCTACGGGATCTTCTGTACTATGTATAGGTATTCTATGTAATTAGAATATCATCCGATATCCGAAAATCATTTCATATCGAAAAATCCTTTATTCAATCGTACGCAATGGAACTCACAACTAGTTCAAGTCCCTCGGATTCCGATATGGAGTCCCACTCCAGCTCCGAAAGCAGCGTCACCAGAATGAATCAATCAATCAACCATCCCCAATTCATCTGATGAGTTTGTAGTCGACTTAATCAATGGAGACGAGAAGAAGACGATACTTCCATCAACCAAATTCACCTCTTGACAAAGAACCTGAAGCACTTACCAGCGAACCAGTCCGAAACACGATTTTCATACTCATTTCCAGAATGCCTTGCCATGATTAGATTCTATCTAAAATTTTAAACCTTATTCATTCGCTTGTTACGACCGACAATCATCCCGGAATAATATAAGAAGTCAACGAACTTCGCGCTCAAGTAATCAATGTGGAGAATATGGTGCAAAACTTACCAGCTTCAACAACATCAACAGTACCACCATCACCAACAGCAACATCCGCATCCCACACCTGAACATCACAATCTATTCCACAAACATCAACATCATACGCACCATAGATATCAAGGAGTACCAACAGCAATGAACGATGAAGTATTGATCCATAACTTCATTAATATTCTGCGAAGAATATGTGGATCCTAATAATTAACGATGAAATATTGATCCATAACTTCATTAATATTCTGCGAAGAATATGTGGTTCCTAATAGTTTTAGACATTACTTATTCTAGCTCAAATCAAAAATCATATGAGTTTAATATCATATTAACTCATTAAATTCATGATTACATCTGAAGAAAATATATATGTAAGTATATTTTCATAAAGATTAAAATTAAAAATTCTTTCGTACAAATTGTTAATGGTGAAAATATTTTAACGGGTAGGTAATACCCGAGGAATATTTAGATTTCACATTAATAAGTTACACTGTACATTCTTCAATTCAGATTCAGCAGTCATTAACATCACTTCTCAAATTCACACATATACGTATCCGTTCACTAAAGAACAACTATTTTCATCCAAGTTCAATTTCATATTCGGATTTTGACCGATCAAAATCCAAGTCAAGATTTGACAAGTGGCATAATGAAGAAAATAATGAACAAAATAAAATTTATTAGTAACCAATTAATTAACTACGTAAAACTTTAAAACTATATTAATCAAATCCTAGCTAACTGTTCCTAGCTAACTGTTCCTATATGACTATTTCCTTAAAATTTACTAGTTTTGGTGGAACTATTGAACTATTGGACTATTGGACTACTATCATGGACAATTAAAAGGTATTAAAAGAGTAGGAAATATTAAATACAACACATTTCGATTTAAAAGATTGTAAATAAATTACATCTACTACAGTTAAATATTTCCTCAAGTTTGCCACTTGATTTTCATCTTAAACCTCATTTATATCTCGACAATTACAATCTACGTTCAAACCTTTTATGATTATTAAAAACACCTCAATCGATAAGATGTACCAACCACACTTCACCTACGGAAGAAAAGATTGGTGCACATAGATATGCACCTGAAAGTTCTCGGAAACTGAGAAAACGTTTAACGCGTAGCTATGCTAATCCCTTTAGCGGATTATTACCGAAGATAACTTTTCAATCTCTTTCCAAATTAGCCAATTTTGTCACAGCTCCAGCAAGTCAACTTCGACTTTTCGTTTAAAACAGCCTTATTATAACTTTGATATATGTGTGCTCTTTTATTGTTATCGGGGAACCTTTTATATTTCACCATATTACCATCAGCGTTTAATCATCTAAAAACACAATTCTCCTGAAACCACCTCGGATTGATAACCGATGATTCAGATATCGTAGCATTAAACGCAGAGGAAACAAAAAAATTGTAGATGGTCTAAACGGTCAAAAGTTTGATGATAAAGAAAGGAGTGTTAGGAACGCTCGATAGAAAATTTGGTACTGAAAAACAGATTGAGCAAACCATGAAGGAGACCAAGGCCAAATACAAGGACCATACCATATATTCAAAGAAACCAGGTAATTCTGGATCTGGTGAAACCTTCAACGAATATCTAGCTCCGTACTCATGTTAAAATCTTGCGGAAAATCTTTTTTCATCAACCATCGAACTTAGAAATTCTAAAATATCATCTTAAATATCTTCGATATTTTTGAGGATATTTTCATAAATATTCTCGTCTGAAATTATTCATCTCTTCGTGCTATCTATATTACATCATAAAGGAAACTACTTTAGTTTCTAAATTTCTTTAAAATTTAAAGTTTAAATTGTGAATGTTTTTGAAGTAGTGTTGGGAACTGAAGCATGAGTTAGTATAATATAATGACACTTGATCAACGTGATTATATTACGGTAATTTATGCTGAGTTTCTAATGGAACGTGATGATTCACAAAACATACCATCATCATGTGCCATTTACATGACTCTTGCATTTTGCTCAATCTCTAAACATATTAAGAACATATCTTCTTGATAGTTCTATCTTTTCGGATATTCTGGTAATTTGACAAATCAAGATCGTGCCATTACGAATTCCTTCTTAAAACATTAACTATGTTCATTCTGAATTTCATATCTACAAATTCTGGACCATTATTCGCTTGACTTAGAGTCGAGAAGAGAATAAAAAGGCAAAGAGCTCCGAAATATAAGGAAGGATATAAAGCCCAATGACAACACCGAAATTACAAACCGTGTATATCAATGCGCATAGCAATATAAAGACACGGGAGGATGAAAAACACTATAAACCCAAGGAAATTGTAGAAGTAAACAGCTTCCTCTGGTGATAGATGAAAAAGAAGAATGACAGATACAAAGGTCAGGAATATATCCAGAATTAGAACCGGATGGAGCATATTGACGAATGTTGTAGAAATATGATTTGGGAAAGAAAGAATAGAAGGTGTGAGTTGTAAGGAACCGACGGGGGTGGATTTATAGTAAGATATCCGACAGAGCAATCAAAACATAAGATCACATTTAAAGCGGATCCTAATTCCCTTGTTTACCAAAGAATCAAACCTTATTACAAAGATTTTCCCCAAACCTCTTGAACTTAGAAATCAATCCTATCTACGTCAAAAGATATGACGAATCTATACCTACTCATTTCACTCTTTGGTGATAGCTTCACTCGTACTCTTCACAAAATCAAATGGTTTTATCCATATTACTCAATCATGATAAAATTCTATTTATCAACTCATATTTGTCATGAAAACATTCTTATTGTTATCCATGACTACCTCTATCAAATTTCGGGGACGAAATTTCTTTAACAGGTAGGTACTGTGATGACCCGGAAATTTCCGATCAAATTTAAACTTTAATCTTTATATTTTTCTGACACGATAAGCAAAATCTGTAATGTTGAGTCTCAAAAAGTTTGAAACTATATTCATGTAATCAATTACCTTTGACCATGCTCAACGATTCACGAACATTTATGTGTATATTAGTATGTATATATAATATATAAATATTCAAATAGGTTATAATATAAAATAAGTAATACATAGTTAATGAAATGTATGGTTAACATATTATTGAGATTACAAGTTAAAATATAAATGTTATATTAATGTTATGATTATTACATTCATTGTTATCATTAATATTGTCATTAAAGTAAATATTTGTATTATCAATATTATTAAAATTATAAATCATTATTATTATCATTATTATAGTTATTAGAAAATAACACAATTTAATTATTACTATCAATAAGAATATTATTAATATCATTTTATGAATAGTAATAATATTATTATTATACTTGTATTATTATTAGTTAAAAATATTAAGGGTAATTTTATTATTCTATTTATTAAAAGATTAACTATAATGTATAAATATAAATTCATTTATAAATATAAAAGGAATACAAATAAATAAATAAATGCAGATGTATAAATACTGAAAAAATATATTTATACTGATACGCATATACAGATTTAATGTACAAATATAAAACAGATAAACATAAAATCTGTTTTCTTCCTCCTTTCGCTATCTGAATTATTTGAAGAATCCATCCAGTACCGATTCAGTTGCACATCCCCATCAACACTGTAATCCAATTTGGTTCTATCTTCAATCTGTTAGAAAACAAAACCCAAAAGTGTACGAAGTCTGATTCCATTCACCATCTGTTCCTATTTTTTCGCTTGTTCTTATTCCCGATTGACAAACCTGTCAGAGTATTGTTATAAGTCGATATCATGTTCACTACAAAGCAATCCCTCTCCTCTTCATGAACCCATCATCAACTCTTCCACCAAGAGACCATCACCATCTCATATCTCTCACCTCCTCTCTCTCTCTCTCTTTAATTTTTTCTTGTGTTTTCGTGAACCTTGAAAGCTATTATAGTTCCTGTCAACAATCTATCATCACTATTTTGCTACTGATTCTCGTATGATATGCTAACAGCTTCTATCATTCTGTCTTTCTCTTATGATCGATCAACACCACGAACCATGATTCAAACTGCTGCAACTCTTTTACTATTTCCTGTTTCCAATAACTGCTCGAAAACAACAACATTTACTGCCGAATATTTCTGTTTCTTCAACCTTTACAAACATTCAACAAACTATAAAATTCATTTAATAGATATTATAGATCGAAGAAGAAGATGAACAATAACGAACGATCTTGGTACCTGCTGCGTTTCCTTTTCTAATTCCATCCAGCTCTTGTTTGTCGATATATATATATATATATATATATATATATATATATATATATATATATATATATATATATATATATATATATATATATATATATATATATATATATATATATATATATATATATATATATATATATATATTCCTTTTGTTGTTCTCTTGATCCAATCTACAACTGCTTTCTTTGTTCCTATTAATTGAAGATGAATGGCAATGATGTTTATGAACTCACAGTGATTATAATATAAAGAGAATGATGAAAGGTTAGTGCGATGATTAGGTGTAAAGTCTTATAAAAAAAATAGATAAATGAAATAAAGAACCGAAACCCTTTTAGGGTTGTCGACATCTGATCTTGGTGTGCTGTGCGAATTACCAGAAAGTGAAACAGATTTAAATCTTGGATCAATTAAACCAGAAGTAGACTGTTAGGAGATTTTTTTTTGTTATGTGGGACGAACTCTAATTGGGCTATTAGCAGGCTAGTAGCAGGAAACAGTTTAATAATCGGGTTATATACATTCGGGGTGTTATTAACTTCAGAAAAACGGGAGTGGAGTAATGGTTAAGGTTGTTGTTGGTTATCAAGAGGTCATGGGTTCGAGTCCCGTATGGTGCAATTCTTTTTAGATAAGGGTATATACTCTTTAATCTTTATTATGTATTTCTATCATTATTATTATTACTATTATTATTATTGTTATAATTATTATCCTAAGTATTATCATAAATTTAATATTTATCATTATCATTGGTGTTATAATTATTATTATTAGTATTATTAATTACTATTACCATTAACATAACTTAAGATATTATCATTTTTGATATTAGTATTATCATTCCAAAATTATTAGTATTATCATTACTTAATATTATCATTATTATTACTAATATTAACATATATAATATTACTATTATAATTATAATTATGATCATTATTATTATTATTAACGTTATTATGAACATAATACAATTTAACATTAAAAATATTATTATAAGTATCATAATTACTCTTATTATTATTATTATCATAATCATAATTAAAAGTATTAGATCTATTATTATTATTACTATGAGTATTACTCTCGATATTATTGGTAATTTCAAAACTTCAATATTATTGTCACTATGATGAAAAGGTTTACTAATAATAGTATTATGAAAATAATACAAATTATTATTATTTTCGTAAATATTAGTATTAATATCATTTTAGACTTATTATTATTATTTTGAATAAAAGTATTATTACTAGGATTACCACTAGTAATAAGATTGTTATAATTATTATTATTATTAAGTATTATAAAATGATATCAAAATTATTAATTTTATTACCACTATTATTAAATTATCAATCATATTAAAACTACTAATGTTATCATTATATTTAATATTAGTATTATCATTATATTACTTCAAATATTATCTTAGTATTATTAAAATACTGTTTTAACAAACAAATGATTTACATATATATATATATATATATATATATATATATATATATATATATATATATATATATATATAATATATAAAACCTAACAAACTTAATATTTTATTTAGTTAAAATATATATAATAAATACACAGAACATATAAGTTATTAACATAAAAACGATATAACTAAGAAAGTTATATATATTTATTCGATTACAATTAAGTATATTAATAAGTACACAAATGATATAGGTTCGTGAATCTAAGGCCAACCTTACACTTGTTCATTGATGTTATATGTATTTTTACTACAAAATACAGTATGGTGAGTTTCATTTGCCTTTTTACCCTTTATATTTTTGAGCTGAGAATACATGCGCAACTTTTATATCTGTTTTACGAAATAGACACAAGTAATCGAAACTACATTCTATGTTGAATTATCAAACCGAATATGCCCCTTTTTAGCTTGGTAGCCTAAGAATTGGTGTTTTGACACCAATTGACGCGAATGCTAAAGATAGATCTATTTGGCCCAACGAGCCTCACTCGATACGGGGTGCTTTAGTACTTCGAATTATCATTCTGATGAGAGTTCTGGAGTTGATGGGGATATTCTTTATGCATGTTGTTAAGGTCGGTTACCAGGTGTTCGACATATGAATAATTTTTATCTCTGCAGTTTGCGAAATGCCTGATTTGAGATAGTTGTTATGAAAAATGAAATCTTGTGGTCTATTAAAATGATGAAAATGAAATGATTACTATAAACTAATGAACTCACCAATCTTTTGGTTGACACTTGAAAGCATGTTTATTCTCAGGTTTGAAAGAAATCTTCCGCTGTGCATTAGCTCATTTTAAAGATATTACTTGGAGTCATTCATGACATATTTCAAAAGATGTTGCATTCTAGTCGTTGAAGTTCATTAGAGATTATTATTAAGTAAATGACAGATTAGGTCATTTATAGTTTGGATATTATGAAATGGTATGCATGCCTGTCAACTTTCGATGTAAATGAAAGTTTGTCTTTTAAAACGAATGCAATGTTTGTAAAATGTATCATTTAGAGGTCAAGTACCTCGCGATGAAATCAACTATTGTGAATCATTTATAATCGATATGGACTTCGTCCGGATGGATTAGGAGCGGTCCTTTCAGCTTAAGCCCTTGATTAGGCGCGTGAGCGGCACGGAGCCACGTCAGCCCATGCCAAAGGCGGTTCCGGATACTTCGCATAACCAAATTAATCAGCATCTGACACGTGTTTTCGGGAATTTCGGACATTTTACGCCTATAAATAGACCCCCTGGGTCACCACATTTGACAAGTTAAGTTTAGTCAGAGAGTACACTTTCTCTCTCACACATTATTTGCTCACTCTAGAACTTTAACCGCCTAGCAACAGAACGCTAAACGGATCAATCTCAGCTTGGTCCAAAGACTGATAAGGCCACCCCGCGGATATCTCATCTGTGTTTCGGGTCTGCAAGGATTCTTTCCCTAGGGCAAACATCAGTTGAAAATAAATCGCTCAACGCTAGGCAGTTATAGTATTGTACTGGTACCTTTTAGCCGCTAGACGGAAAATAGTACCAACATATGACGTCATCCGTTTTAAATAATCACTCAACTCTCATGAGCAATATAGACAACGATCATGAAATAATTCATGTTGAAGCAAGCATGATACATAAGTAGCAAGCCGGACAATGGAGGAAAGCAGAAACTTTAGAAGATTGGAAACAAGAGTTAATTGCATTCCCTTTTTTGTTTAACACTAATAGAGTGCTCCAAGGTTTGACTTTTATAGGCAAGAGAAATTCAAACCCGGACAACTGCGGCTCACCTCACGGTCGACCGTGGGTCGACCGTGCAGGTCTCTGACTTCTGAATTTGTAGCCGTTTGAGATCTTTAACTTTTTCATTTTCCTTTATTGGATGACTGCAATTAGATACCAAAAACATCTGAAAAGACCTACATTACCCCTTTGACATGGATGTATTCTTTGAGGTTGACCTTGGCTTAAAGGAGGAAAGTCACATTATACTAGAGGTGTGTCATTGATTTCCCTTTAAGCAAATGCAGAATTTTGATCCCATGACAACCACAAACTTCCAAACTTCAAGTCACAAGTCTTCAAGCCTTTTGTCAACATTAGTTTTGCAAGTATATGCACTCATTGGTTACTTGCAACCTTCCAAATTACACCAACTTGTTTTTACATGAAGACTTTTGGGAGTTTACACTAAACTCTTATTAAGCATGTAATTAATGCTTAATGGTTAATCAAGTGGAGAGCATCTCTTTACTTGGTACTCAATGACCATCTTAAGTGTTTCATTACTTTTAATTTAGATTTAAAAATATACCCTTTGAAAAAGAACTTTTAGCGATACTTGTGTGTTTAACAATAATCATAAGCTAAAAGTATTATTAAGGCGTCATTAAGTGTGATTAACCAAGATTAGTGTTTTACTGACCAAAACTCATTATGTATTATTTTGATAAGTTTGGCAAAGATATTATTGTAAAAGCATATCCCAAAATAAGAGGAATAGTTGTTAGGTTGATATCTCTAGATGATTGTGTAGCGATGTATATAACCAGAGGAGAGCTAATAAACAATACACGGTTTATACTCTAATAATAAGTTCTTCGCTGATCCTTTTTCCTTTCTCAATTCTCTCGCCGCCTTTGTAAGTGTGAATACCTCTTTGCTCAAGAGCGGAGTAAAGATGATCTACGAAGTTCTTTCGAGAGTGGTATTAGTTGCAGACCTTATTTAGAGTGCAAATGTTGCTTAATTCACCAAATGAGTATGGAAAGTAATTGACGAAATGCAATATATAGTTCGTTAACTGAGTATCTATAAACTCAATTTAAGAACCACTTCAAATTGATTAATAATAGATGAAAACAAATAATGAGATTCTAAAGATTTCTAGCAAAAACTCAAGTTCCAAAAGTACAGCTTTGTGCTGACTCTCTAATATGCATTAAAACATATGATACATTTTATATAAGTTAATTAGCTTAATTCCTGAAAGAAAGAAGAATATAAATTTCACATTGCTATGGATCAAAAGGTTCTACAAATGTCCTCTGTTAGAAATTTAATTATTGTAATTGAGGAATTTAGTCTACACTTGTAAAATGTGTTAGGAGTTACAGAATGTAAAATTGATAGAATATCTGGACTCAAAAGTGGTTTCCAATATATACAGTATCATGATTTGATCTGCTTGAAATCTGACTAAGTGTTTTTCGTGCAATGTTTTCTACACAGCTTTGTGCTATGTCTTTTAGACAGCTTAATGCTATGTCTTCTAGACTACTTTGTGCTATGTCTTAGTCAGCTTGAAATTTGACTAAATGTTGGGTGATACCTCTTAGAGGCGTCACAAGTTTGTGTTACCTATCCTGACACCACAAGAGGTAGCACGAAAAAGCCTTAAGAGGTCGCACGAAAAAGCCTTAAGAGGCAACACGAAAAACACTTCACTACAGGAAATATCACCTATAGCGGCGCTAAAATAGCGCCACTTTTGGGTATGAAAGCGCCGCTGTAGATCTATTGTGGTGCTTTTGTGGCGCTTTTGCGAACGCTACTTAAACCTCGAAGCTTTAGATATTTTGTGGCGCTTTTTGTGGCACTTTTCAGTGGGACCCACAACCTTTTTATTAAAAGATAAAAGAAATTAAATTAGCATTTAGCAGTGCAAATTTGTGATGCAACAAGCGTCACAATTAATTTTATATAAATAATTATTAATTATAAAGATTTTATTATGTGACGAACTTTTAGCGGTTCAAAAAAGCGCCACTTTTGATGTTAATTTTACTAATTTTTTATATAAATAATAATTAAGCTGACCCTTTGGCACACATAGCGCCGCTAAAGAGTTCGAAAAAATTGGCAGCATTTTGCTGTAGTTGCTACTGCCAGCCTAGAAATTCCGGGCTCACATCCCTCAAAATCAAAACCTGTTTAACATTCTAAAAAATCGCAAAATCAACATAATATAACATCAACAAAAAGTTTAAAGCGTTAAATAGATGTCAAACGCTAACAACATACAAATTAAGTTTAAAGAGTTAACACTAATTGTTCAAAAGATGATTTAAGAGTTAACACTAATTGTTAAAATTCACCAAGTGTTTTGGTGCTACCTCTCATGAAGAGGCAGCACAAGAGGAAGCACAAGAGGCATCATGAAACACTTAGTACGAAATTTGAGAGTTAGCGTTTTGTCCAAGTTTGAATGATAGAAAGAAAAATTATTCTTGTGACCATGTTTGCTATAATTGTAGAAAGAATAATTCTTATATGATCGTAACCATTTTGAATTTTATGAGAGATATTTATGATGAGTCAATCGGTCAATTGATTTGAATTTTCATGATATATATATACATATACGAAACATAAATATTGTTTTTTTTTTTTTTTTTTTTTTTTTTTTTTTGAAAGGCAATGTTAGTGGTTAGATAAATATTGTTTTACGAAAGAGTTCTTGTTTTTTGCCAAAAATAATAACATAATTTTTGTTTTATCCCAAATTGATATTCGTGTAATCCAAACAATTCGTCCGAATTATTACTTCAGAAAAGTGATACCTTTCAGTGATGTATCCGATTATCGATTATTTTCCTTGCACGAACGGACTAAAACATCCAACACAATTAATATTTCATGTTTTGCGAAATCCATAGCATATATAGTAGAGTATTAACAGATACACTTCTAAAATCTGTTAGTAAAGCACTTTCCAAATAAAAATCTTGATATGGAAAATTCAACAAGGAGATTACTGAAATATTCATAACACTTTACTATCGATTTTGGTTTTGTGTCATAAAAACTTCCGGAAGGGATACCTTGATTTAACACGTCCATCTGCTAGTTTATGTAAAGATTTTAAACCGGACAAAGAAGCTTTTGAAAGTTCTTTACCGAACTCGAACGATATGTGATCAACAACAGTATTTATCAAATTTGTCGTCGCACGATCTCCCAACCCCTTCATCATCCCCAATACACGATCATTATTATTATTATTATCCTTTAAATCCATCGCTCCCAACCCCTCGATCATCCCCATCTCTGTTATGTCCGTGCTTGAACTAGTGTAACTTAACTCTCGTGAAATCTTATCAATAATTTGTTGGATTAATTTAGCTTCATGCCTTCATATTCAATAATCAATAGATATTATGCTATAATATTAATATTAAACAATAAATATTAATTCAATGAAATGAAATTAAAATTAAAATGATATATGAAAAAAGAACTAGAAACGTACCCATTAGCAACGCTCTTTAACTCCCATCCAGCTAATTCCGAAGCTTCTTTAAGAGCGTCTTTCCAATTCGAAGCAGTTTCTTCATTTTTAAGTTTTGCAAATGCTTTTCCAACTAGGCCACTTTGTTTGCGAACATCAGAGGGTTTAACATCATAGAAGATGGGGTAAACGGTTTTTTCTTGGATAATTTTCCGCCACTCCATAATGTACACAAGCTCATCTAAACACCAAGACGAAGATGCATAGTTTTTAGAAAATACGATTATGTGGAATTTCGAGTCTTGAATGGATGTAATAAGTTCGTCGCTGATCCTTTTTCCTTTCTCAATTCTCTCGTCGTCTTTGTAAGTACGAAGACCACTTTGCTCGAGAGCACAGTAAAGATGATCAACAAAGTTCTTTCGAGTGTCTTCACCTCTAAAACTTAAAAACAGATCATACTTAAAGCTATTGTGAACGGTTGAATTTGAAGCAGAAGACATTGATCAAAATATATATGCTTGATGGTTCTGGATAATGAATTTGGTTTTTGATGACAGAAAACTCTCAAAACCGTGATATTTATAATAGTTGGTAGACAATGGTTCAATTTTGTTATTATTTGAAAAATAATAAAAGGAATGAAAAGGAATTATCCGGAGTAACAAATGCCTGTTATAGTTTCTAACGTAATTTGTTTCTTTCTTTGTCTTCAATGATGATTTTAAGATGTATGTTTTGACAATTTTTTTTTAAAAGTCAAGTTGTTGGCATCGAATATTCTCATTTGCCACGCACGCACGCGCTTTCGGGCAGGAAACCCGAACCGCATTACAGGATCCGAAACTTATACCATCCCGAGGGGCAGGCGGTCGGACCTGGTTCCTGAATACGGGTCGGTTAAACCTTCCCCGGGGCAATTCGGCTTTCAGGAAATAAATCCCACGAATATTTTTAAGGAGAGAAACTCGAACTTGAGACCTCCCCACGCTCATCCCAATGCACAAGTGCAAAGGGGTGAACCACTGGACCACAAGGGTGAGTTCGTATGTTTTGACTAATACAATATGTTTAATGACTAAAACAGAAATTATATGAATTACAATTGATGAGAATACAATGTTATTCAAATAAACTAGTTTATAACCCGCGAATTCGCAGGATTATGAAACTAAACTTTTGATATAGTTTTAAATGATTTAAAAAATAATGACAATCTTTAATGCGTCTTTGAGATTTGTGTGTTCATTGGTTAGAGCCTCTAAAGGGTCCAAATGGCTTGGACTAGAGCCGGCTGAAAAAACTATTCAATATTGGTAAGAACGTCATTCCACATAATATATATCTATGTGAAACCTTTAAGATATATGAATGTAAAAGTGTACATTTAAAATGCATGTTTGAAGCTATGAGACAATAATGATAAAAAGTGTCCATTTTGCCGTATTACACATACTGTTACTATTGTAGAAAATTTGAATAGCTTCCATATATCAAGACAATGTGAATTATATAAGTCATAATGTAATTTCTATGTTGGCGCATGACCCATCGAGAATTGTAAAGTTGAAATTACCAATGCAATTCAAACTTGGGAAGTGCTCATGAGTAACCATGTCCTTAGTAAATTGCTATGCTACGAGCAAACATACTGATAGTGTACCCCACCTTCGGCCCGTTTACCAGCTTCGTAGTTTGCTTCGGAGGATTTGGCCACAATATATGGTACGAAGGAAACTTTGGCTACAATGAACGAGGTCCTGAAATCAGAGCAAGAATAGTGATCTTAGAACTCATAAAACCTCGGTCAATTACAAAGTCAAGCTAACGAAACTATTCCTAGCTCGGCTGCACGCCTGTACAACAAAGGAAAGGGACAAGCTCACTTTCCTCTGCAGGTTTACTAAAAGGGAAAGGTCAACTAATATTCCAAAACCATTGGGAACTAGCAAGCTCGTATAGGAAGCCGCTACATCCCACTTATAAATAGAAGAGAATGCAGGATACATTCCACATTCAACACACACACACACACACACACACACAGATAATAACACATCATGTTATATCATTTGCTTCGGTGGCGTAAAACAATCACCTGATTGTTACCTTCGGGGAATCGCCAACGAACAAAGCTAAACTATAACCACTCAATCTCCAACCTCAGTAACTTGTATATCCCTATTTCAATACTAATCTCCGGTTATTGTACAAACAATTGGCGCCAACCGTGAGACTCGCATCTTATTCATCTTGTTGAGCAAGAACCGACGTCATGGCGGACTCCAGTCACATACCTCCGTGTTTCACACCACCCAGAAACCCACAAACCACAGATTCAGCACAACTAGAGTTCTCAACTGTAGGGACCCTGACCAGGTCACCCGTCACTCTAACTGCATTTGTCTCAACAAACTATCACGGCTCACATTCCGCAGAGCCACCATCGTTTATAGATAAGACCTTTGTCTTAAATAATTACGATCACATCAGATCGGTGATAAGGAGTTTAAGGGACACAAGGATCTTGCAAAATAGAAGGGTGCTAACATACGAAAGCGAGGAATACGACGAGGAGCTGGAAATGGAACCTCCGAACCAAAACCCTTAGCCCAGGAGTTTGCCAACAAGCTCGTCAGCAGAAACTATAACTCAAACGAGGGAACCTACTGGTATACCTCAGGTAACCCTAACTATACCTACAACACCCCTCTATACCTGCAACGTGCCAGTTCCGACCGTGTCCATAACACCCTAAGTACCAAATAGACATATACTTCAGTCTCACTCGAGCTGGGGTAATGCCGGGCAACCAAACGAGTATGTATGGACCCAAGGAAACCCTTATGTCACTCCCAACATACCGTATGTAGAAACGGCCCCAACAGGCAATCTACCAAACGCCTCGGTGCAACTAGGGACCAACCACGCTTACTTCCAAAATTTGAACCCCCCACCTCAGCAAATGACAACCACCTGGATATATCCTCCTAACCAGGGGGGATGTGCTGCACCCACGGTCATCAGATATTACCTCTGATCGCGACTAACAACAACCTCTGGGTAAACCGAAAAACCCTGTTTGTACCTTACATCCAGCATTGTGCATTCCCCGATGGAATGAAAATCCTTGCGCACCTAATTTACTACGAAGGAAAGGATGATCAGGATGATTTCCTTAATATATTCGAAGTTGCGGCACGAATGGTCAAGTGGGACATACCTGTAGCATGTCACGCATTTTCTTACATGTTAAAGGGAGATGCAAGGGTTTGGTTTGACTCCTTACTAAAAGACTATGTAGCTAGCTTCGATGACCTGAAACGCCAATTTAGGTCTAAGTTTAGCCAACAAAAGCGACACAAAAAGAACCATGTGGCCGCCCATGGAATAAAGCAGAAAGATAGCGAAGGTTCTAGGGCCTTCCTTACTAGGTATACTAATGAAACCCAACAGATCCCCAACCTACCATAATCTCAAAGGATATCCGGGTTGCTATACGGATCTAGGTTCATACCCCTCATTGAACATCTTAGCCGAGACCTACCAAGCACCTACAAAGCTTTGTTAGAAAAAGCATATATATGGGTAGATGCAAAAGAAACAGCAGGTAACTTCATCCTAGATGATGCACCCATGAATAAGCGAAAAGAGAAATCAGAAAGAAGGGATGACAAACATGGTAGGAAAGAGGACAAGGGGAGATTCCACCCTTACCTAAGAGAAACCAGAGTTGGGATCTTGGAGGCGTTGATAAAAACCCCCAAGGAAATCCTAGCAAAACTAATAAGTTCAAAGATCCGGGAAAAATGTCCAACATAGGGAGGAACAGAGACATGAACAAGTTTTGTGACTTCCACAATGATTTTGGTCACGAAACGGATGAATGCTTCAACCTCAAAACAGCCATCGAGGAAGATGTTAAATCGGGAAAATTTTCCCATCTCATAAAAGGGATCCGAGAACCAAAGAAAGAGAGGGTACAGGAAAAGAGAACAGAAGCCACAAGGCAGGAAGCGGAAAATGTAATCTTGGCAATAGATTCACACCAGCCTAGCTTACAAGAAAAGAAAAAGAGGTCGCATCATCAGAGAATGGAGTGAAGTATCATTTTCAGCCCTTGATACTATATGTCCTTTGGACCTACCGGTCACCATCAATGGAAAAATCTTTGGCAGAGAAGTCCGAAGGATATATCTCGACAGCGAAAGTACTTGTGATATAATGTACGAGCATTGCTTCGATCGGTTAAGTCCCGCACTAAGAGATCGATTAGTTGCCCCTAGGGTACCATTAGTGGGATTCTCTGGAGAAAGATACTGGCCAATTGGGGAAATTGATCTCGACTTCACAATAGGCGAACCACCATTAACGAGAACCGAAACCATTGATTTCGTGGTAGTCCGAGCAAATTCTCCGCACAACATTTTTCTCGGGAGGGTGGCTTTGAAAAAGATGGGCATAATTGTCTCGACAGTGCATCAAATGGTCAAATTTCATACTCACGAAGGTATTGGAACCCCCGCCTCAACGTATGACAGGGATAACGTAATCTTGGCTATAAAAGAAACAATGAAAGAGCCGACCGAGTTCATCCTAGAAGTATCGGAGGAAGATCCCCAAGTAGAAAAGATATCAGTAAATTCGATGTTTCCAGATCAGGAGATCAGCATAGGGAAGAATTACCAACATCCACCAAGCAAAAACTTCGGAATCTATTGCAAGCCAATGTGGATGTATTCACATGGGGGAACAATGACATAACCGGGATACCATGAACCATCAATGTACAAGGGTAACCCTTTGTGACAGAACATCGACTCAACGAGCACAAGCACCTCGAACCGGTACATCAGAAGAAAAAAACCTAGCACTCGAAAGAGATGAAGCGGCCTGTAAGGAAGTAGAAGGCGTGCTAAAGGCAGGAATAATCTGCGAAGCTAAATATCCTTCGTGGGTCGCTAACCCCGTGATGGTAAAAACGTCAGACGGAGGGTGGAGAATGTGCATCGATTTCACCAACATCAACAAGGCATGCCCCAAAGATTGTTATCCCTTACCCGAAATCGATTGGAAAGTCGAATCCCTCAACGGATATCAATACAAGAGCTTCTTGGATGCTTACAAAGGGTATCACTAGATTAAAATGGCTAAGGAGGATTTAAAAAAAACATCCTTCTTCACTAGCAAGGGGATTTCTTGCTACCAAAAGATGCCCTTCTGACTAAAAATGCAGGAGCAACCTATCAAAGGCTCTTCGACAAAGCCTTTCATAACCAACTGGGGAGAAATCTAGAAGCCTACGTGGATGACATGGTAATCAAAAGCGGAAAAGAAGAAAATTTAATAGAAGACATCCAGGAAACTTTTGACAAGCTTCAGGCAATAAACATGAAACTAAACCTAAAGAAATGTTCCTTTAAAGTTGAGGAAGGGAAATTTCTTGGGTACTGCATCACCAGAAAGGGAATCCAAGCAAATCCAGAAAAGATAGACACGCTCAAGCAACTCCAAACCCCAGCAAACATAAAAGACATGCAGAGTTTGAATGGGAAATTGGCATCACTCAGCAGGTTCGTATCAAAGGGAGCAGAAAAGCAACTACCCTTCTTCATAATCTTGAAAGGATGCTTGGGAAAGAAGAAAATTGTCTGGAACGAAGAGGCTGAGAAGGCATTCGTTGAAATGAAGGAGTACATTGCCAAGCTCCCTACCTTGACTTCACCCGAAGAAGGAGAAACACACTTCATATACTTGGCTGCTTTGAAAGAGTGCATTAGCACAGTCTTGGTCACAAAACGAGAAAGAGTGCAAATACCGATATACTTCGTTAGTCGGGTACTTCAAGGAGTAGAGCTGAATTACCCAGAACTTGAGAAGCTCACCCTATCACTCGTCCATACAACTAGGAAACTCATAAGATACTTCCAAGCACACCAGATAATGGTGCTTACCAACAAACCAATCAGGCAAGTACTCTCAAAACTTGAAAAGTCGGGGAGAATGGCCAAATAGGCCATTGAGCTAGGTGAACATGACATTGAGTTCAGAGTCAGGCACGCAATCAAAGGACAAGTTCTGGCAGACTTTATCGCTGAAACAGATAGCATTGATGAAGAAGATACAAAGAACTCCACTCAAGTCATTACCCCGAAGGTTGAAAGTGAAGAATGAAAGTTGTACACTGATGGTGCATCGAGTTCTGATGGATCAGGTGCTGGTCTGATGTTAGTAAACCCCGAAGAAAAATAGTTTACTTATGCACTTCGTTTTGAATTCGCAACAACCAATAACGAAGCTGAATATGAAGCGCTACTCGCAGGACTCAGAATGGAGAAGGAATTAAAGATCCTCCACCTTCGTGCTTTCGTCGACTCACAACTAGTGGCTAACCAAATCATGGGCACTTTTGAGGCTCGGCAACCCACCATCCAACACTACTTGACAAAAGCGATGGAACTAATCGAAAGCTTTAAAAGTTTAGACATCGAACACGTCCGACGAAGTCAAAATAAGAAGGCATATGTGCTGAGTAAACTCGCTTCGTTGACATTTGAACATCTTGCAAAAGAAGTCTTGGTGGAGGTACTAGAAAAAAAATCGATCCTAGAAGAAGAAGTGAATGACCTCATACAAGAAGACGAGGTAACATGGATGACTCCACTGCAAGTGTATCTTGAAACAGGAAAATTACCAGAGGATAAAAATGAAGCAAGGAAGATAAGGATAAAAGCACCCTTCTACAAAATTATGAACGGAGCGCTATACCGAAGTTCCTTCCTCATTCCATGGCTTTGATGTGTGGGGCCAAAGCAAGCAACTGTTATAATTCAAGAGATGCATGAAGAGATATGCAGTCTTCATGCAGGACCAAGGTCAGTAGTCGCAAAAATCATGAGACTAGGATATTACTGGCCTACGATGCACCATGATGCAAAGATGTTGCTACAAGCTTGTGAATCTTGTCAAATCCACTCGAATGTCCTGAGACTGCCAAAGCAAGAACTAGTCTCTATTATCTCAGCATGGCCATTCATGAAATGGGGGATATACATTGTTAGACCCATCAACGATACCCCCGGAAGTCCAAGATTCCTACTGGTAGTAATTGATTACTTTCCAAGTGGGCCGAAGCAAAACCCTTAGCGGAAATCACTGGTAAGCAAGTAGAAAAGTTTGTTTGGGAACACATCGTATGCAGGTTTGGAGTTCCCCAAGAAATAGTCTCAGATAATGGAAAACAGTTTGCAGAGGGGGTTTTCTCAAAATTCTGCGAACGATTGAAAATTCAGCAAAACTTCACCTCGGTATATCATCCCTAAGGTAACGGACAGGTGGAAGTAACCAACCGAGACATAATCAAGGGAATTGAGAAATGCTTAGGCAAATGCAGAAAGGGATGGGTTGATGAGCTTCCCTTGGTGTTATGGGCACACAGGACAACACCGAAGCGAAGCAACGGAGAAACACCCTATAGTCTCGTATACGGAATAGAAGCTATCCTTCCCGCTAAGATACAAATGCTAACAGAAAGAACAGCGAACAATGTGAACAATGAGAGAATCTTCGAGTCAATTTGGATCTACTCGAAGAAAGAAGAGAGGCGGCTTTGATTCGCGAGGCCTCATACAAACGAACGATTGAAGGTTATTACAACAAAAGAGTAAAGCCCTAGACTCTGGTGAGAGGCTATGTCCTAAGGTTAAACAGCGCAAGTAAGGTAGAGTATGAAGGAAAATTAGGACCAAATTGGGAAGGACCCTATGTAATTTCACAAGTGCTGGGAAAAGGCTTCTACAAATTGGAAACAATAGCTGGCAAACCCATACCAAGGACATGGAATGGAACCAACCTCCGAAAGTTTTATCATGAAATGTCTTATATCTTTTCCTTTTTAACATATAGTTGAAAGATGCAATATCGGTAGTTGAAGCCTACAAACTTCCTACACAGAACTTAACGAATTTCTTACAACTATTTTTGATAAACTAATGTCTTAACAGAATTAAATTCCATATAAGGAATTATGTGAGAAAAATGACAGCGGAAACATAAATAGCCGTGTCATAATCCACATCATACCGAGCAACGAAGCAAAAATATGCTTCGCAATACTCGACGTAAGGAAAAAAGTTTTCCTTAAAAGTGATCACTGTATAACCATCCTGCAGGTAGAGAGTTTTTACCCACCTATGCAGGATAAAATCCATAGTAAACATATAAGAAAAGCATGCTAAATTAAAAACAAAGGAACTAGATTTATAAGATACATAACCATTGTTCAAACAAAAGAGCAACAGAGCCCAGGAACCTAAGCCAATTTATAAAAGATGATAATTGTTTTAAACGATTACACACAACAACTAATTAACAGGAGCATCAACTTTCCCCACTTCTCCCATAGCCTCAGGAACTTCCACAAGAGTTTCTTCATCATCGTGAGCTTCAGGAACAACAGTAGCTAGTGTTTTCAAAAGATCACAAGGTTTGGCATCCAACTTGGCAGAGATAGTCTTAACATAATCAAATTTAGCTTGTTCGAGCTCATCAAAAGTAGCATCAACCATCGCCTTTCCCTGATCTGTATAATTAGCAAAGTCACCAAGCTGCACAACCCCTTTTGATGCCAAATCTAATAACCCGTCCTAATCCATCCGGACTAAGTCCATATCGATTATAAACGAATCACAATAGTTGGTAACATTACGAGGTGCTTGACCTCTATATGATACATTTTACAAACGTTGCATTTGTTTTTAAAAGACAACCTTTCATTACATCAAAAGTTGACATGTACGCCTACCATTTCATAATATTCAAATGACCTAATCTGTCATTTACTTAATAATAATCTCTAATGAACTTCAATGACTCGAATGAAACGTCTTTTTGAAATATGGCATGAATGGCCCCAAGTAATATCCTTAATATGAGCTAATGAACAGCGGAAGATTTCTTTAATTCCTGAGAATAAACATGCTTTAAAACGTCAACATAAAGTTGGTGAGATATAGGTTTGATGCTAGCAGCGTTATAACTATGGACCATAAGATTTCATATATTTAAACATAATACACTCACAAGTGTATGGAAAGCATTCTAAGAGTTGAGCACTTGGTAACCATACTTAACATTTAATCATCGTCGCATATTCTTATATTGTAATGACCCGGAAATTTCCGACCAAATTTAAACTTTAATCTTTATATATTTCCAACACGATAAGCAAAATCTGTAATGTTGAGTCTCAAAAAGTTTTGAAATCTATATTCATGTAATCAATTACCCTTTGACCATGCCTAATGATTCACGAACAATTGTTTGTAAATAAATATATAGATATAAATATAAAAATATGTATATATATATATACTATTTAAATTAATAATATACAGAATAATTAAATTGCTATTAAAATGAATATTTATATATATGTAAATATATGCACATGGTTGCTATATCTAATTAATATTATGGATATGAAATATATAAGTATTAAACAATTGATATGTGTTATTATGCATAATAGATATTATTAAATACTACATACTTAATAATATGTAAAATCAATATATTAAATTACTAGGAGACAAAATATAATTGCCATATTTATAATATTAGTACTTTCATTAATATAAAGATTTATGCTAAAACCAGTATTATTAATAATAATAAAATGATTACATATATATTGTGATACATGTAATTGTTATTGTATTATTATTTGATTATCATCCAATTAACTATCGTGATTTTTAATTATATTATGATTATTATCATTTTAATTATTATAATTTAAAAAGTTATTATTAGTAATATCATTATTTAGCATTATCATTAAGAATCAATATATTTTTATTATTATTATTATTATCATAAAAATAATACAATTTATTAATATTATCATTAAAAATATCAATTTTAACATTATTAATAATAATTATTATTACCAATATTCTTATTGCTATTTTTATTATTATCACTATTATATATCAATAAAACAAATTATTAATATTGTTATTAATAATATCATTAAGAATATTATTATAACTATTAAGCTAGTATCTTAAAAATTGTTATTATTAGTATAATTATTATTAATATTATTATTATGTTATTATTATTAATAATAATCAGTATATTTTATTTAATAATAATAGAAATTTATATTTTTATAAAAATTATGTTTTTACAAATAAAAATCGAATATATATATAGAAATCAAGATCTGTTCTATATCCTTTTCAAAATTTTAAATGATTTGAAATTCCTGTATCTGATTATTGAAAAGTTATCCACAGATTGGTATGATTCTGATAGCAATCTTAATCACTTTTATTTTTTTTTTCTATTTTATTTTCTTTTTATCGTCCTTATTATCCAATTCTTGCTACCCGTCCCTATCTATTTCTATTATTTTCTTTAGCTCGATTTCTTCTGTCTCTAATCTGGTTGCAAGAGTGAATTCAGTCACAGATAAAAACGAATTTGGGTCATTATCTGCTTTATGTATTTTCTATTTTTTTCTTTCACTGATTAATTGTTGCCTGTCGAGTTCCTTTACTATAAAACAAACAAATAACACATACTATTAGACAAAAACTATTCTGTTGTTTCACAATTACGATCATATATCAACTGTAAGTGTTTAATTCGATTGAATTAAACACATTCAAACGACACCCATCTAAATACCTCTGTTCTTAACCATTTTTCTAATACATCGAGTGTGAGCTTAATTTTAAGAATCCTTTAATACAGTTCTGTTGTAAACCTTTCGTTTAATCTATCTGTCAAGTTTCATCTTCCAAATCTTCTTAACAAATTCTAATTTTAAAGTCAAAGTTCTGATTTCAAAAATTCAACATATGTTCTTCATCCAAATTCGAACTGGATTCGATGTTTCTGAATCAATTGTTAATTTGAAAAGTTTCTAAGGATGATATGAAAACTTTTTCATGTTATAAACGTAATCTAAAATGGCATCAATTTCAAAATCACGGATAGTGTTTATAATTTTTTTCAAACAGTCGCTGTTTCTTTTCATTTTTTTTATTGTTTCCGGTTCTGATAATTTAAATCATATAAATAAATTGTTTTCTGTTTCTATTAAAATCATAAAACCATTTTTTTTTTAAGTTTTGTTGATGTTGATAAATGGAAACCTGGTCGACTAATCCATAGAAGATGATGACAGACAGATAGGTGTTTTATTTAATACTTTGGGGTATAAATTAGAGAAAGTACGAATGGAGCAATGGTTTAAGTGGACGTTGGGTGTGCGAGTGGTCATAAGTTCGAGCCCCGTCGTGGGCATATTTTTTTACAAACAGTTTTGAAGGTATATCTTATTACCAAAAATTGTTATTAATATTATTATTGTTATTCTAATTAGTATTATAACTATTAATGTTATTATTTATCCCTTATCATTATTAATATAATTATTACCTTTATCAGTAAAACCAAGGTATTATAACTATTATCATTTTTAACAAAATTAATATTTTTAATGAATATATGAAATATATATTATATATATTATTAATATAAAAAGAATATAACTAATGAATTTACAAATATATATATATATATATATATATATATATATATATATAAAGTTGTTCGAATTCAATTATGTGTTTTAATATAATTACAACTAATATAGGTTCGTGAATCCGAGGCCAACCTTGCACATGTTAAATGATGTTATATGTATTTTTACTACAAAATACAGTATGGTGAGTATATAGTCCTATTTTTAAACTCTAAATATTTCGGGATGAGAATACATGCATTTTATGATTACGTTATAGACACAAGTGATCAAAATATATATATTCTACGTTGGGTTGTGTTACTGGCATACTTCCCTGTAGCTTGGTAACTACTATTTACATGGGGTAGTGTAAACGCGAATCCTGTTGATAGATCTATTGGGCCTGACAACCCCAACCGGGCTAGACGACCAGTTTTTAACGGTTGCACAGTACTTCGTTTTGTATATTACACTTGGTATGGTGTAAGATGTTATATGAAAGGGAATATGCGACGATGATTAATAGTTAAGTATGGTTACCAAGTGCTCAACCACTTCGAATATTTATTTTTATACACTTGCGGGTGTATGGATATTTATGGGAACTGAAATCTTGTGGTCTATATTTATAACGCTGCTAGCTCTTAAACCTATATCTCACCAACCTTTTGGTTGACATTTTAAAGCATGTTTATTCTCAGGTTTGAAAGAAATCTTCCGCTGTGCATTAGCTCATTTTAAGGATAATACTTGGAGTCGTACATGACATATTTCAAAAGACGTTGCATTTGAGTCATTGGAGTTCATTAAAGATTATTATTAAGTAAATTGCAGATTAGGTCATTTTTAGTTGGATATTATGATATGATATACATATATGTCAACTTTTGATGTAATGAAAGGTTGTCTTTTAAAAATAAATGCGACGTTTGTAAAATGTATCATATAGAGGTCAAGTACCTCGCGATGTAATCATATGTTATTGTATTCGTCCCTATGGATTGGGTCAGGTTGTCTCATGTGGTATCAGAGCGGTGGTCTTAGCGAACCAGGTCTTGCAATAGTGTGTCTAACTGGTAGTTGTTAGGATACATTAGTGAGTCTGGACTTCGACCGTGTCTGCATGTCAAAAGTTTTGCTTATCATTTCTAGTCGAAAATCATCTACTTATCATCCTTAGGAAATTGCCTGCTTATCATTCTTAAGTCTAGACACATCTTACTGCATTTATTGCATAATAGTGTATAGACGAATTCTTATCCTAACATATCTGTTACTGTGGACTTTGGCTGATATCTTTTCAAAGATTCTCCGTAATCTATGGGATTTTGGTATTATATATACATATGTAAATTATGTATTAAAAAATACCAAATCTAACTTCTATAATCTATTCCATACCAAAAATTCATTTCCCCGATTATACAAGATGGATTCCGCATTTAGTTCGAATTCCTCAGACTCCGACAGCTACGCCGATATGGATTTCCATTCGGGCTCCGAAAGCAGCGTCACCGGAATGGATCAACCAATTTCCCATCACCTATTCTGGATGAATTGGGGATGGGTTCGTAATATACTAAATCACTGGAGACAAGAAGAAGGTGATCCATTCCATCCACCAAATTGCCCTCTTGGCGATGAACCTGAAGCACTTACCGGCAAACCTATTCGAAACACCATTTTCTCCCTCATTTCTAGAGTATCTCGTCAAAATTATATACTATCCCATATTTCGAATCTTGTTCATTCGCTCGCTCCAACCGCCAATCATCCCGGTATAATAGAAGAAGTCAACGAGCTTCGCGCTCGAGTAGTGGCTTTAGAGAATATGGTGTGAAGGTTATAAACACCAGCAGCAGCACCGGCAGCATAACCAGTACCGCCGGTAACATCAACATCGCAATCCTCAGTACCAGCATCATCACCAGCATCAACGGCATCACCATCATCAACGCCGACAGTACCCTTATCAAAACCCCAATCACAACCGCGTCGTAAACCTCAACATCACAATTTGTACCTCGGATATCAACATCACACACCTCAATATTTCCATCTGTACTTTGAGTATGATCTTTGTTCTATACATCATTTTACATCGATTATCTTCGCTTTACGTATCGTTTTACCTCATTTATCTTCGCTCGACATGGCGAATATGTAATTTCTAAAGTTTTAGAGATTATGTAATCTAGTATTAACGATAAATCAAATGAGTTTAATATCTTATTGACTCATTAGATCCATGATTACATCCGAAGAAAATATATATGCAAGTATATTTTCATAAAGATTGTAATTAAAAATTCTTTCATACAAACTGTTAATGATGAAAATATTTTAACGGGTAGGTAACACCCGAGGAATATTTAGATTTCACATTAATAAGTTACACTGTACATTTTTCGAAATCTGATTCGACAGTCATTTCCTATCCTACTCACATTCACAGAGATACAAGTCCGTTCGCCACAGAATAATAATTTCCATTCAAATTTCATATTTGGATTTTGACCTATCAGAATCCAACAAGTGGCATAATGAAGAAAACATCGGATAAAATAAAATTTGTAGAAACAAACAAATTAACTAATTGAAATTTTGTTAAGATTCCACGCTAACTGTTCCAGCTAACTATTCCTAGCTAACTGGTTACATTTTATTTATCGCACTTTAATTATCGCAATTTTATTTATCGTCATTTAATTTCTGTTATTTACTTTTACGCACTTTAAATCGGGACGCATGTACACAATACGTCGGATTAATTCTGAGACAATACGTTGTACACGGGTCATGATATATATTTATTTATTTTACGCACTTTAAATAACGGGACACGTATACAAGGTTTCGACCTATCATATCGACCCATCTATATACATATTTCGGAACAACCATAGAAACTCTATATGTGAATGTTGGAGTTGGCTATACAGGGTTGAGGTTGATTCCAAAATATATATATGGTTTGAGTTGTGATCAATACTGAGACCGGTACACGGGTCACGATACGTATTAAATTAATTTGAATATTATATATTAAATTATATATGAATGCATTAGACTATTGGACAATTGGACTATTGGACTGCTAACTTTGGACAATTAAAATGAATTAAAATATTGATTATAACATATGAAACTAAATAATTCTTCAATTTTGCCACTTGAATTCATCTTAAACCTCATTTGTACCTCGACAGTTACAATCCGCGTTAAAATCTTTTCATGATTCTTGAAAACACCTCAACCGAGAAGTTGAACCAACCGCACTTCATCTACGGAAGAAAAGATTTATGCACCCGAAAAACTCTTGAACCCAAATTCATAGTTTAACACATATCTGTGTTGAATCCTTTGCCATTTATTAGCAAAAACAACCTTATGATTCCTTTTCAAAGTAACCAATTTTGTCACAGCTCCAGCAAGTTAACTTTGACTTCTCAGTAAGACTAGTCTTAGTATAACCTCGATATATATATACGTTATCCTTTCGCCGTCGTTACCGGAGAACCTTTTATATTCCACGACAGCATCAGCAGATGTACCAGCAGCTCGTCATCTCTTTGGCGGAATCCGCAATCAGTATTTTGAAAAGCTCGCAGAACATCTCTAGTTATATCTATAACGTCTACCCCTAAGAATTTCATACTTCGGATGTGAAGTTTCTGAAAAACACCCTGAATTGCGAAGTAGTTCTTGAAATGCTGATGAAGCAGCAAAAACTGTAAACGACTTTAACAAGTCAAAATTTGATGATAAAGTACAGTGTGTTGATAAAGCTCAGAAAAAGAAAAAGTTTGGAACTGAAAAACGGATTGAGCAAAGTATGAAAGAGGCTGTGGATAAATCACAAGGACTGAACCTGCCTTCAAAGAATCCAAATGATTCCGTGTCTGTTGAAATCGTCAGCAAACACCTTATTCCTCATTCTAAACCTTCACAGACAAATCTTCCTCATCATCCATCGATGATAGAAAATCTAAGATATCATCGTGCCTTTAATTATAAATATCCTCGATATTTCTGAAGATATTTTCATAAGCATTCTTATCTGAGATCATTTATCTCTCCGTAATATCTGCGTTACAACATAAAAGAAACTGTGTTGGTTTCTAAATTATGAAACCTCAGATTTTAAAATATGATTGTTTTGAAGTAGTGTTGGGAACTGATGCATGAATTAGTATATTATAATGACACTTGATCAACGTCATTATATTACAGTAAGTCATGTTGAGTTTCTAATGGAATGTGATGATTCACAGTACCATCATCATGTGCCATGTTACACGACTCTTACATTCTATTTAATTCCTAAAAATATCAAGAAAATATTTCTTGATGATTCGGTCTTTTCCAGGATATTCTGGTAATTTGACAAATCAAAATCGTTCCATTACCATTTCTTTCTTAGAGCATTAGCTATGTTCATTCCGAATTTTATACTTACAAATTCCGGACCATTACTCGCTTGACTCGAAGTAGGGAAGAGAAAACGAAAGCATGAGGCTCTGAAAAATAACGAAGAATACAAAGGCCGATGACAACCCAGAAATTACAAACCGTGTATATCAATACGTATTGCAACGTAAAGACACGGGAGAATTAAAAACATTATAATTCCAAGGAAATGATAGAAGTGAATAGATTCTTCTGGCGGTAGATGAAAGAGAAGAATGAAAGATATGAAAGTTAGAAGTATAACAAGAATCAGAGTGGGACGGAGCATATTGGCGAATGTCTTAAAGTAGGAATTAAGGAGAAAGAGTAGAAGATGTGATTTGTGGAAAATAAGGAAACGAAGGGGTGGATTTATAGTGAAATATCTGACAAAGCAATTGAAACAGATTATTGCATATAATCAAAGAAGATCTTGATTTCACTAATCATTAAAGAACCAAATCTTATTACGTAAGATTTTCTTTAAATTCCTTAAATCCCAGAAATCAATAGTAACTACGTCATCGGTTGAAACGAATATATTTATTTACTCATTTCACTCTTTTGTGATAGCTTCACTCGTACGCTTCACATGATCGAATCATTTTATCTATATCTCTCAATAATTATAAAACTCCATTATTACCTCATATTCGTCATGAAAACATTCCTATTGTTATCCATAACGACCTCTATCAAATTTCGGGGACGAAATTTCTTTAACGGGTAGGTACTGTAATGACCCAGAAATTTCCGACCAAATTTAAACTTTAATCTTTATATATTTCTGACACGATAAGCAAAATCTGTAATGTTGAGTCTCAAAAAGTTTTGAAATCTATATTCATGTAATCAATTACCCTTTGACCATGCCTAATGATTCACGAACAATTGTTTGTAAATAAATATATAGATATAAATATAAAAATATGTATATATATATACTATTTAAATTAATAATATACAGAATAATTAAATTGCTATTAAAATGAATATTTATATATATATGTAAATATATGCACATGGTTGCTATATCTAATTAATATTATGGATATGAAATATATAAGTATTAAACAATTGATATGTGTTATTATGCATAATAGATATTATTAAATACTACCTACTTAATAATATGTAAAATCAATATATTAAATTACTAGGAGACAAAATATAATTGCCATATTTATAATATTAGTACTTTCATTAATATAAAGATTTATGCGAAAACTAGTATTATTAATAATAATAAAATGATTACATATAGATTATGATACATGTAATTGTTATTGTATTATTATTTGATTATCATCCAATTAACTATCGTGATTTTTAATTATATTATGATTATTATCATTTTAATTATTATAATTTAAATGTTATTATTAGTAATATCATTATTTAGCATTATCATTAAGAATCAATATATTTTTATTATTATTATTATTATCATAAAAATAATACAATTTATTAATATTATCATTAAAAATATCAATTTTAACATTATTAATAATAATTATTATTACCAATATTCTTATTGCTATTTTTATTATTATCACTATTATATATCAATAAAACAAATTATTAATATTGTTATTAATAATATCATTAAGAATATTATTATAACTATTAAGCTAGTATCTTAAAAATTGTTATTATTAGTATAATTATTATTAATATTATTATTATGTTATTATTATTAATAATAATCAGTATATTTTATTTAATAATAATAGAAATTTATCTTTTTATAAAAATTATGTTTTTACAAATAAAAATCGAATATATATATAGAAATCAAGATCTGTTCTATATCCTTTTCAAAATTTTAAATGATTTGAAATTCCTGTATCTGATTATTGAAAAGTTATCCACAGATTGGTACGATTCTGATAGCAATCTTAATCACTTTTATGTTTTTTTTCTATTTTATTTTCTTTCAATCGTCCTTATTATCCAATTCTTGCTACTCGTCCCTATCTATTTCTATTATTTTCTTTAGCTCGATTCCTTCTGTCTCTAATCTAGTTGCAAGAGTGAATTCAATCACAGATAAAAACGAATTTGGGTCATTATCTGCTTTATGTATTTTCTATTTTTTCTTTCACTGATTAATTGTTGCCTGTCGAGTTCCTTTACTTTAAAACAAACAAATAACACATACTATTAGACAAAAACTATTCTGTTGTTTCACAATTACGATCATATATCAACTGTAAGTGTTTAATTCGATTGAATTAAAAACATTCAAATGACACCCATCTAAATACCTCTGTTCTTAACCATTTTTCTAATACATCGAATGTGAGCTTAATTTTAAGAATCCTTTAATACAGTTCTGTTGTAAAACTTTCATTTAATCTATCTGCCAATTTTCATCTTTCAAATCTTCTTAACAAATTCTAATTTTAAAGTCAAAGTTCTGATTTCAAAAAGTCAACATATGTTCTTCATCCAAATTCGAACTGGATTCGATGTTTCTGAATCAATTGTTAATTTGAAAAGTTTCTAAGGATGATATGAAAACTTTTTCATGTTATAAACGTAATCTAAAACGGCATCAATTTCAAAATCACGGATAGTGTTTATAATTTTTTTCAAACAGTCGCTGTTTCTTTTCATTTTTTTTATTGTTTCCGGTTCTGATAATTTAAATCATATAAATAAATTGTTTTCTGTTTCTATTACAAATCATAAAACCATTTTTTTTAAGTTTTGTTGATGTTGATAAATGGAAACCTGGTCGACTAATCCATGGAAGATGATGACAGACAGATAGGTGTTTTATTTAATACTTTGGGGTATAAATTAGAGAAAGTACGAATGGAGCAATGGTTTAAGTGGACGTTGGGTGTGCGAGTGGTCATGAGTTTGAGCCCCGTCGTGGGCATATTTTTTTACAAACAGTTTTGAAGGTATATCTTATTACCAAAAATTGTTATTAATATTATTATTGTTATTCTAATTAGTATTATAACTATTAATGTTATTATTTATCCCTTATCATTATTAATATAATTATTACCTTTATCAGTAAAACCAAGGTATTATAACTATTATCATTTTTAACAAAATTAATATTTTTAATGAATATATGAAATATATATTATTAATATAAAAAGAATATAACTAATGAATTTATATATATATATATATATATATATATATATATATATATATATATATATATATATATATATATATATATATATATATATATATATATATATATATATATATATATATAAAGTTGTTCGAATTCAATTATGTGTTTTAATATAATTACAACTAATATAGGTTCGTGAATCCGAGGCCAACCTTGCACATGTTAAATGATGTTATATGTATTTTTACTACAAAATACAGTATGGTGAGTATATAGTCCCATTTTTAAACTCTAAATATTCTGGGATGAGAATACATGCATTTTATGATTACGTTATTGACACAAGTGATCAAAATATATATATTCTACGTTGGGTTGTGTTACTACTTTCCTGTAGCTTGGTAACTACTATTTACATGGGGTAGTGTAAACGCGAATCCTGTTGATAGATCTATCGGGCCTGACAACCCCAACCGGGCTGGACGACCAGTTTTTAACAGTTGCACAGTACTTCGTTTTATATATTACACTTGGTATGGTGTAAGATGTTATATGAAAGGGAATATGCTACGATGATTAATAGTTAAGTATGGTTACCAAGTGCTCAACCACTTAGAATATTTATTTTTATACACTTGCGAGTGTATGGATATTTATGGAAACTGAAATCTTGTGGTCTATATTTATAACGCTGCTAGCTCTTAAACCTATATCTCACCAACCTTTTGGTTGACATTTTAAAGCATGTTTATTCTCAGGTTTGAAAGAAATCTTCCGCTGTGCATTAGCTCATTTTAAGGATAATACTTGGAGTCATACATGACATATTTCAAAAGACGTTGCATTTGAGTCGTTGGAGTTCATTAAAGATTATTATTAAGTAAATGGCAGATTAGGTCATTTTTAGTTGGATATTATGATATGATATACATAAATGTCAACTTTTGATGTAATGAAAGGTTGTCTTTTAAAAATAAATGCAACGTTTGTAAAATGTATCATATAGAGGTCAAGTACCTTGCGATGTAATCATATGTTATTGTATTCGTCCCTATGGATTGGGTCGGGTCGTCTCATATATATATAACATCGCTACACCGTACCAAGTGTAGTATACAAAACGAAGTACTGTGCAACCGTTAAAAACTGGTCGTCGAGCCCGGTTGGGGTTGTCAGGCCCGATAGATCTATCAACAGGATTCACGTTTACACTACCCCATGTAAATAGTAGTTAAAGAAATATGCCATGGTACAACTGAAAGTAGAATATATTTTTGATCACTTGTGTCCATAACGTAAATCATAAAATGCATGTATTCTCATCCCAAAATATTTAGAGTTTAAAAAGGGACTATATACTCACCATACTGTATTTTGTAGTAAAAATACATATAACATCTTTGAAGAATTGTAAGGTTGGCCTTGGATTCACGAACCTATATCATTTATATATATATATTAACACATATAATTGTATTCGAACAAATTTATATATCATTATTAGTGATATAATTGTTATATTTAACATTTTATAGGTTTTATTAATTAACTAAGTATATTTATTTTATATATACTTTTAAAATATTATATAGTTATGTTATATGTATTAAATATATTTTTATATAATAAATATTTATTTATTATAATATTAATAATAGGATTAATATTAATAATAACGTTACTTATAATAATAATGATAATACTGATAATAATGTTAGTATTGAAAATAAAGATGATAATGTTACTAAAATATATAAAATTTTTAATAATGATAGTAATAATAACAAGATAAAAAGGTTGTACTATTTTTACAATAAAAACACTAATCTTTGATAAAAATTCTTAATACTAATAATACTTAATAATAATAATAATAATAATAATAATAATTATAATAATAATAATAATTATAATTCTAATACTTAATGATAATAATATTTAAATGATACAATTAACAATAATAACTATATAAATAATAATAATAATAATAATAATAATAATAATAATAATAATAATAATAATATTAATAATAATAATAATAATAATAATAATAATAATAATAATAATAATAATAATGAAATTGAAAAATTAAAAGTGTATACCCTCTTTGAAGCTTTTCCAAAAATATTTGCCCATGACGGGACTCAAACTCGAGACCTCACGCTCACCCAAAACACGCCTAACCGTCCCACCAAATTCCGTTTTTCTGATTTAATTACAATCTAAATTGATATATCACGTTCCTTTTCCTTTTTCCATTTTCTTCCTCTTCTTTGTAAATTGAATCAACCAGATATCAAACAATCAATCTCTCAGCGAGTTACACAATTAATTTAGAACTTGTGATAAGAACAAAATTCGTTTTATTGTGAAGGATTGAATTAACAGAAAAGAAATAAAATAAAATAATAAAAAATAGGCAGCAGTAGGAAGAAAACACGATGAACACCCATTCATTGATTTTGAAATTCAGACACTTTTAGATGATAGTTACAGAATTAAAAGTGTTTTAAATGATTCTCAGAAACTTTAAGATTCATAAATTTCAACAGAAACAACCCAAAAATCTTCAATTTGATCTTTAAAATCTTCGTTTGACTTTTTACTCAAAAGCTTGACTCGTAAAATTCGAAATCAATACCTTAAATTGTGACATGAAACTTTGCAGGTAGTATAAAGACTTGATTTAGATCACAACTGTATTTTTAGTTTTTGAAAATTTATTCAAATCGAACTTTTGATAAAATTAAATCAAGAACAGGATCGACTCCCTATACTGCTTCAGCTTTTCCCTTTTCTTCTGTTTAAATTCGCGAATACTAACAGAGTTTCTATAGTGTAAGTGATTAATTGATGATGTAACATAAATTTTTCGATCGTGTTTTGTAGCAAAGGAGAAGATGAATTGAGTTCACGGGTTTAATAGAAAAGGAAGAGGAAAGAAAAAAATAATAATCAGATAGTGATATATGGATAGGGGTGGTCAGTATTTGGTTTGAAACCGTGGAACCCGAAAACCAAACCGAAACCAAACCGGAAAAAAACCAAACCGAATTTGATAAATGGTTTTCGGATCGCGTCAAACCGAAACCGAATTTGAATTCGGTTTTCGGTTTTGAAAATTCTGAATTCGGTTTAACCGAAAACCGATTTCAAAACCGAATTCAAATTTTTTATATATTTAATTTGTATATTTATGTTTTAGTGTCATTATAATTTGGGATTCAATCAATAAAATATGTTCTCACCCATATGAAGATTCGGTAGCTCACATTATAATTATGTTACTTAAATTATTATGTTCTTCTTCTTAGTAACAGAAGCAGTAAACGTCATAATTAAGCTATAAATATTAATAAATCATAGAATTCTTGATAATTTAATAATACGTCATTGTTTTAGGATATAAATAACTAAGACATCAGTAACGCCACAATTAAACTACCAACGTTCTCAGTTTTTTCATAATATTCGATTTTAACCGAAAACCGAACCGAATCCGAATTTGAATTCGGTTTTCGGTTTGGTTCGGTTTTAACTTTGAATTCGGTTTTCGGTTTTCGGTTTTGCCTAAAAAAATTTCAAAACCGAATACACCGAACCGAATAAACCGAACAAACCGAAAACCGAACTGATAAACACCCCTATATATGGAGATAACTGATGCGATTAATGTATCTCAATATATAGCTGTTTCCTTCTTTTTTTTTATAAATTAAACTAATATTAATATTTATTAATTAATAATTATAATTATATTGATAATAATAATCTAAATAAAAATAATACTGATTTCCTAATATGTATCTCTATATGTCTATTTGTTTTTATCTATCTCTATACATGTATAACTCTTATATTTATGTATTTATTTATATTTATTTATTTATTTTTTTTATTTTTTTTATAATTAATATAATAATATAATAATTTTATCTCAAAGTAAAATTTAAGATCATTTATATAATAGAAATTATTATATATAACGTTTATTTTAATTTCCTTACACTTTCTATATCTAAATATCGATCGAATCAAATAAAAAGTTTTACTATTGTTTACTTAACTAATTTGAAATAGTATATATATATATATATATATATATATATATATATATATATATATATAAATATATACATAAACACATTTTATTTAAATATTTATTTTTATTAATATCACGGACCGTTATCATTTACAGTTTGTCAAAAGGTTTCTAGAAAAATTCCAACTTTTAAGATAACGTTAAAACCTTTATTCTTATTAAAATAATTCGTTAATAATTTGACAAAAGTGGTTTCAGATATTTATAAAATTATATTCCTTTTTAAAGAAGACGTGACATTTAAATCATATTACATAATTTCTAAAATTCCTAATAATAACAGATAACTATATTAAACTTAATACTTACACCTTGACATGTAGTAAAATATATTATCTTTTACTCTTACCGATAAATCTTATATCGAAACCAATTACGTTTATGTAAAGTATTATATCTAATACACATAATTGTTCGTGAATCGTCGGTCATGGTCAAAGGGTAATTGATTACCTAAATATAAATTTCAAACTTTCTAGACTGACCATTACAGATTTTTCTTATCGTGTCGGAAACATATAAAGACTAAGGTTTAAATGTGGTCGGAAATTTCCGGGTCATTACAGTACCTACCCGTTAAAGAAATTTCGTCCCCGAAATTTGATAGAGGTCGTCATGGATAACAATAAGAATGTTTTCATGACGAATATGAGGTAATAATGGAGTTTTATCATTATTGAAAGATATAGATAAAACGATTCGATTATGTGAAGCGTACAAGTGAAGCTATCACAAAAGAGTGAAATGAGTAAGTAAATATATTCGTTCCAACCGATGACGTAGTTACTATTGATTTCCGGGATTTAAGGGATTTAAAGAAAATCTTACGTAATAAGATTTGGTTCTTTAGTGATTAGGGAAATCAGGATCTTCTTTGATTATATGCAATAATCTGTTTCGATTGCTTTGTCAGATATTTCACTATAAATCCATCCCTTCGTTTCCTTATTTTCCACAACTCACATCTTCTACTCTTTCTCCTTAATTCCTACTTTAAGACATTCGCCAATATGCTCCATCCCATTCTGATCCTTGATATACTCTTAATTTTCACATCTGTCATCCTTCTCTTTCATCTACCACCGGAGGATCTTATTTACTTTTACTATTATCTTGGGATTATAGTGTTATTAATTTTCCCGTGCCTTTACGTGACAATACGTATTGGTATGCACGGTTTGTAGTTTCGGGGTTGTTATTTGGTTTTATATCTTCCCTTATATTTCGATGCCCCTACTTCTGTCTTCCATAATCATTGTCATCCACAGTTAATGCTCTCTCCTATTTGCTGCGATTTATACTCCAATTTCTATTCTTGAAGCTTTATTCTTTCGTTTCCTCTTTCCGTCCTTGAGTCAAGCGAGCAATGGTCCAGAATTCGCAGGTATGAAATTTGGAATGAACATAGCTAGTGCTCTCAGAAATAAATGGTAATGGCACGATTTTGATTTGTCAAATTACCAGAATATCCTGGAAAAGACCGAATCATCAAGAAAATATTTTCTTGATATGTTTAGAGATTAGATAGAATGTAAGAGTCGTGTAAATGGCACATGATGACGGTACTGTGAATCATCACATTCCATTAGAAACTCAACATAACTTACTGTAATATAATGACGTTGATCAAGTGTCATTATATTATACTAATTCATGCTTCAGTTCCCAACACTACTTCAAAACATTCATATTTTAAACTCGAAGGTTTCAGAATTTAGAAACTAACACAGTTTCTTTTATGTTGTAACGCAGATATTACGGAGAGATAAATGATCTCAGATAAGAATAGTTGTGAAAATATCTCCAGTAATATGGAGAATATGTATAATGGAAGATACGAAGATATCTTATAATATTTAAGATAAGATGATGATGAAGAATATCATCTGGATAGGTTTAGAATAAGAAGTGTGATGTTTACTAACGAATTCAGCAGACACTGAATCATTTGAATCCTTTGAAGGCAGGTTCAGTCTTTGTGATTTATCCACAGCCTCTTTCATACTTTGCTCAATCCATTTTCCAGTTCCAAACCTTTTCTTTTTCTCAGCTTTACCACCATACTATTCTTTATCATCAAACTTTTGACTGTTAAAGTCGTTTACAGTTTTTGCTGCTTCATCAGCGTTTCGAGAACTAGTCTGTAGTTCAGGGTGTTTTTCAGAAACTTCACATTCGAAGTATGTAATTCTTAGGGATAGACGTTAGAGGTATAACTGGAGAAGTTCTGCGAGATTTTTCAAAATACTGATTGCTGATTTCGCCAAAGGGATGACGAGCTGCTGGTACATCTGCTGATGATGTCGTGGAATATAAAAGGTTCTCCGATAAGGACGGTGAAAGGACAACGTATATATGTCGAGGTTATAATAAGACTAGTCTTACTGAGAAGTCGAAGTTGACTTGTTGGAGCTGTAACAAAATTGGCTACTTTGAAAAGGAGTCATAAGGTTGTTTTTGCTAATAAATGATAAAGAATTCGACGCGGTACGTGTTAAACTATGAATTTGGATTCGAGAGTTTTTCAGGTGCATAACTATATGCATAAATCTTCTCTTCCGTTGATGAAGTGCGGTTAATTCATTCTCTCGATTGAGATGTTTTCAAGAATCATGAAAAGTTTGAACGCGGATTGTAATCGTCAAGATACGAATGAGGTTTAAGATGAAATCAAGTGGCAAACTTGAAGAATTGTTTAGTTTCATATGTTATAATCGATATTTTAATTCATTTTAATTGTCCAAAGTTAGTAGTCCAATAGTCCAATAGTTCATATATAGTTTAATATATAATATTCGAATTAATTAATACGTATCGTGAGCCGTGTACCGGTCTCAGTATTGATCACAACTCAAACTATATATATATTTTGGAATCAACCTCAACCCTGTATAGCTATCTCCGTCATTTGCATATAGAGTGTCTATGGTTGTTCCAAGATAGATATATAGATGGGTCAATATGATATGTCGAAACCTTGTATACGTGTCCCGTTATTTAAAGTGCGTAAAATAAATAAATATGTATCATGACCCGTGTACAACTTATTGTCTCAAAATTAATCCGACGTATTGTGTACATGTGTCCCGATGGTATGTAAAGTGCATAAAATAAATAACAGAAATTAAATGACGATAAATAAAATTGCGAGAATGTAAATTGCAGTAAATAAAATGTAACCAGTTAGCTAGGAACAGTTAGCGTGGATTCTTAACAAAATTCCAATTAGTTAATTCATTTGTTTCTAACAAATTTTATTTTGTACGATGTTTTCTTCATTATGCCACTTGTTGGATTCTGATAGGTCAAAATCCAAATATGTAATTTGAATGGAAATGATTGTTCTGTGGTGAACGGATACGTATATCGGTGGTTGTAAGTAGGATAGTAAATGACCGTTGAATCAGATTCGAAGAATGTACAGTGTAACTTATTAATGTGAAATCTAAATATTCCTCGGGTACTACCTACCCGTTAAAATATTTTCATCATTAACAGTTTGTACGAAAGAATTTTTAATTACAATCTTTATGAAAATATACCTACATATATATTTTCTTCAGATGTAATCATGGATTTAATGAGTCAATAAGATATTAAACTCATTTGATTTATCGTTATTACTAGATTACATGATCTCTAAAACATTAGAGATTACATAATCACCATGTCGAACGAAAATAAATGAGATAGTACGATACGTAAAGCGAAGATAATCGATGTAGAATGATGTGTAGAACAAAGATCATACTCAAAGTACAGATGGTAATATTGTGGCGTGTGATGTTGATATCCGAGGTACAGATTGTGATGTTGAAGTTTACGACGTGGTTGTGGTTGGGGGTGATAAGGGTACTGTCGGCGTTGATGATGGTGGTACGGATTATGCTGCTGGTGCTGCTGCTGGTGTTTGTAACCCTCGTACCATATTTTCTAAAGCCACTACTCGCGCGCGAAGCTCGTTGACTTCTTCTATTATACCGGGATGATTGGCGGTTGGAGCGAGCGGATGAATAAGATTCGAGATATGGGATAGTATATAATCGTGACGAGAAACTTTAGAAATGAGAGAGAAAATGGTGTTTCGAATAGGTTCACCGGTAAGTGCTTCAGGTTCATCGCCAAGAGGGCAATTTGGTGAATGGAATGGATCACCTTCTTCTTATCTCCAGTGATTTAGTATATTACGAACCCATCCCCAATTCATCCAGAATAGATGATGGGAAATTGGTTGATCCATTCCGGTGACGCTGCTTTCAGAGCCCGAATGGAAATCCATATCGGCGTAGCTGTCGGAGTCTGAGGAATTCGAACTAGATGTGGAATCCATCTTTTATAATCGGGGAAATGAATTTTTGGTATGGAATAGATTATAGGAGTTAGATTTGGTATTCTTCAATACATAATTCACATATGTATATATAATACCAAAATCCCGTAAATTACGGAGAATCTTTGAAAAGATGTCAGCCAAAGTTCACAGTAACAGATGTGTTAAGATAAGAATTCGTCTATCCACTATTATGCAATAAATGCAGTAAAACGCGTCTAGACTTAAGATGATGAGCAGGTAATTTCCTAAGGATGATAAGCAGATAATTTCTGACTAGAAATGATAAGCAAAACTTTTGAAATGCAGACACGGTCGAAGTCCAGACTCACTAATCCATCCTAACGGCTTATCAGTTAGACACACTAATTCAAACCTGGTTCGCTAAGACCAACGCTCTGATACCAACTCTAATAACCCGTCCTAATCCATCCGGACGAAGTCCATATCGATTATAAACGAATCACAATAGTTGGTTACATTGCGAGGTGCTTAACCTCTATATGATACATTTTACAAACGTTGCATTTGTTTTTAAAAGACAACCTTTCATTACATCAAAAGTTTACATGTACGCCTACCATTTCATAATATTCAAATGACCTAATCTGTCATTTACTTAATAATAATCTCTAATGAACTTCAATGACTCGAATGCAATGTCTTTTTGAAATATGGCATGAATGGCCCCAAGTAATATCCTTAATATGAGCTAATGCACAGCGGAAGATTTCTTTAATTCCTGAGAATAAACATGCTTTAAAACGTCAACATAAAGTTGGTGAGATATAGGTTTGATGCTAGCAGCGTTATAACTATGGACCACAAGATTTCATATATTTAAACATAATACACTCACAAGTGTATGAAAAGCATTCTAAGAGTTAAGCACTTGGTAACCATACTTAACATTTAATCATCGTCGCATATTCTTATATATATAACATCGCTACACCATACCAAGTGTAGTATACAAAATGAAGTACTGTGCAACCGTTAAAGACTGGTCGTCCAGCCCGGTTGGGGTTGTCAGCCCGATAGATCTATCAACAGGATTCACGTTTACACTACCCCATGTAAATAGTAGTTAAAGAAATATGCCATGGTACAACTCAACGTAGAATATATTTTTGATCACTTGTGTCCATAACGTAAATCATAAAATGCATGTATTATCATCCCAAAATATTTAGAGTTTAAAAAGGGACTATATACTCACCATACTGTATTTTGTAGTAAAAATACATATAACATCTTTGAAGAATTGTAAGGTTGGCCTTGGATTCACGAACCTATATCATTTAAATATATATTAACACATATAATTGTATTCGAACAAATTTATATATCATTATTAGTGATATAATTGTTATATTTAACATTTTATAGGTTTTATTAATTAACTAAGTATATTTATTTTATATATACTTTTAAAATATTATATAGTTATGTTATATGTATTAAATATATTTTTATATAATAAATATTTATTTGTTATAATATTAATAATAGGATTAATATTAATAATAACGTTACTTATAATAATAATGATAATACTGATAATAATATTAGTATTGATAATAAAGATGAAAATGTTACTAAAATATATAAAAATTTTAATAATGATAGTAATAATAACAAGATAAAAAGGTTGTACTATTTTTATAATAAAAACACTAATCTTCGATAAAAATTCTTAATACTAATAATACTTAATAATAATACTAATAATAATTATAATTCTAATACTTAATGATAATAATACTTAAATGATACAATTAACAATAATAACTATATTAATAATAATTATAATAATAATAATAATAATAATAATAATAATAATAATAATAATAATAATAATAATAATAATAATAATAATAATAATAATAATAATAATAATGAAATTGAAAAATTAAAAGTGTATACCCTCTTTAAAGCTTTTCCAAAAATATTTTCCCATGACGGGACTCAAACCCGAGACCTCACGCTCACCCAAAACACGCCTAACCATCCCACCAATTTCTGTTTTTCTGATTTAATTACAATCTAAATTGATATATCACGTTCCGTTTCCTATTTCCATTTTCTTCCTCTTCTTTGTAAATTGAATCGACCAGATATCAAACAATCAATCTCTCAGCGAGTTACACAGTTAATTTAGAACTTGTGATAAGAACAAAATTCGTTTTATTGTGAAGGATTGAATTAACAGAAAAGAAATAAAAAAAAATAAAAAAAATAAGCAGCAACGGGAAGAAAACACGATGAACACCCATTCGTTGATTTTGAAATTCAGACACTTTTAGATGATAGTTATGAAATGTCCCGTTCTTATTGATTAAAAACGTTCCATATTAATTGATTTCGTTGCGAGGTTTTGACCTCTATATGAGACGTTTTTCAAAGACTGCATTCATTTTAAAACAAACCATAACCTTTATTTCATCAATAAAGGTTTAAAAAGCTTTACGTAGATTATCAAATAATGATAATCTAAAATATCCTGTTTACACACGACCATTACATAATGGTTTACAATACAAATATGTTACAACAAAATAAGTTTCTTGAATGCAGTTTTTACACAATATCATACAAGCATGGACTCCAAATCTCGTCCTTATTTAAGTATGCGACAGCGGAAGCTCTTAATAATCACCTGAGAATAAACATGCTTAAAACGTCAACAAAAATGTTGGTGAGTTATAGGTTTAACCTATATATATCAAATCATAATAATAGACCACAAGATTTCATATTTCAATACACATCCCATACATAGATATAAAAATCATTCATATGGTGAACACCTGGTAACCGACATTAACAAGATGCATATATAAGAATATCCCCATCATTCCGGGACACCCTTCGGATATGATATAAATTTCGAAGTACTAAAGCATCCGGTACTTTGGATGGGGTTTGTTAAGCCCAATAGATCTATCTTTAGGATTCGCGTCAATTAGGGTGTCTGTTCCCTAATTCTTAGATTACCAGACTTAATAAAAAGGGGCATATTCGATTTCGATAATTCAACCATAGAATGTAGTTTCACTTACTTGTGTCTATTTTGTAAATCATTTATAAAACCTGCATGTATTCTCATCCCAAAAATATTAGATTTTAAAAGTGGGACTATAACTCACTTTTACAGATTTTTACTTCGTCGGGAAGTAAGACTTGGCCACTGGTTGATTCACGAACCTATAACAATATATACATATATATCAAAGTATGTCCAAAATATATTTACAACACTTTTAATATATTTTGATGTTTTAAGTTTATTAAGTCAGCTGTCCTCGTTAGTAACCTACAACTAGTTGTCCACAGTTAGATGTACAGAAATAAATCGATAAATATTATCTTGAATCAATCCACGACCCAGTGTATACGTATCTCAGTATTGATCACAACTCAAACTATATATATTTTGGAATCAACCTCAACCCTGTATAGCTAACTCCAACATTCACATATAGAGTGTCTATGGTTGTTCCGAAATATATATAGATGTGTCGACATGATAGGTCGAAACATTGTATACGTGTCTATGGTATCTCAAGATTACATAATATATAATACAAGTTGATTAAGTTATGGTTGGAATAGATTTGTTACCAATTTTCACGTAGCTAAAATGAGAAAAATTATCCAATCTTGTTTTACCCATAACTTCTTCATTTTAAATCCGTTTTGAGTGAATCAAATTGCTATGGTTTCATATTGAATCTAAACAAAAAAAGTATAGGTTTCTAGTCGGAAAAATAAGTTACAAGTCGTTTTTGTAAAGGTAGTCATTTCAGTCGAAAGAACGACGTCTAGATGACCATTTTAGAAAACATACTTCCACTTTGAGTTTAACCATAATTTTTGGATATAGTTTCATGTTCATAATAAAAATCATTTTCTCAGAATAACAACTTTTAAATCAAAGTTTATCATAGTTTTTAATTAACTAACCCAAAACAGCCCGCGGTGTTACTACGACGGCGTAAATCCGGTTTTACGGTGTTTTTCGTGTTTCCAGGTTTTAAATCATTAAGTTAGCATATCATATAGATATAGAACATGTGTTTAGTTGATTTTAAAAGTCAAGTTAGAAGGATTAACTTTTGTTTGCGAACAAGTTTAGAATTAACTAAACTATGTTCTAGTGATTACAAGTTTAAACCTTCGAATAAGATAGCTTTATATGTATGAATCGAATGATGTTATGAACATCATTACTACCTTAAGTTCCTTGGATGAACCTACTGGAAAAGAGAAAAATGGATCTAGCTTCAATGGATCCTTGGATGGCTCAAAGTTCTTGAAGCAAAATCATGACACGAAAACAAGTTCAAGTAAGATCATCACTTGAAATAAGATTGTTATAGTTATAGAAATTGAACCAAAGTTTGAATATGATTATTACCTTGTATTAGAATGATAACCTACTGTAAGAAACAAAGATTTCTTGAGGTTGGATGATCACCTTACAAGATTGGAAGTGAGCTAGCAAACTTGAAAGTATTCTTGATTTTATGAAACTAGAACTTTTGGAATTTATGAAGAACACTTAGAACTTGAAGATAGAACTTGAGAGAGTTCAATTAGATGAAGAAAATTGAAGAATGAAAGTGTTTGTAGGTGTTTTTGGTCGTTGGTGTATGGATTAGATATAAAGGATATGTAATTTTGTTTTCATGTAAATAAGTCATGAATGATTACTCATATTTTTGTAATCTTATGAGATATTTCATGCTAGTTGCCAAATGATGGTTCCCACATGTGTTAGGTGACTCACATGGGCTGCTAAGAGCTGATCATTGGAGTGTATATACCAATAGTACATACATCTAAAAGCTGTGTATTGTACGAGTACGAATACGGGTGCATACGAGTAGAATTGTTGATGAAACTGAACGAGAATGTAATTGTAAGCATTTTTGTTAAGTAGAAGTATTTTGATAAGTGTATTGAAGTCTTTCAAAAGTGTATAAATACATATTAAAACACTACATGTATATACATTTTAACTGAGTCGTTAAGTCATCGTTAGTCGTTACATGTAAGTGTTGTTTTGAAACCTTTAGGTTAACGATCTTGTTAAATGTTGTTAACCCAATGTTTATAATATCAAATGAGATTTTAAATTATTATATTATCATGATATTATCATGTATGAATATCTCTTAATATGATATATATACATTAAATGTCTTTACAACGATAATCGTTACATATATGTCTCGTTTAAAAATCATTAAGTTAGTAGTCTTGTTTTTACATATGTAGTTCATTGTTAATATACTTAATGATATGTTTACTTATCATAGTTTCATGTTAACTATATATATATCCATATATATGTCATCATATATTTTTTACAAGTTTTAACGTTCGTGAATCACCGGTCAACTTGGGTGGTCAATTGTCTATATGAAACATATTTCAATTAATCAAGTCTTAACAAGTTTGATTACTTAACATGTTGGAAACATTTAATCATGTAAATATTAATCTCAATTAATATATATAAACATGGAAAAGTTCGGGTCACTACAGTACCTACCCGTTAAATAAATTTCGTCCCGAAATTTTAAGCTGTTGAAGGTGTTGACGAATCTTCTGGAAATAGATGCGGGTATTTCTTCTTCATCTGATCTTCACGCTCCCAGGTGAACTCGGGTCCTCTACGAGCATTCCATCGAACCTTAACAATTGGTATCTTGTTTTGCTTAAGTCTTTTAACCTCACGATCCATTATTTCGACGGGTTCTTCGATGAATTGAAGTTTTTCGTTGATTTGGATTTCATCTAACGGAATAGTGAGATCTTCTTTAGCAAAACATTTCTTTAAATTCGAGACGTGGAAAGTGTTATGTACAGCCGCGAGTTGTTGAGGTAACTCTAGTCGGTAAGCTACTGGTCCGACACGATCAATAATCTTGAATGGTCCAATATACCTTGGATTTAATTTCCCCCGTTTACCAAATCGAACAACGCCTTTCCAAGGTGCAACTTTAAGCATGACCATCTCTCCAATTTCAAATTCTATATCTTTTCTTTTAATGTCAGCGTAGCTCTTTTGTCGACTTTGGGCGGTTTTCAACCGTTGTTGAATTTGGATGATCTTCTCGGTAGTTTCTTGTATAATCTCCGGACCCGTAATCTGTCTATCCCCCACTTCACTCCAACAAATCGGAGACCTGCACTTTCTACCATAAAGTGCTTCAAACGGCGCCATCTCAATGCTTGAATGGTAGCTGTTGTTGTAGGAAAATTCTGCTAATGGTAGATGTCGATCCCAACTGTTTCCGAAATCAATAACACATGCTCGTAGCATGTCTTCAAGCGTTTGTATCGTTCTTTCGCTCTGCCCATCAGTTTGTGGATGATAGGCAGTACTCATGTCTAGACGAGTTCCTAATGCTTGCTGTAATGTCTGCCAGAATCTTGAAATAAATCTGCCATCCCTATCAGAGATAATAGAGATTGGTATTCCATGTCTGGAGACGACTTCCTTCAAATACAGTCGTGCTAACTTCTCCATCTTGTCATCTTCTCTTACTGGCAGGAAGTGTGCTGATTTGGTGAGACGATCAACTATTACCCAAATAGTATCAAAACCACTTGCAGTCCTTGGCAATTTAGTGATGAAATCCATGGTAATGTTTTCCCATTTCCATTCTGGGATTTCGGGTTGTTGAAGTAGACCTGATGGTTTCTGATGCTCAGCTTTGACCTTAGAACACGTCAAACATTCTCCTACGTATTTAGCAACATCGACTTTCATACCCGGCCACCAAAAATGTTTCTTGAGATCCTTGTACATCTTCCCCGTTCCAGGATGTATTGAGTATCTAGTTTTATGAGCTTCTCTAAGTACCATTTCTCTCATATCTCCAAATTTTGGTACCTAAATCCTTTCAGCCCTATACCGGGTTCCGTCTTCCCGAATATTAAGATGCTTCTCCGATCCTTTGGGTATTTCATCCTTTAAATTTCCCTCTTTTAAAACTCCTTGTTGCGCCTCCTTTATTTGAGTAGTAAGGTTATTATGAATCATTATATTCATAGATTTTACTCGAATGGGTTCTCTGTCCTTCCTGCTCAAGGCATCGGCTACCACATTTGCCTTCCCTGGGTGGTAATGAATCTCAAAGTCGTAATCATTCAACAATTCAATCCACCTACGCTGCCTCATATTCAGTTGTTTCTGATTAAATATGTGTTGAAGACTTTTGTGGTCGGTATATATAATACTTTTGACCCCATATAAGTAGTGCCTCCAAGTCTTTAATGCAAAAACAACCGCGCCTAATTCCAAATCATGCGTCGTATAATTTTGTTCGTGAATCTTCAATTGTCTAGACGCATAAGCAATCACCTTCGTTCGTTGCATTAATACACAACCGAGACCTTGCTTTGATGCATCACAATAAATCACAAAATCATCATTCCCTTCAGGCAATGACAATATAGGTGCCGTAGTTAGCTTTTTCTTCAATAACTGAAACGCTTTCTCTTGTTCATCATTCCATTCAAATTTCTTCCCTTTATGCGTTAATGCAGTCAAGGGTTTTGCTATTCTGGAAAAGTCTTGGATGAACCTTCTGTAGTAACCAGCTAGTCCTAAAAACTGGCGTATGTGTTTCGGAGTTTTCGGGGTTTCCCACTTTTCAACAGTTTCTATCTTTGTCGGATCCACCTTAATACCTTCTTTGTTCACTATGTGACCGAGGAATTGAACTTCTTCCAACCAAAATGCACACTTTGAAAACTTAGCGTACAATTCTTCCTTCCTCAATACTTCTAACACCTTTCTCAAATGTTCACCGTGTTCTTGGTCATTCTTTGAGTAAATAAGTATGTCATCAATGAAAACAATGACAAACTTGTCAAGGTATGGTCCACACACTCGGTTCATAAGGTCCATGAACACAGCTGGTGCATTAGTTAAACCAAATGGCATGACCATAAACTCGTAATGACCGTAACGTGTTCTGAAAGCAGTCTTTGGAATATCATCTTCTTTCACCCGCATTTGATGATACCCGGAACGTAAGTCAATCTTTGAATAAACAGACGAGCCTTGTAGTTGATCAAATAAGTCGTCGATTCTCGGTAGTGGGTAGCGGTTCTTGATGGTAAGTTTGTTCAACTCTCGGTAGTCGATACACAACCTGAATGTACCATCTTTCTTCTTGACAAACAAAACAGGAGCTCCCCACGGTGATGTGCTTGGTCGAATGAAACCACACTCTAAAAGTTCTTGTAATTGGCTTTGCAGTTCTTTCATCTCGCTGGGTGCGAGTCTGTAAGGAGCACGAGCTATTGGTGCAGCTCCTGGTACAAGATCTATTTGAAATTCAACGGATCGATGTGAGGGTAATCCCGGTAATTCTTTCGGAAATACATCGGGAAATTCTTTTGCAATGGGAACATCATTGATGCTCTTTTCTTCAGTTTGTACTTTCTCGACGTGTGCTAGAACAGCATAGCAGCCTTTTCTTATTAGTTTTTGTGCCTTCAAATTACTAATAAGATGTAGCTTCGTGTTGCCCTTTTCTCCGTACACCATTAAGGGTTTTCCTTTTTCTCGTATAATGCGAATTGCATTTTTGTAACAAACGATCTCCGCTTTCACTTCTTTCAACCAGTCCATACCGATTATCACATCAAAACTCCCTAACTCTACTGGTATCAAATCAATCTTAAATGTTTCGCTAACCAGTTTAATTTCTCGATTCCGACATATATTATCTGCAGAAATTAATTTACCATTTGCTAATTCGAGTAAAAATTTACTATCCAAAGGCGTCAATGGACAACTTAATTTAGCACAAAAATCTCTACTCATATAGCTTCTATCCGCACCCGAATCAAATAAAACGTAAGCAGATTTATTGTCAATAAGAAACGTACCCGTAACAAGCTCCGGGTCTTCCTGTGCCTCTGCCGCATTAATATTGAAAACTCTTCCACGGCCTTGTCCATTCGTGTTCTCCTGGTTCGGACAATTTCTAATAATGTGGCCTGGTTTTCCACATTTATAACAAACTACATTGGCATAACTTGCTCCGACACTACTTGCTCCGCCATTACTCGTTCCGACACCATTTGTTCCTTTCGTTCTATTAACCCCTGGTCCGTAGACCTCACACTTCGCCGCGCTATGACCATTTCTTTTACACTTGTTGCAAAATTTGGTGCAGAACCCAGAGTGATTCTTTTCACACCTTTGGCATAGTTGCTTCTGATTGTTGTTGTTGTTGCGGTTATTATTGTTGTTGGGATGATTGTTGTAGTTGCTGTTGTTGTTGTTGTTGTTGTTGTTGTTGTTGGGCCGTTTGTTGTAGTTGCGATTGATGTTGCGATTGTTGGGATAATTGTTGCGATTATTGTTGTAATTGCTGTTGTTGTTGTATTGGTGATTCTTATCACCGTTTTCCTCCCACTTTCTTTTGACTTGCTTCACATTGGCCTCTTCAGCAGTCTGTTCTTTAATTCTTTCTTCAATCTGGTTCACTAGTTTGTGAGCCATTCTACATGCCTGTTGTATGGAGGCGGGCTCGTGTGAACTTATATCTTCTTGGATTCTTTCCGGTAATCCTTTCACAAATGCGTCGATCTTCTCTTCCTCATCTTCGAATGCTCCCGGACACAATAGGCACAATTCTGTGAATCGTCTTTCGTACGTGGTAATATCAAATCCTTGGGTTCGTAACCCTCTAAGTTCTGTCTTGAGCTTATTGACCTCGGTTCTGGGACGGTACTTCTCGTTCATCAAGTGCTTGAATGCTGACCACGGTAGTGCGTACGCATCATCTTGTCCCACTTGCTCTAGATAGGTATTCCACCATGTTAACGCAGAACCTGTGAAGGTATGCGTAGCGTACTTCACTTTGTCCTCTTCAGTACACTTACTTATGGCAAACACCGATTCAACCTTCTCGGTCCACCGTTTCAATCCGATCGGTCCTTCGGTTCCATCAAATTCCAAAGGTTTGCAGGCAGTGAATTCTTTGTAGGTGCATCCTACACGATTTCCTGTACTGCTAGATCCAAGGTTATTGTTGGTATGTAGCGCAGCCTGTACTGCGGCTATGTTTGAAGCTAGAAAAGTACGGAATTCCTCTTCATTCATATTCACGGTGTGTCGAGTAGTCGGTGCCATTTCCTTCAAAATAGTTAAATGGAACAAGTTAATCATACAGAATATTAAAAGTAGTTAATAGTATTTCGTAGCATAATATGAACTCATTTATAAAAGCTTTTTCTTCATATTAGCGTTTTATAAGTTTAAATTCGGGTAGTACCTACCCGTTAAGTTCATACTTAGTAGCTAATATACAATTCATCTACTACAATTCTATATGAAAAACTGATTATAATAATATTTCGCGTTCAAACTTTTATACAATATTTTACAAACTTACAATACCGCTTATTTTACATAAAGCATGAAATATAGCACACAATAACTTTGATACAAGATAGTTGTGAAGACAATTCTAGCTAGTACACAAGTCGTTCAGCAAAGGCAATAAAGACACGTAATTCATACGTCCAGAAACAAGTCATGCATTCTGGTTTTACTAGGACTACTTCCCATCCTTGGTCTTGTGCAACATAACCGTTATGGTCGTTGATAAGACAGCGTGTTGTAACGTCATCAAAGGGACGAGGGTTACGTAATGTCCAACAGTCCCGTAATAATCTAAAAACCTCATTTCTTACCCCAATTACCGACTCCGTCACTTGTGGAAACGTTTTGTTTAATAGTTGTAGCCCGATGTTCTTGTTCTCACTTTGGTGAGAAGCAAACATTACTAATCCGTAAGCATAACATGCTTCTTTATGTTGCATGTTAGCCGCTTTTTCTAAATCACGAAGTCCAATATTCGGATATATTGAGTCAAAATAATTTCTTAACCCGTTGCGTAAAATAGCATTTGGGTTCCCCGCAATATATGCGTCAAAGTAAACACATCGTAACTTATGGGTTTCCCAATGTGATATCCCCCATCTTTCAAACGAAAGTCTCTTATAAACCAAGACATTCTTGGAACGTTCTTCGAATGTCTTACAAACTGATCTCGCCTTAAATAGTTGTGCCGAAGAATTCTGGCCGACTCTAGACAAGATTTCATCAATCATGTCTCCGGGTAGGTCTCTTAAAATATTGGGTTGTCTATCCATTTTGTGTTTTTAAACTGTAAAATAGACAAGAGTTAGATTCATAAAAAAATACTTATTAATGCAAGCAATTTTTACATATATCATAAAGCATAAGAACACTATATTACATATATTACACCACACGAATACAACTATCTTATTCCGACTCGCTCGATTCTTCTTCTTCGGTTTTGGTTCGTTTTGCTAAGTTTCTAGGGATATATGATGTTCCCCTAATACGAGCCATCGTTGTCCACATTGGTTTAGAAAAACCTGGTGGTTTAGAGGTTCCCGGGTCATTGTTACAACTTAAGAACTTCGGGGGTTGACGATACATATAAAGTTCATCGGGGTTGGAATTAGATTTCTCTATTTTTATGCCCTTTCCCTTATTATTTTCTTTTGCCTTTTTAAATTCAGTTGGGGTAATTTCTATAACATCATTGGAATTCTCGTCGGAATCCGATTCATCGGAGAATTGGTAATCCTCCCAATATTTTGCTTCCTCGGCGGAAACACCATTGACCATAATTAACTTTGGTCGGTTGGTTGAGGATTTTCTTTTACTTAACCGTTTTATTATTTCCCCCACCGGTTCTATTTCTTCATCCAGTTCCGATTCTTCTTCCGGTTCCGATTCTTCTTCCGGTTCCGACTCTTCTTCCGGTTCCTCTTCGGGAACTTGTGAATCAGTCCACAAATCATTCCAATTTACATTTAACTCTTCATTATTATTAGGTGAGTCAATGGGACTTGTTCTAGAGGTAGACATCTATCACATAATATCAAACACGTTAAGAGATTAATATATCACATAATATTCATATGTTAAAAATATATAGTTTCCAACAAAAATGTTAAGCAATCATTTTTAAAGAAAACACGGTCGAAGTCCAGACTCACTAATGCATCCTAACAAACTCGATAAGACACACTAATGCAAATTTTCTGGTTCTCTAAGACCAACGCTCGGATACCAACTGAAATGTCCCGTTCTTATTGATTAAAAACGTTCCATATTAATTGATTTCGTTGCGAGGTTTTGACCTCTATATGAGACGTTTTTCAAAGACTGCATTCATTTTAAAACAAACCATAACCTTTATTTCATCAATAAAGGTTTAAAAAGCTTTACGTAGATTATCAAATAATGATAATCTAAAATATCCTGTTTACACACGACCATTACATAATGGTTTACAATACAAATATGTTACAACAAAATAAGTTTCTTGAATGCAGTTTTTACTCAATATCATACAAGCATGGACTCCAAATCTCGTCCTTATTTAAGTATGCGACAGCGGAAGCTCTTAATAATCACCTGAGAATAAACATGCTTAAAACGTCAACAAAAATGTTGGTGAGTTATAGGTTTAACCTATATATATCAAATCATAATAATAGACCACAAGATTTCATATTTCAATACACATCCCATACATAGATATAAAAATCATTCATATGGTGAACACCTGGTAACCGACATTAACAAGATGCATATATAAGAATATCCCCATCATTCCGGGACACCCTTCGGATATGATATAAATTTCGAAGTACTAAAGCATCCGGTACTTTGGATGGGGTTTGTTAAGCCCAATAGATCTATCTTTAGGATTCGCGTCAATTAGGGTGTCTGTTCCCTAATTCTTAGATTACCAGACTTAATAAAAAGGGGCATATTCGATTTCGATAATTCAACCATAGAATGTAGTTTCACTTACTTGTGTCTATTTTGTAAATCATTTATAAAACCTGCATGTATTCTCATCCCAAAAATATTAGATTTTAAAAGTGGGACTATAACTCACTTTTACAGATTTTTACTTCGTCGGGAAGTAAGACTTGGCCACTGGTTGATTCACGAACCTATAACAATATATACATATATATCAAAGTATGTCCAAAATATATTTACAACACTTTTAATATATTTTGATGTTTTAAGTTTATTAAGTCAGCTGTCCTCGTTAGTAACCTACAACTAGTTGTCCACAGTTAGATGTACAGAAATAAATCGATAAATATTATCTTGAATCAATCCACGACCCAGTGTATACGTATCTCAGTATTGATCACAACTCAAACTATATATATTTTGGAATCAACCTCAACCCTGTATAGCTAACTCCAACATTCACATATAGAGTGTCTATGGTTGTTCCGAAATATATATAGATGTGTCGACATGATAGGTCGAAACATTGTATACGTGTCTATGGTATCTCAAGATTACATAATATATAATACAAGTTGATTAAGTTATGGTTGGAATAGATTTGTTACCAATTTTCACGTAGCTAAAATGAGAAAAATTATCCAATCTTGTTTTACCCATAACTTCTTCATTTTAAATCCGTTTTGAGTGAATCAAATTGCTATGGTTTCATATTGAATCTAAACAAAAAAAGTATAGGTTTCTAGTCGGAAAAATAAGTTACAAGTCGTTTTTGTAAAGGTAGTCATTTCAGTCGAAAGAACGACGTCTAGATGACCATTTTAGAAAACATACTTCCACTTTGAGTTTAACCATAATTTTTGGATATAGTTTCATGTTCATAATAAAAATCATTTTCTCAGAATAACAACTTTTAAATCAAAGTTTATCATAGTTTTTAATTAACTAACCCAAAACAGCCCGCGGTGTTACTACGACGGCGTAAATCCGGTTTTACGGTGTTTTTCGTGTTTCCAGGTTTTAAATCATTAAGTTAGCATATCATATAGATATAGAACATGTGTTTAGTTGATTTTAAAAGTCAAGTTAGAAGGATTAACTTTTGTTTGCGAACAAGTTTAGAATTAACTAAACTATGTTCTAGTGATTACAAGTTTAAACCTTCGAATAAGATAGCTTTATATGTATGAATCGAATGATGTTATGAACATCATTACTACCTTAAGTTCCTTGGATGAACCTACTGGAAAAGAGAAAAATGGATCTAGCTTCAATGGATCCTTGGATGGCTCAAAGTTCTTGAAGCAAAATCATGACACGAAAACAAGTTCAAGTAAGATCATCACTTGAAATAAGATTGTTATAGTTATAGAAATTGAACCAAAGTTTGAATATGATTATTACCTTGTATTAGAATGATAACCTACTGTAAGAAACAAAGATTTCTTGAGGTTGGATGATCACCTTACAAGATTGGAAGTGAGCTAGCAAACTTGAAAGTATTCTTGATTTTATGAAACTAGAACTTTTGGAATTTATGAAGAACACTTAGAACTTGAAGATAGAACTTGAGAGAGTTCAATTAGATGAAGAAAATTGAAGAATGAAAGTGTTTGTAGGTGTTTTTGGTCGTTGGTGTATGGATTAGATATAAAGGATATGTAATTTTGTTTTCATGTAAATAAGTCATGAATGATTACTCATATTTTTGTAATCTTATGAGATATTTCATGCTAGTTGCCAAATGATGGTTCCCACATGTGTTAGGTGACTCACATGGGCTGCTAAGAGCTGATCATTGGAGTGTATATACCAATAGTACATACATCTAAAAGCTGTGTATTGTACGAGTACGAATACGGGTGCATACGAGTAGAATTGTTGATGAAACTGAACGAGAATGTAATTGTAAGCATTTTTGTTAAGTAGAAGTATTTTGATAAGTGTATTGAAGTCTTTCAAAAGTGTATAAATACATATTAAAACACTACATGTATATACATTTTAACTGAGTCGTTAAGTCATCGTTAGTCGTTACATGTAAGTGTTGTTTTGAAACCTTTAGGTTAACGATCTTGTTAAATGTTGTTAACCCAATGTTTATAATATCAAATGAGATTTTAAATTATTATATTATCATGATATTATCATGTATGAATATCTCTTAATATGATATATATACATTAAATGTCTTTACAACGATAATCGTTACATATATGTCTCGTTTAAAAATCATTAAGTTAGTAGTCTTGTTTTTACATATGTAGTTCATTGTTAATATACTTAATGATATGTTTACTTATCATAGTTTCATGTTAACTATATATATATCCATATATATGTCATCATATATTTTTTACAAGTTTTAACGTTCGTGAATCACCGGTCAACTTGGGTGGTCAATTGTCTATATGAAACATATTTCAATTAATCAAGTCTTAACAAGTTTGATTACTTAACATGTTGGAAACATTTAATCATGTAAATATTAATCTCAATTAATATATATAAACATGGAAAAGTTCGGGTCACTACAAGTTACAAAATTAAAAGTGTTTTAAATGATTCTCAGAAACTTTAAGATTCATAAATTTCAACAGAAACGACCCAAAAATCTTCAATTTGATATTTGAAATCTTCGTTTGACTTTTTACTCAAAAGCTTGACTCGTAAAATTCGAAATCAATACCTTAAATTGTGACATGAAACTTTGCAGGTAGTATAAAGACTTGATTTAGATCACAACTGTATTTTTAGTTTTTGAAAATTTATTCAAATCGAGCTTTTGATAAAATTAAATCAAGAACAGGATCGACTCCCTATACTGCTTCAGCTTTTCCATTTTCTTCTATTTAAATTCGCGAATACTAGCAGAGTTTCTATAGTGTAAGTGATTAATTGATGATGTAACATAAATTGTTCGATCGTGTTTTGTAGCAAAGGAGAAGATGAATTGAGTTCACGGGTTTAATAGAAAAGGAAGAGGAAAGAAAAAAAAAATCAGATAGTGATATATGGAGATAACTGATGCGATTAATGTATCTCAATATATAGTTGTTTCCTTCTTTTTTTTTATAAATTAAACTAATATTAATATTTATTAATTAATAATTATAATTATATTGATAATAATAATCTAAATAAAAATAATACTGATTTCCTAATATGTATCTCTATATGTCTATTTGTTTTTATCTATCTCTATACATGTATAACTCTTATATTTATGTATTTATTTTTTTTTTTTTATTTATTTATTTTATTTTTTTATAATTAATATAATAATATAATAATTATATCTCAAAGTAAAATTTAAGATCATTTATATAATAGAAATTATTATATATAACGTTTATTTTAATTTCCTTACACTTTCTATATCTAAATATCGATCGAATCAAATAAACAAGTTTTACTATTGTTTACTTAACTAATTTGAGATCGTATATATATATATATATATATATATATATATATATATATATATATATATATATATATATATATATATATATATATATATATATATATATAATATACATAAACACGTTTTATTTAAATATTTATTTTTATTAATATCACGGACCGTTATCATTTACAGTTTGTCAAAAGGTTTCTTGAAAAATTCCAACTTTTAAGATAACGTTAAAACCTTTATTCTTATTAAAATAATTCATTAATAATTTGACAAAAGTGGTTTCAGATATTTATAAAATTATATTCCTTTTTAAAGAAGACGGGACATTTAAATCATATTACATAATTTCTAAAATTCCTAATAATAACAGATAACTATATTAAACTTAATACTTACACCCTGACATGTAGTAAAATATATTATCTTTTACTCTTACCGATAAATCTTATATCGAAACCAATTACGTTTATGTAAAGTATTATATCTAATACACACAATTGTTCGTGAATCGTCGGTCATGGTCAAAGGGTAATTGATTACCTAAATATAAATTTCTACTTTCTAGACTCATCATTACAGATTTTGCTTATCGTGTCGGAAACATATAAAGACTAAGGTTTAAATTTGGTCAGAAATTTCCGGGTCATTACACCAAATCTCCTATCAAATCGCACCTAGCCTGAACCTTCGAGGCCAACACCACATCACCAAAAAGCTATCAAAATCTGCATTCTTTAGTAATTGGTGACAAGCATGAGGAATAACCTGAGAAACAACTTGGGAGTAATCAGATTTCAACTACTCAAAGCGCTTCTTGTAGTCTTTCAACTCATCAGGAAAGGCCAACTTCTGAACCTCGCCTAGCTTCACCTGCTTCTGCAAACCTGTTATCTCATCACGAGCAGCTTTCAACTCCTCTTCATAGCTAGGAGCCATCAATATCTCCTTCTCAAGCTTCTTAACTCTCTCACTCATGGCAACATGATGCTCCCTCAAAGATTCGAGCTCTGCATTGCGCTTCTGCAAAAAGGATGAAGCAATATGCCCCATAGAAGCAGCCTGAAAATTGATAACGGAAAGGCATCATGGAAATTCTTCATGTCATCAACAAAAGAGTTTCCCCAGTTATCAGGAACAAGACTGTCAATAAGATCAAAGCAATTGTCCGGAGCAGGAACTTCAGAATACACATGCAGGTCTGTAAGAAACAAACAAAGAAGTAAATAATAAATAAAGAGGAGTAACTGACAAAGATGTAACCGAAGCAAACATACCAAAAAAAGGGTTAACAACAATGATGTCATCACTCGCTTCATCCCGAAGGTGACCAAACTTTTGCTTTTTTCACAGAAGAAATATCAGGATGTGCCTTCCGTTTCATCACACCTTTAGCCTTGAAGCGTTGTGCCACCCTGGCCCCAACGCCTGTCGTCAGAGAAGCAATAGGCTGGTCATCTTGGGTATCCACATTAATAGGAGCTTCAACTTGCTTCGGTATTTCCTTAGTCTTCACCTTGGATGAACTTACTTCGCCATGATCAGTCTTTGGTTTGCTTGATATCTCCATGAAACCAGAGCATGTAGGAGATCCAACATCCTTAACAACAGTTGATCTAGCTTAGAAAGCAACAGTATACTCCTTCAACCCTTGGGCTTTGACAACATTTCTCAAAGACATTTCTGTAAAAAAAACATAGCAGATAAGTGTAAGAAGTTAGAGAGGTAACCAATTATATCCAAAAACACAAATGAAACATACCCTGTTCCCCATACAAGAACACATGATTGGCAGTACCCTCTTCCCATCTGGGTGCCATCCCTAAATTAAAAAGTATAGCATCTGGGTAAGTAGAAGGAATGATGGGGTGTTTTCAAGTCCTTCTAAACAAAGCATCATCTTCAGAAATGAAAGGAACGGGATCTTTGTATTCCTTAGGAACAAATGCCCTTGCGGGATCAGAAACAAAAGGATAATCTTTCAGAAGTAAGAAAGATCTTTTCAAAAAGAAAAAAGAACACTTCCAGTTATGAACATCAGGAAATTGAGGAGCAAAGCAATAAATAAGAGGAGGAGCACCTCTCCTACTCTTTTTCTTTTGAACAGTAACCCAATCACCGGTATCACCAATGTAACGACCCGACTTTTTTGACTTATATTTTTGTGCTCTATACTTTCACGAATCTGCGTATATGTGCGTACTGAGCTAGTTTATGCTCTGGGATCTTATTTCATGATAATTACTTTCGTTAATACCTTACAGCGTGTTAATAAGTGTGCAATCACTTAACTTGATCCTCGAATGCTTTTATGACCGTTAGTGTCACTTGACGTTTAGAACGAGCTATGTACTTTGTACACGTTAAAATTTTGTCATAATTGGAATATTATGACTATGTAATACTAATTGTTATTTGTCTAATGACAATTACTTGGCTTATTGGTTGCTTAATTACGCTTGGTAATTTACTAATGTACACTAGTTAGTCTTAATGGACTTTTTACCTTAATGGACTTAGGCCCACCCTACTCTAGCTAATGGACTTTTAAGTTAGCCCAATTTTAATAGAATTATGACCCATAAAAATGTAAGACAAAAACCCATTAAGATGAGCCAACATACTTGTGACGACCCGAAAATTTCCGACCAAATTTAAACTTTAATCTTTATATTATTCCGACACGATAAGCAAAGTTTGTTAAGTTAAATCTCAAGAATTTTAAACTGTGTTCATACATTCATTATAACCTCGACCAAATTCCGACGATTCACGAACCGTTATATATAAATAGATATGTTATGTATATATATATTATAACTTGAGAATATTAATAAAGTATTAAACGTATAATACTTTACACGAACGTATTTGTTTCAATATGATTTTCCACGAAATTAAAAAAAATATATATTAAATGATTGAATTATCAGAAACATTGAATTATGATTACAAGTCTCTGTTGAGAGGTCCACTATGATTTGAGAAAATCTATTCCTCTTAACGATATTCAGAATAATTTGTAAAGCTATTTATAAATAAAAACAAAAAGTGTCATTTACGAAAGTTAGACAAAAGTTAGTGGAGAATTGGTTTCCATAATATTCTATTAATCTATTTTCAAACGTACAAAGACGTTTTCAGTTTAAAAAGAACTTTATTATTAAAACGTATATAACTTTTATAAATATCTAGAATCACTTTTGACAACTCATTACTTAACCAGTATAATAAATATAACGATATTTATATTTTATTTCATTAAATATATATAACGATTTAAATTAATATTATATATATTTATACGCGTATTATACATACATAGTTTTTATACTTTTACTATACTTTAACTATACCTTTACTTTACTTTTACTTTTACTTTACTTTAACTTTAATAATTCACTTTAATAATTCACTTTAATAATTCATACTTTAATAATTCACTTTAATAATTCATACTTTAATAATTTACTTTAATAATTCATACTTTAATAATTCACTTTAATAATTCATACTTTAATAATTCACTTTAATAATTCATACTTTAATAATTCACTTTAATAATTCATACTTTAATAATTCACTTTAATAATTCAAAAATCTATTATAAATAGAATTCAATAGGTTTCATTATTTCATAGAAACTTGAAAATATATTTCTCTAAACTCTCTCAATCGATTTATATATATATATATATATATATATATATATATATATATATTTGCTCTGTATTATTTCAAGATATTATTAGTATACATAAAATATTACGACGGAGTACTGTCCGAGTGATTTCAAAATAGTTTTTTTTGAATGAGTCGAAGCTAAGGAAATTATGGGTTATAGCTATGGAGGTGATGGGTATGGTTCATGGGTATGCTCGTGAGGTCAATCTAGTGTTTATCATCTCCGTTGCGTCTACGTACTTTCCTACAATATTGAATCTCAATATTGATACGTTCGTGAATCCGAGGCCAACCTTGCACTTGTTAAATGACGTTATATGTATTTTTACTACGAAATACAGTATTGTGAGTTTCATTTGCTCCCTTTTATATATATTTTTGGGACTGAGAATACATGCGCTGTTTTTATAAATGTTTTACGAAATAGACACAAGTACTAAAACTAATTCTATGTGGGTTTAAACCAGAAATATACCCTTAGCTTGGTAACATTAAACTACCTGTCTATGTACGGTAGGCACGAATCCTAAAGATAGATCTATTGGGCCTGACAAACCCCATCCTGACTATGGGATGCTTTAGTACTTCGAGGTTATTTTAAACACACCTGATCTGGTGTACTTCAGAGGGTAAAACATGAACGTTAAGGCTTGTTACCGGGTGCCTACAACTTATAGAATACTTTTATACAATTGCGAGTGTACATATATTTATAAACGGAAATCTTGTGGTCTATTAATATATTGAAATGATTGTTATGATAAACCTATGAACTCACCAACCTTTTGGTTGACACTTTAAAGCATGTTTATTCTCAGGTATTAAAGAAATCTTCCGCTGTGCATTAGCTCATTTTAAGGATATTACTTGGAGTCATTCATGGCATATTTTGAAAGACGTTGCATTCGAGTTATTGAGTTCATCAAGATTATTATTAAGCCAATTATAGTTGGATGTATTATGAAATGGTGTGCATGCCGTCAACTTTTGTTGTAAAGAAAGTTTGTCTTTTAAAAACAAATGCAATGTTTGTAAAATGTATCATATAGAGGTCAAATACCACGCGATGTAATCAACTATTGTGAATCGTTTATAATGTATATGAACGGGTCCTTTCAGTTGGTATCAGAGCGGTGGTCTTAGCGAACCAGGTCTTGCATTAGTGTGTCTAACTGATAGTTGTTAAGATGCATTAGTGAGTCTGGACTTCGACCGTGTCTGCATGTCAAAAGTTTTGTTTATCATTTTTAGTCGGAAATCATCTACTTACCATCCTTAGAAAATTACCTGCTTATCATTCTTAGTCTAGACACGTCTTCCTACATTGATTGCATGAATAGTGTATAGACAAAATTCATATCTTAGCGTATCTGCTAAATCATATCTTATTGTATCTATTACCGTAAACTTTGCCTGACATATTTCGTAAATTCCTCCGTAATCTATGAAATCTTTTGATCTATATATATAGATATTCTATGTAGTTAGAATACCACCCGATAGCCGGAAAATCATTTCGTATCGAAAAATCCTTTATCAAATCGTCCGAAATGGAATTCGTCATCAGTTCAAGTTCCTCGGATTCCGAAATGGAATCCCACTCAAGCTCCGAAAGCAGTGTGACTGGAATGGATCAACCAATCAGCCATCATCTATTCTGGATGAATTTGGGATGGGTTCGTAGCCTCCTTAATCATTGGAGACAAGAAGAAGGCAATCCTTTCCATCCACCACATTGCCCTCTTGGCAATGAACCTGAAGCACTTACCGGCGAACCTGTTCGAAACACCATTTTCTCTCATTTCCAGAGTATCTCGTCATGATTATATACTACACCAAATTCTAGATCTTATTTATCCGCTCGTCTGAACCGACAATCACCCAGGTGTAATAGAAGAAGTCAACGAGCTTCGCACTCGGGTAGTGGCTTTGGAGAATATGGTTCAAAGGTTACAAACACCAGAAGCAGCACCAGCAACATAACAAGTACCACCATCAACAACATCAACAGTACCATTACCACCACCAACAACAACCGCATCGCAAACCTCAACTTCACAATCTGTCCCATGAGTATCGACGTCATACGCCCTGTAGATACTAAGGAATACCACAACGATGAAGTATTGATTCATAACTTCATTGGGAAAACATTCTACGACAATTATGTAATTTCTAAAGTTTATAAATTATCTATCCTAGCCTTAACCATAAATCAAGTGAGTTTAATTTAATATTAACTCATTAAATCTATATTACATCTGAAGAAATATACACATATATTTCCATAAAGACTGTAATAAAATTCTTTTGTACAAAATATTAATTGTGACATTTTTTTAACGGGTAGGTAATACCCGAGAGATATATAAATTCACAATTAATATGTTACATTCTTCGAATCTGATTCAGCAGATCATCCATTATACTCCCTACTTTCACAACAATATACACTCTTTTATAGAAATCAAAACAACCATACTCATTCAAAAATCTAATTACATATTATGATTTTGAAATCGCAGAATTCAATTCAAGTTATAACCGGTATCATCACTCTTAGATTCTTAAATCTTTCAAAGCTATACTTTAACTTCAAAACTGTGTTAGAACATCGTATGTATATTAACGATTATAATCTGTGTTCAAGCCCTTCGAAATACCTGAAGACATTTCAAATAATGAACAAACGAAATGATGATCCAACCACATGTTATCCACAGTTACGTACCTGAAAAACTCTTGAAACCAAAGTCATAATTTAACATGTATCCATGTCAGACCTTTTAGCATTTACTAGCTAAAATAACTTTTCAATCCCCTCTAAAAATAGACGGTTTTGTCACAGCTCCAGCAAACCAACTTCAATTGTTCATTCGAATAAGCCTTATTATAATGATTACCCCTTCATCATTATTACCGGGGAACCTTTCATATCTCGCCACATTAGCAGTAAACTTATTAACAACTTCATTGATCTTTGACTTTCCAAAAAATCTTTATATTTATCAAAACCCCATCATTTACTCATTCGCATCTTGTAACGAGAATTGTCATACGAATCATCGAAAAACAGTAACCAGTATTTTGAAATCTCGCAGCATGTCTACGCCAACAGTTATATGTGTACGTAAAACGTCTATCTCCTGGACTTACATACTTTGAATGTGAAGTTCTGAAAAATATTTTGAACTGCAAACTAGTTCTTGAAATGCTGACGAAGCATCAAAAATTGTAAACGATCTTTACACTAAAAAGTTTGATGACAAAGAATAGTAAGGTGGTAAAGCTGAGAAAAAGAGAAGGTTTGGAACTGGAAAACGGATTGAACAGACTATGAAGGAGGCTGTGGACAAATCACAAAGACTAAATCTGCCTTCAAAGAATCCAAATAATTCAGTGTCTGCTAAAGTCATTAACGAATACCTTACTCTTTATTCTAAACCTTTACAGAAAAATCTTCATCATCATCCATCAATATTAAAAATTCTAAGATATTATCATATCTTTCATTATAAATATCCGCGATATTTCTGAAGATATTTTCACAACTAATCTTATCTGAAGTCATTTATCTCTTTGCGCTATCAGTGTTACATCATATAAGAAACTATTAGTTTCTATATTCTATAAACTTTCGAGTTTAAATTATGAATGTTTTGAAGTAGTGTTGGGAACTGAAGCATGAGTTAGTATAATATAATGACACTTGATCAACGTGATTATATTACAGTAAGTCATGCTGAGTTTCTAATGGGACATGACGATTCACAGATCATAACGTCATCATGTGCTATGTTACACGACTCTTGTATTCTCTTTGATCTCTAAATATCAAGAAAATATTTCTTGATGATTCGGCCTTTTCCGAGGTATTCTGGTAATTTGACAAGTCAAGATCGTGTCATTACAATTTCCTTCCTAGAACATTAACAATGTTCATTCCGAAATTTATATCTGCGAATTCTGGACCATTACAAGCGGTTCTTAATCGCAAGAAGAAGAAACAAAAGGACAAAGCTCCGAACTAGAAATGGGAGTATAAATCATAGCAAATAGAAGAGAGCATTAACTGTGGATGACAATGATTATAGAAGAAGTAAGGACTTTGAAATATAAGGGAAGATATAAAACCCAACAACAACCCAGAAATCACAAACCGTATATATCAATGCATATAGCAATATAAAGACACGGGAGAACTAAAAACACTATAAAACCAAGAGTATAGTAGAAGTAAATAGATTCTTCCGGAGGCAGATGAAAAAGAAGAGCGACAGATATGAAAGTGAGGAGTATATCAAGAATCAGCACTGGATGAAGCAAATTGACAAATACTTTAAAATATGAGTTGAGAAGGTGTGAGTTGTAAGAAAACAAATGAGGTGGATTTATAGTGAAATATCCGACAGAGAAATCAAAATAGATTATCGCATTAATTCGAAGAGGATCATAATTTCCTTAATCGCCGAATAATCAAATCCAATATAGATTACAAAGATTTTCTTTTCGGAGATCAATCGTGATGACGTTAAAAGATACAACGAATCACTATTATCTTATTTCATTCATTTACGATAACTTCACTCACACGCTTCGAGTAATCGAATTATTTTATCCATTCTTCTTGAACATGATAAAACTCTATAATCATTATAATAACATTCTCATTGTTAGTCATGACGACCTCTATCAAATTTCGGGGACGAAATTTCTTTAACGGGTAGGTACTGTGACGACCCGGAAATTTCCGACCAAATTTAAACTTTAATCTTTATATTATTCCGATACGATAAGCAAAGTTTGTTAAGTTAAATCTCAAGAATTTTAAACTGTGTTCATACATTCATTATAACCTCGACCAAATTCCGACGATTCACGAACCGTTATATATAAATAGATATGTTATGTATATATATATTATAACTTGAGAATATTAATAAAGTATTAAACGTATAATACTTTACACGAACGTATTTGTTTCAATATGATTTTCCACGAAATTAAAAAAAAATATATATTAAATGATTGAATTATCAGAAACATTGAATTATGATTACAAGTCTCTGTTGAGAGGTCCATTATGATTTGAGAAAATCTATTCCTCTTAACGATATTCAGAATAATTTGTAAAGCTATTTATAAATAAAAACAAAAAGTGTCATTTACGAAAGTTAGACAAAAGTTAGTGGAGAATTGGTTTCCATAATATTCTATTAATCTATTTTCAAACGTACAAAGACGTTTTCAGTTTAAAAAGAACTTTATTATTAAAACGTATATAACTTTTATAAATATCTAGAATCACTTTTGACAACTCATTACTTAACCAGTATAATAAATATAACGATATTTATATTTTATTTCATTAAATATATATAACGATTTAAATTAATATTATATATATTTATATGCGTATTATACATACATAGTTTTTATACTTTTACTATACTTTAACTATACCTTTACTTTACTTTTACTTTTACTTTACTTTAACTTTAATAATTCACTTTAATAATTCACTTTAATAATTCATACTTTAATAATTCACTTTAATAATTCATACTTTAATAATTTACTTTAATAATTCATACTTTAATAATTCACTTTAATAATTCATACTTTAATAATTTACTTTAATAATTCATACTTTAATAATTCACTTTAATAATTCACTTTAATAATTCAAAAATCTATTATAAATAGAATTCAATAGGTTTCATTATTTCATAGAAACTTGAAAATATATTTCTCTAAACTCTCTCAATCGATTTATACATATATATATATATATATATATATATATATATATATATATATATATATATATATATATATATATATATATATATATATATATATATATATTTGCTCTGTATTATTTCAAGATATTATTAGTATACATAAAATATTACGACGGAGTACTGTCCGAGTGATTTCAAAATAGTTTTTTTTGAATGAGTCGAAGCTAAGGAAATTATGGGTTATAGCTATGGAGGTGATGGGTATGGTTCATGGGTATGCTCGTGAGGTCAATCTAGTGTTTATCATCTCCGTTACGTCTACGTACTTTCCTGCAATATTGAATCTCAATATTGATACGTTCGTGAATCCGAGGCCAACCTTGCACTTGTTAAATGACGTTATATATATTTTTACTACGAAATACAGTATTGTGAGTTTCATTTGCTCCCTTTTATATATATTTTTGGGACTGAGAATACATGCGCTGTTTTTATAAATGTTTTACGAAATAGGCACAAGTACTAAAACTAATTCTATGTGGGTTTAAACCAGAAATATACCCTTAGCTTGGTAACATTAAACTACCTGTCTATGTACGGTAGGCGCGAATCCTAAAGATAGATCTATTGGGCCTGACAAACCCCATCCTGACTATGGGATGCTTTAGTACTTCGAGGTTATTTTAAACACACCTGATCTGGTGTACTTCAGAGGGTAAAACATGAACGTTAAGGCTTGTTACCGGGTGCCTACAACTTATAGAATACTTTTATACAATTGCGAGTGTACATATATTTATAAACGGAAATCTTGTGGTCTATTAATATATTGAAATGATTGTTATGATAAACCTATGAACTCACCAACCTTTTGGTTGACACTTTAAAGCATGTTTATTCTCAGGTATTAAAGAAATCTTCCGCTGTGCATTAGCTCATTTTAAGGATATTACTTGGAGTCATTCATGGCATATTTTGAAAGACGTTGCATTCGAGTTATTGAGTTCATCAAGATTATTATTAAGCCAATTATAGTTGGATGTATTATGAAATGGTGTGCATGCCATCAAATTTTGTTGTAAAGAAAGTTTGTCTTTTAAAAACAAATGCAATGTTTGTAAAATGTATCATATAGAGGTCAAATACCTCGCGATGTAATCAACTATTGTGAATCGTTTATAATGTATATGAACGGGTCCTTTCAATACTAGTATTTTTGTTAACCATTACTACACATGTTGTATAGGATCCCAACAACAAGCACCACCTTTAGACCACCACCATGCAAAAAGCAAAAAGTTGTCCCCCTTGTCCCCATGGTGCCCACAGTTTTGGAGACACCAAACCACCCCTCCACCACTATAAATACAAGCCTATTTCTTCCATTTCACACTTGATCTCATTCTCATTTTACACACACTTGTTCTCTAATTTTCTCTCTAGTCTTTCTCACACTAAAATTGTAAGTTTTTAAAATTTTCTTCTTCTTCTCTTCATAATCATGACATCATCATCATCTAAAGATCAAGCTTTCTAGCTTTTTGATCTTGTTATATCTTGTAGATTCAAACTTTGATTTGAATCCTTCAAGAACATGAAAGATTCAAGCTTTCTAGCTTTGAATCTTCATTATTTTGTTGAATCTAAGTTTTCTAGCTTATGATCTCTTTATTTTGTTAAAAGATCAAAACTTGTGTGTATGATCTTCATGAAACTTGAAGATCAAACCTTTTGCTTTAAAGATCTTCAAGAACATAAAAGATTCAAGCTTTCTAGCTTTGGATCTTCATTACTTTGATGGATCTAAGCTTTATAGCTTAAGATCACCTTATTTTGTTAAAAGATCAAAACTTGTGTTTATGATCTTCATGAAACTTGAAGATCTAGCTTTTTGCTTTAAAGATCTTCAAGAACATAAAAGATTCAAGCTTTCTAGCTTTGAAATCTCATAATTATTGTTAAGGGATCCAAGCTTTCTAGCTTAGGGTTTCATTACTTTGTTTGATCTAAGTTATGTGACTTAAGGTCTTGCTTGATTTGAATCAAAGTTTGTAGTTTTAATCTTGAATAGAACTTGTATTTGTGTTGAGACTAAGAACATGATGTAACCTTAGTTCATCATCCATCTAAAACTCTTAAGTGAGTTGCATTTCTCCTTAGTCTTGATATTGTGTTTCGATGGTTGAAACTTGCTTAAAGTGACGCTAAAACATCAAGAGTTGTACACTTGGAGCTTACACGCATCAATGATGAGAACCGTGATGAGCATCAAGCACCAAGAAACCCACCGGAGCACTTGTTTTCTGTTTTTCAGGGTCTGATCAGACTCGTGAAACTTCTGAAAAGTTGATTTTCAGATATTTCGATTCGAGTAGATCACTTTTCGTTTAAGACTCGCCTAAATCCGATATACAGTTTAGGATTTATAGCCTTCCGAAAAGCACTACACCTTTGTAACGACGTGCTGAAAATTCTGACCTACTCGCGCTTGAACCGTCGTCACGGTCAAATGATATCGAGTTAGGATCTGAAAATTGGAAAGCGGGATGAGGACTCACATATGGAGCCTTGGCCACTGACCAAGCGTCTTTTCAGCTTGTATAGAGGTCGTAGCAGCTGATCGAATTCAGCCTTTGTTTCGATCTCTATTCTTGTTGAAAACTTACCTTATCCTTTACGTATGATGATAATGATGATGCTTAGGACTTTACTGACGTACTTTTAAACCTTTGGGGACAATTTACTGACTTAGTAACCATTGACTTAGGTTGAGGACCTTTTGGATCGACCAACTTACTTGTTTGGACCGACTTACTACTTGCTTACATTTTCGTATCGACTTTTCCCGAACATTCACTGTGAGTTATAGCTCCCTTTCTACTTTACTAATTTTGGGACTGAGAATACATGCGCTTTTTATGTTTTACATTCTAGACACGAGTACTTAAACTTTATATATGTGTGGGTGATATAACGGCACAAAGATTCCCCTTAGCTCGGTAACGCTTACCTATTGGTTTATGAACCGATAGACGCGAATCTTAGATATGGATCCATAGGGTTTGACATCCCCACTCGAGCTAGTCGCGCTAGCATTCAACGGGTGTTTAATACTTAGAGAACATACGCACTCGCCAAGTGTACTTTTAGAGGGTGATATATTATTTTTACGTTAAGTTAGTTACCGAGTGCCCTCGGATAAGCATATATTTTATCATACTGATTTGAACTACTGATTTAAAATGATGGTTGAAGCACTAAAATCTCGTGGTCTACATTACATTATTGTTTACGATCAAACTATAGTTCACCAACATTCGTGTTGACTTTTTAAAGCATGTATTTCTCAGGTGCTTAGACGTAGTTGCTTCCGCTATTAGACTTGCTGTTATAGTCTTGGTGTTATAGACTTGCTGTTACAGAATCGTTGTGTTAGACTTCTGCTGCATTATTTAGAGATGTCTCAATCATGTAACTTTTATTTTTTGCATTCACAACTTATGTTACATTTGAACAGTGGATTTGTAATGACCCTTGTGTCACGTACTTATGTCAATGTTTTCTATTCGTAGAAGAACGTTATCTTTTGTAAACCATTTAACGTTGGTAAAGATGTTGGCTTTTGTAAAACATATGACGTTGGAAAAGACGTTGGCTTTTGTAAAACATATGACGTCGGTAAAGATGTTGGCTTTTGTAAAACATTTGGCGTTGGTAAAAACGTTATCTTTTCATGAATGCAAAACTTGTTTTTAAAGAGCATATAGTGTTGTAACCGTGTAATGATCCTGTTGTTGATGATACGTACACGTTGATTTTGTACGGGGCATCACATTTGGTATCAGAGCATTGGTTGTAGGGAATTAGGTTGCATTTGTGAGTCTTGACCGAGTCGAGTAGGATTCGCTAATATGACTAATCTACAACTTGCTCGTTTACTTGTTTCTGCGAAACTTCTGCATGCTAGTGTTAGATATTACTGCATGACTCTACTATCTACTATAGCTTTGTGTACTACAATATACTACCTAGGTTATTGTTGATGCTGTTTCTTGCTACATGTCTGCTTTTCGATGTACCGACTTGGAAAATTTATCTTTCCTAGTTCAGATGTTTTTCTGAACCCTTTTCCCACTCTTCTAACCCTAAGAACTAGTAATGTAATCCACTTGTTACTACCATTCCACAGTTCCAGAGATCGAAACATTACTTCACTTAATCTAGGAAGAGTACCCCTCGGATTACACGCCCACTAAAGTTGATCCTCGGAGGAGGAGATATGTGAGGACTTGTCGGAGTAACCGCACCTTGCCCCACCCCCGAGCTCACCCTAATTAGCCACGTACAATGTATGAACATTAGAAGTGAAACAACCCGTCCTAATCCATCCGGACGAAGTCCATATCGATTACAAACGAATTACAATAGTTGATAACATTGCGAGATACTTGACCTCTATATGATTCATTTTACAAACGTTGCATTTATTCTTAAAAGCCAACCTTTCATTACATCAAGAGTTGACATGTACGCCAATCATTTTATATATCCAAATGACCTAATCTGTCATTTAATTAATAATAATCTCTAATGAACTTCAATGACTCGAATGCAACGTCTTTCGAAATATGGCATGAATGGCCCCAAGTAATATCCTTAATATGAGCTAATGCACGGCGGAAGATTTCTTTCAAGTCCTGAGAATAACATGCTTTAAAACGTCAACAAAAAGTTGGTGAGATATATAGGTTTAATGCTAGCAGCGTTATAACTATGGACCACAAGATTTCATATATTTAAACATAATACACTTGCAAGTGTATGAAAAGCATTATAAGTTTGTTGAGCACCTGGTAACCATACTTTACAAGAATAAATCAGCACATATTCCCTTTATATATAATCGCACTACACCGTACCAAGTGTAGCCACCTAAACGAAGTACTGTGCAACCGTTGAATACGGGTCGTCCAGTCCGATTGGGGTTGTCAGGCCTGATAGATCTATCAACAGGATTCGCGTTTACACTGGCCCATGTAATTAATAGTTACCAAGTTATAGGGAGATATGCAGTGGTACAACTCAACGTAGAACGTAATTTTAGTCACTTGTGTCCATAACGTAAAACATAAAATGCATGTATTCTCATCCCAAAATATTTAGAGTTTAAAAGGGGACTATATACTCACCTAATGTATTTTGTAGTAAAAATACATATATCATCATTGATCAAATTTAAGGTTGGCCTCGGATTCACAAACCTATATTCAATTATATATATATTAACACATATAATGGCAATCAAATAGTTTCATCTAGCAATTATATAATATTTATATATATTTGTAGTTTATATAGAATTTCTACTAAATCCCAATATATATTTTATATTCTTAAGTTATATGTTATATATTTATTTTGTATATATATATTTAAAATAATTAAAAATTTATACATATATTTATATTAATATAAATATATATTTGTAATTGTTATTATATTAAAAATTAATATTCTGTTATATGTAAAATTTAATATGTTTAATATAAAATTTTATGTGATATTAATATAAGTATACAATATTTTTTTATTATATAAAAATAATACTAATTATGATAAAAAATAATAATAATAATGATAAGAATGATAATTTTACTAAAAATGTTAATTTTAATAAAATGATAATAATAATGCTTATACTCCTAATAATAATAATAATAATAATAATAATAATAATAATAATAATAATAATAATAATAATAATAATAATAATAATAATAATAATACCTTAAAAGAATAAGCTCCCAAAAAAAATTCGCCAACACCAGATCTCGAACCTGTGACCCCTCGTTTACACTAACACCCCATAACCATTCCCTCTGTCTCGTTTTTCTGATTCAATACAGAACTATATTTTTATAACCCGTAATATTGATGACCATATTCTTCTTCTTCTTCCCTCAAATCATACGACCCAATTCAATTACTAATCGTATAACAATTTATATGTTGTCTTTAAATTATAAAACCGAAACATAAATCAATTAGATGTGTTTAGAATTAATTAAAACAGAAAGGAAAATAAAAAAAAATTCATACAGCGTGTTTTATGAACTCGATGAACTCATGGTTTGATTTTTAAATCCAGGATGTTTTAGGTAAAGAGTTCTACATGAAAATGGTTCTAATCCTTATCTATAAACTATCTGTAATCCTAATTAAAGCTAAAACATCTTCTTGAATTCAAATTCGTTCATAGAAAAATATTTGACTTTTTTAAACCGAACCTTTGACTTCGAAATTCGACTTTGATTTTGCGAGTTAAGGTTTGAAACTTTGCAGATAGGATCACGACATGATTTGGATCACTTCAGCATTTTTAGATTTTTAAGATTGAATCGAAATTGAGCTTTTGATTTTTACACCCAGTAACAGGGTATCGAGGTTCTTTTTTTTTTTTTTTAAATCGAATGACAGCAAGTGAAGAGGATTATCCTAGTGTTTGAAGGATGATGTATCATATATAAGTGACTAACTTTATATTGTTGTGAAGAATTGGGTCGACACAAGTTCACGAGAAGAACAGTTAATCAGAGAAAAATTAAAACTGATAATGACATAAAATTACGCGTATTAATATGTTATTATCTGTATTGTATTTATCTGTATCTGAAATCTATATATCCGAATTTTTAACTAACTGCCTTTTATATATTAAATCTTAATATTTAATAAATATATTAATAATTAATAACAATAATACAATTAATAATAATAATAATAATTAATAAAACTGACTTTTATCTGATTAAAAAAAATACTGAACTATAAATATAATTTAATTATTAATAATATGACATAACTTTGTTATTAATTATAAAAGTACTAATAAATAATAATATTATACATCATAATACAATAATAATATAAGTTGTTTTGTATTATTGATAAGAATATAATTTTAATAGTTTTTGTAATAATAATAACAACATTAATAATAATACTAGTAAATATAACAAACTAAATGTATATAAAAAAAATATTCATAATACCGATATTAATATTTATAGTTTATAATAATAATGATAATGTAATTAATAATAATAATACTAATAATTATATTTTAATTTGTAATTACTTTCAATATATCAACATATCTAAATATGAATCGAATCACTAAGCGAGGGTTATTACCATTTACCTAACTAACTTCGATCCCTATATATATATATATATATATATATATATATATATATATATATATATACTTTATCTATATATGTAGATAATTTTTAAATTTTTAAATTATTATATATTATTATTATTGTACATAATTAATTCTAACAATTACAATATATAATATTTCATATTATTATATACATATCTATATACACATAACGTTTCGTGAATCGTCAGGCTTGGTCAAAGGGTAACTGATTATCCGAATATAGATTTCAAACTTTCTAGACTCAACATTACAAATTTTGCTTATCGTGTCGGAAGTATATAAAGATTAAGGTTTAAATTTGGTCGGAAATTTCCGAGTCATTACAGTACCTACCCGTTAAAGAAATTTCGTCCCATAGATAACAATAGAAATGTTTCCATGACAAATATGAGGTAATAATGAAGTTTTATCATATTTAAGTAATATAGATAAAACAATTCGATTATACGAAGAGTATAGGTGAAGCTATCGCGAGAGAGTGAAATGAGTAAATATGGAATCGTTTTACCCGTTGACGTAGTTATGGTTGATTTTCCGGAATTTAAGGGATTTAAAGAAAATCTTGCGTAATAAGATTTGGTTCTTCGGTAATTTAGGAAATCAAGATCTTCTTTAATTAATGCAATAATCTGTTCTGATTCCTCTATCGGATATCTTACTATAAATCTACCCCCTTCGTTTCCTTATTTTTCCACTACTCACACCTTCTATTCTTTCTCCTTACTTTATACTTTATAGTATTTGTTAATATGCTTCATCCCGTTCTGATCCTTAATATACTTCTAACTTCCATATCTTTCATTCTTCTCTTTCATCTGCCACCAGAAGAATCTATTCACTTCTATTATTTCCTTGGAACTATAATGTTTTTAATTCTCCCGTGTCTTTACGTTGCAATACGTATTGATATACACGGTTTGTAATTTCTAGGTTATTATTGGGTTTATATCTTCCCTTATAATTTGATGTCCCTACTTCTGTTTTCTATAATCATTGTCATCCACAGTTAATACTCTCTTCTATTTGCTGCGATTTGTACTCCAATTTCTATTTTTGGGGCTTTATTCTTTCGTTTCCTCTTCCCGTCCTCGAGTCAAGCGAGCAATGGTCCTGAATTCGTAGGTATGAAATTTGGAATGAACATAGCTAATGATCTCTGAAAGAATTGGTAATGGCACGATTTTGATTTGTCAAATTACCAGAATATTCTGGAAAAGACCGAATCATCAAAAATATTTTCTTGATATTTTTAGAAATTGAATAGAATGTAAGAGTTGTGTAACATGGCACATGATGATGGTACTGTGAATCACCACATTCCATTAGAAACTCAACATGACTTACTGTAATATAATAACGTTGATCAAGTGTCATTATATTATACTAATTCATGCATCAGTTCCTAACACTACTTCAAAATATTCTTATTTTAAACTTGAAGGTTTCAGAATTTAGAAACTAACACTATTTCTTTTATGTTGTAACGTAAATGTTACGGAATGATAAATGATTTCAGATAAGGATAGTTGTGAAAATATCTCCAGAAATATGGAGGATATTTATAATGAAAAGCACGATGATATCTTAGATTTTCTATCATCAATGGATGATGAAGAAGATTTGTCTGTGAAGGTTTAGAATAAGAAGTAGGGTTCTTACTAACGGTTTTAACAGGTACTGAATCATTTGGATCCCCTGAAGGCAGGTTCAGTCATTGTGATTTATCCACAGCCTCTTTCATACTTTGCTCAATCCGTTTTCCTTCTCTGTTTCTGAGATTTGCCAACACACTGTACTTTATCGTCAACTTTTGACTGTTAAAGTCGTTTACAATTTTTGCTGCTTCATCAGCATTTCAAGAACTAGTTCGCAGTCCAGGGTGTTTTTCAAAAACTTCACATTCGGAGTATGAAATTCTTAGGGATTGACGTTGTAGGTATAACTGGAGAAGTTCTGCGAGATTTTCAAAATACTGATTGCGGGTTCCGTTAAAGAGACGACGAGCTGCTGGTACATCTGCTGATGATGTCGTGGATTATAAAAGGTTCTCCGGTAACGACGGAGAAAGGATAACATATATATATCGAGGTCATACTAAGACTAGTCTTACTGAAAAGTCGAAGTTAACTTGTTGGAGCTGTGACAAAATTGGCTACTTTGAAAAGAAGTCATAAGGTTGTTTTTGCTAATAAATGGTAAAGGATTCAACACAGGTACGTGTTAAACTATGACTTTGGGTTCGAGAGTTTTTCAGGTGCATAAATCTTTTCTTCCGTAGATGAAGTGCGGTTGGTTCAACTTCTCGGTTGAGGTGTTTTCAAGAATCATGAAAAGATTTGAACGCGGATTGTAACTGTCGAGGTGCAAATGAGGTTTAAGATAAAATCAAGTGGCAAACTTGAAGAATTGTTTAGTTTCATATGTTATAATCAATATTTTAATTCATTTTAATTGGCCAGAGTTAGCAGTCCAATTGTCCAATAGTCCAATATATTCATATATAATTTAATATATAATATTCGAATTAATTAATACGTATCGTGACCCGTGTACCGGTCTCAGTATTGATCACAACTCAAACTATATATATATTTTGGGATCAACCTCAACCCTGTATAGCCAACTCCAACATTCACATATAGAGTGTCTATGGTTGTTCCGAAATATATATATATATATATATATATAGATGGGTCGATATGATAGATCGAAACTTTGTATACGTGTCCCGTTATTTAGAGTGCGTAAAATAAATAAATATATATCATGACCCGTGTGCAACGTATTGTCTCAGAATTAATCCGACGTATTGTGTACATGCGTCCCGATTTAAAGTGCGTAAAAGTAAATAACAGAAATTAAATGACGATAAATAAAATTGCGAGAATGTAAATTGCGATAAATAAAATGTAACCAGTTAGCTAGGAACAGTTAGCTAGGAACAGTTAACGTGGAATCTTAACAAAATTCATCATAGTTAATTTGTTTGTTTCTAACACTTTTTATTTTGTCCAATGTTTTCTTCGTTATGCCACTTGTTGGATTCTGATAGGTCAAAATCCAAATATGTAATTTGAATGGAAATGATTGTTCTGTGGTGAACGGATACGTATATCGGTGGTTGTAAGTAGGATAGTAAATGACTGTTGAATCAGATTCAAAAAATGTACAGTGTAACTTATTAATGTGAAATCTAAATATTCCTCGGGTACTACCTACCCCTTAAAATATTTTCATCATTAATAGTTTGTACGAAAGAATTTTTAATTACAATCTTTATGAAAATATACTTGCATATATATTTTCTTCGGATGTAATTATGAATTTAATGAGTCAATAGGATATTAAACTCATTTGATTTATCGTTATTACTAGATTACATGATCTCTAAAACATTAGAGATTACATAATCATCATGTCGAACGAAGATAAATGAGGTAGAACGATATGTAAAGCGAAGATAATCGATGTAGAACGATATGTAGAACGAAGATCATACTCGAGGTACAGATGGGGTTATTGAGGCGTGTGATGTTGATATCCGAGGTACAGATTGTGATGTTGAGGTTTACGACGCGGTTGTGGTTGGGGGTGATAAGGGTACTGTCGGCGTTGATGATGGTGGTACGGATTATTCTGCTGGTGCTGCTGCTGGTGTTTGTAACCTTCGCACCGTGTTTTCCAATGCCGTCACGCGAGCGCGAAGTTCGTTAACTTCCTCTAGTACACCGGGATGATTGGCGGTTGGAGTGAGCGAATGAACAAGATTCGAAATATGGGAAAGTATATAATCGTGATGAGATACTCTAGAAATGAGAGAGAAAATGGTGTTTCGAATAGGTTCGCCGGTAAGTGCTTCAGGTTCATCACCAAGAGGGAAATTTGGTGGATGGAAGGGATCTTTGATGTGAAATGATTTTCAGATATCGAATGATATTCTAACTATATAGAATATCTTTGTATATATAATCCTAAAGATTTCGTAGACTACAGAGGAATTTACGGTATATATCAGGCAAGTCTACGGATGCGCTAAGATATGGATTATCAGATACGCTAAGATATAAATTTTGTCTGTACACTATCAATGCAGTAAGTGCAGTAAGACGTGTCTAGACTTAAGTATGATAAGCAGGTAATTTCCTAAGGATGATAAGCAGATAATTCCCGACTTGGAATGATAAGCAAAACTTTTTGACATGCAGACACTGTCGAAGTCCAGACTTACTAATGTATCCTAACAACTACTAGTTGGACACACTAATGCAAGGCCTGGTTCGCTAAGACCACCGCTCTGATACCAACTGAAACAACCCGTCCTAATCCATCCGGACGAAGTCCATATCGATTACAAATGAATTACAATAGTTGATAACATTGCGAGATACTTGACCTCTATATGATTCATTTTACAAACATTGCATTTACTCTTAAAAGCCAACCTTTCATTACATCAAGAGTTGACATGTACGCGAATCATTTTATATATCCAAATGACCTAATCTGTCATTTACTTAATAATAATCTCTAAGGAACTTCAATGACTCGAATGCAACGTCTTTCGAAATATGGCACGAATGGCCCCAAGTAATATCCTTAATATGAGCTCATGCACAGCGGAAGATTTCTTTCAAGTCCTGAGAATAACATGCTTTAAAACGTCAACATAAAGTTGGTGAGATATATAGGTTTAATGCTAGCAGCGTTATAACTATGGACCATAAGATTTCATATATTTAAACATAATACACTCGCAAGTGTATGAAAAGCATTCTAAGTTTGTTGAGCACCTGGAAACCATACTTTACAAGAATAAATCAGCACATATTCCCTTTATATATAATCGCACTACACCGTACCAAGTATAGCCACCTAAACGAAGTACTGTGCAACCGTTGAATACTGGTCGTCCAGTCCGGTTGGGGTTGTCAGGCCCGATAGATCTATCAACAGGATTCGCGTTTACACTGGCCCATGTAATTAATAGTTACCAAGTTATAGGGAGATATGCAGTGGTACAACTCAACGTAGAACGTAATTTTAGTCACTTGTGTCCATAACGTAAAACATAAAATGCATGTATTCTCATCCCAAAATATTTAGAGTTTAAAAGGGGACTATATACTCACCTAATGTATTTTGTAGTAAAAATACATATATCATCATTGATCAAATTTAAGGTTGGCCTCGGATTCACAAACCTATATTCAATTATATATATTAACATATATAATGGCAATCAAATAGTTTCATCTAGCAATTATATAATATTTATATATATTTGTAGTTTATATAGAATTTCTACTAAATCCCAATATATATTTTATATTCTTAAATTATATGTTATATATTTATTTTGTATATATATATTTAAAATAATAAAAATTTATACATATATTTATATTAATATAAATATATATTTGTAATTGTTATTATATCAAAAATTAATATTTTGTTATATGTAAAATTTAATATGTTTAATATAAAATTTTATGTGATATTAATATAAGTATACAATATTTATTTGTTATATAAAAATAATACTAATTATGATAAAAAAAATAATAATAATAATGATAAGAATGATAATTTTACTAAAAATGTTAATTTTAATAAAATGATAATAATAATGCTTATATTCCTAATAATAATAATAATAATAATAATAATAATAATAATAATAATAATAATAATAATAATAATAATAATAATAATAATAATAATAATAATAATAATAATAATAATAATAATAATAATAATAATAATAATAATAATACCTTAAAAGAATAAGTTCCCAAAAAAAATTCGCCAACACCAGGTCTCAAACATGTGACCCCTCGTTTACACTAACACCCCATAACCATTCCCTCTGTCTCGTTTTTCTGATTCAATACAGAACTATATTTTTATAACTCGTAATATTGATGACCATATTCTTCTTCCCTCAAATCATACGACCCAATTCAATTACTAATCGTATAACAATTTATATGTTGTCTTTAAATTATAAAACCGAAACATAAATCAATTAGATGTGTTTAGAATTAATTAAAACAGAAAGGAAAATAAAAAAAAATTCATACAGCGTGTTTTATGAACTCGATGAACTCATGGTTTGATTTTTAAATCCAGGATGTTTTAGGTAAAGAGTTCTACATGAAAATGGTTCTAATCCTTATCTATAAACTTTCTGTAATCCTAATTGAAGCTAAAACATCTTCTTGAATTCAAATTCATTCATAGAAAAATAGTTGACTTTTTTAAACCGAACCTTTGACTTCGAAATTCGACTTTGATTTTGCGAGTTAAGGTTTGAAACTTTGCAGATAGGATCACGACATGATTTGGATCACTTCTGCATTTTTAGATTTTTAAGATTGAATCGAAATTGAGCTTTTGATTTTTACACCCAGTAACAGGGTATCGAGGTTCTTTCTTTTTTTTTTTTTTTTTAAATCGAATGACAGCAAGTGAAGAGGATTATCCTAGTGTTTGAAGGATGATGTATCATATATAAGTGACTAACTTTGTATTATTGTGAAGAATTGGGTTGACACAAGTTCACGAGAAGAACAGTTAATCAGAGAAAAATTAAAACTGATAATGACATAAAATTACGCGTATTAATCTGTTATTATCTGTATTGTATTTATCTGTATTTGAAATCTATATATCCGAATTTTTAACTAACTGAATTTTATATATTAAATCTTAATATTTAATAAATATATTAATAATTAATAACAATAATACAATTAATAATAATAATAATAATTAATAAAACTGACTTTTATCTGATTAAAAAAAATACTGAACTATAAATATAATTTAATTATTAATAATATGACATAACTTTGTTATTAATTATAAAAGTACTAATAAATAATAATATTATACATCATAATACAATAATAATATAAGTTATTTTGTATTATTGATAAGAATATAATTTTAATAGTTTTTGTAATAATAATAACAACATTAATAATAATACTAGTAAATATAACAAACTAAATGTATATAAAAAAAATATATTCATAATACCGATATTATTATTGATATTAATATTTATAGTTTATAATAATAATGATAATGTAAGTAATAATAATAATACTAATAATTATATTTTAATTTGTAATTACTTTCAATATATCAACATATCTAAATATGAATTGAATCACTAAGCGAGGGTTATTACCATTTACCTAACTAACTTCGATCCCTATATATATATATATATATATATATATATATATATATATATATATATATATATATATATATATATATATATATATATATATATATATATATATATATATATATATATATATATATATATATATATATATATATTCTATATACTTTATTTATATATGTAGATAATTTTTAAATTATTATATATTATTATTATTGTACATAATTAATTCTAACAATTACAATATATAATATTTCATATTATTATATACATATCTATATACACATAACGTTTCGTGAATCGTCAGGCTTGGTCAAAGGGTAACTGATTATCCGAATATAGATTTCAAACTTTCTAGACTCAACATTACAAATTTTGCTTATCGTGTCAGAAGTATATAAAGATTAATGTTTAAATTTGGTCGGAAATTTCCGAGTCATTACAAGAAGGTTGTTCAGTTTCCGCAAGTTGACCCTTATCCTGTACGCTTTCATGACCGTCACTTATCTCTTTCATCCTTCACCACTACTCGAAGATCTAACGACACTTCTGGACTTAGGTCCCTAACACTCTTAGGCATTGGAGAAGTCGGGAAGACATCTCCTTCCACAAGGTCAGAGTGTCTTCTAGTGATGCTCAGCCATACCCAAAAACTTGGGAGTCGCCTCAAGACATATCGTATTACTACTTGCTACACGTACAACTCGACACGAGACCCAGATTGAATTTCTAGAAAGGAACCTAACGACATTACCTGAACCTGAACATTTTGAAGAAAATTTTGGGATATTTAGGCATTGATACATGACCTACGGAATCTACGCACCCACACCGAGAAATCACGAGATTAATTATGTAGATTTTATTTTGAGATAGTATAGATAAAGCACCGTTAGATGAAATTGAGTAGAACTTGAAGTGATCACGTTACATTGATCATATGGAGTGATATTGGAATGAACGTACGATTTAGTACAATATAATGATGCCAGGCCATCGTGATTATATTGAAGTAAATCATGCAGAAGTTCCAATGTTACTACATAAGGAATATGAAGTGATTTAAAGAAAATTTTGGTAGGAACCACTGAAGTATACGCATTATGGTCTGTTAGAGGTAGGGAAAGAATAACCACATAGCCCGAGATACTATACAAGGAGGGCCTTGATTGCAGAAATGATAACCTGAAAATTTGTTATAGATATAGACACCCTGGACACTTAAGGAAAAAGTTCTCAAATAGAAAAAACTTTGGACTTACTTGTGGTAGAGCAATCGTTATCTCAGCTATGGAGACTCGCATGGATCCTGATTTTAGTTAGGGTACGTTTCGTCAAAACGTTTTATTGTCTCAAAGTTGTTTAATACTAGAGCGATATAAACCTTATATCTAAGAACCTTAGTGTTATGACTAATAAGCCATTAACAACCATGAAAGTTAAGTATCCTATAGGACAAGCTAATGGTAAGCTGACAGAGATAGAGGAATAATTTAAGGTGGTACCTTAAAAATTATAGGTGGGTCATTTGAAGATGACCTCATGTCAACAAAACTTGAAAGTTTTAAAGTATTAGTTGGAAAGGATTAGTTACCTATGCACAAGCAGATGTTATTTGAGAAGATTGATAGAATTTTTCACGGTAGTATAATAAGATTTGGTTGGAATGAACCTTAAGATTAATCTAACACCCATCAATTTGGGAAGCTTGATGTAATAGTTGGAATGGACTTTAGGATTAACCTAATACTCATCAAGTTAGGAAGCTTTGATGAAATAGTTAGAACGGACTAGCTTTCAAGGATGAAAGCGAAAGTTATTTATATTGAGAAGATTATTCGTATACCTCGCGAGAATCGTGAGCCATTAATAGTTTACGGGGAGAGGAGTAGCTCGAAGCCGAACCTTATTAGTTGCATGAAGGCACAAAAGGTCATGAGAAAAGGACATTGCTACTTATGTTGGGAAGAGTCTGACTTGTTCCAAGGTCAAAGCCGAACACCAAAAGGCATCTGGGTTACTTCAACAGCCCAAAATTCCACAATAGAAGTGGGAAGGAATAACAATGGATTTCATCACGAAGCTACCAAAAACGGTAGGCGGTTATGACACCATCTGGATTATTGTTGACCGTCTCACCAAATCGGCTCACTTTCTAGCCATGAAAGAAACTGATACAATGGACAAACTTGCACAACGATACATAAAGGAAATTGTATCCCGTTACTTCAGCGATTCAAACTCTATATTAAAGACTACCCAAGAATCTTATTTGATACTCATTCTTACGCGACTCTAAATCCTAACTTATTCTGAGAGATTTCTTATTCGATGATAATCACACCATCATCCTTCTTACTTCGATATTTGTCATACGAATTCAAAGTTTTCCAAAATCAATGGGTGGTTAATTCTCATCCTCATACTTTCCCATTCGTATCTCACTTATAAGCAACAACTTCACACTTAAGCATTTTAGGTCGAAGGACTTATGCCCTACTAATAGTCATCAATCACATTTAAATTCAATAGTTTTCATTACCTCGTGACATTTTTGCTCAAATATCACCCGAAATTTTAAATAATCTTTTACTCGATCCTCATCAATCTTTTTCCAACTTGTAACCTCGGAAATATGAAAATTTTATTTGCCAAAATTTTACACACACTATTTCACTGTGTGATCCTCTCAAAGTTTTATAAAAATAAATTTATTTTATTGCCGTTCGTACAAATTTTAGAAATCGTATATGTTATATATAATAAAGTAAATAATTACTTATTTTTGACTAGTAAATATGAAATTTTACTTTCACTTTTACAAATCAATTCTTTTATTCAAAAGATATTTTACTTAGAATAGTACATGTTGTACATAACTCTAGTTTACTAAGAACTTCATTTCTTTTCTTACATTGTCACCTTAAACGATTTCTATAAAAATTTTCGTTGCCTGCTATATAAAATTTTTCGTGTTATTCGTATCCAAGCCATCATGAATACTTTACAACCGTCGAAATCGATAGATTCATGTGTGTGTGTATGGGATAAAGGCACTTACTGCCATGCCATGCAGAGCCTTTGGGCATCCACTAACACTTAAACCATTCAAAATTATTACGTTACCCCAGGGATCTTATTTGCCACACCTGTTGGAATGATGCTCTTTCTTACATAACTCTAAGTCCAGACTTATTCTAGGGGATTATCATTTAGTGATATTAACACCATCAGTATTCCGACTTTAATATTAGTCGTAACCTGTTTGGCATTTTGCAAAGTCAAGAAGCGATTAACTTCTCGTCCTCATGCTCTATCCTTCATACCTCACTTTTTAGCAACGACTTCGCACGTGAACATTTTTGGCCGAAAGACTTATATCCTGATAATTATCAAAACTACATTTAATTCATTATTTTTTATTACCTAGTGACATGTCACCCGATGATTCAAAGATTGTTCACTCGATCTTTTTCAACTCGTAACCTCTGAAATACGAAAAACTATGTTTATCAAAATTTTTACACGTTTATTTGTGCGGTCCTCACGAGATTCATGGACAAATGAAAGTAATAAATTTTTTTTGTCACTTATGCGATTTATAAAAATCATATATGTATGTATATAATTAAGTTAATAAATTACCTTTACTTATTTTGGTTAGTACATACTAAGTTATACCTTCAAATTATTTAAAAATCGCTCCTTCATTGAGTTGTTTAACTTAAGTCAAATAGTTTTGTGCAAAATGGTACACGTTGTACATACTTCTAAATTTACTAGGAACTTCATTCCGTTTATATTGTCAGATCAAACGTTTATAGGTTTTTCAAAACTTCCTTAGTTGATTTTATTAAAGGTTTTCGTATTAGTCTACACCATGTATGGATCACACTTCTTCTCGCCCTCCGTTAGGGATGAAGCTTACCATTAAGATCTTTGTTAAAAACTCTTGATCCACTTTGGATGGCAGTCTTATAAAATTTGTTAGAAAGTCTTTGCGCTCATAAAATGTTCCTCTTAAGGTTAGGAATGGCAAAAATGCGGGCCGATAAATCAGTTTTCTGAGGTACACTCAGTGGTCACCCTATTGTAGGAAAGGCACTAGGTGGGTCTCTACTCTCAATATTTCACGACTAATCGCAACACCCTCGTAAACATCATCTCTATGAATCAGTATGTTGAGGTACAAGAAATCATTTTGGAGATTCTTTTCACGTGGAGTAAACCATTCTTTATGACCAAGGGTTCATGTATCTTCTCATCCGCGCATCTCCTTAAGTATAAGGATAAATTCAGATCAACTCGCTCGTTGTACGAAGAGTTCACTTTCATTCAAAGATCACATCTTTCGTGCGATTCTCTTTCAGAAATGTAATGTAAATTACTTTAAAAATCTATGAATCTTGTTATCCTTTTGGAAGGGACTGCTTAAAACATCTATAACACTGATGTGGTTACTCTATATATTTCTTCCTTCGTTGGTTGCAACTATATGTTGTTCTAGTCGATGTTAACCCCAACTTCAGCCTGTAACTGAAAGCATATAGCTACACTATGGAACTGTGCTTTCATTCCATCCAAGGATAAGATCACATGCAGTATGTTAAACTGGGTGATATCCTTCATTGTTCATTCAGACCGCCCTGAAGACACTATAAATAATTATGGCCTACATTGCATGTAAGTCTGAATAGTAACTCTCAGCTAAAATTTCAATTCATTTATTCAAATGAAACGCTTCCTAAATATCGGGTTCTTTATGCCTATGGTCTTCTTCCGAAATTAAGGAGTTAGTAAAATCCGCAGCTAACACTACCCAGACATCAAATCGCATGGTTGTGATCACCATGTTTTGCATTCTATCAGTCAGCTTTATATTGCGACATGAGCGCTCAATGCTTTAGATGAGTTTGGAAACATTCATGATGCATTTCATGCATCCAGCTTACTGAAGATGCTTGTAAGGCTAAAAACATCATATTTCCTATTGTTGATATATATTCAGATGACCTACTCATGTTAACAAGAAACAAAATCAATTTGTTGATTTAAAGGTTAAGAGACTTAATTAATGGCATATACCTATTCTTACTTTTTTTTCTTTTGACGCCCAAGTACCTTTCAAGGTAAATAGCTCACTTCCGAGCCCACGAGTCTCTCAGAACTTTGATACGCTCCTTCTTCTTCAAATTCAGTACCGTTGTTGGTCACTCCTCAAAATTTCGGGACGAAATTTTCTTTAACGGGTGGGTAATGTAACGACCCGACTTTTTCGACTTATATTTTTGTGCTCTATATACTTTCACGAATTTGCGTATATGTGCGTACTGAGCTAGTTTATGCTCTGGGATCATATTTCATGATAATTACTTTCGTTAATACCTTACAGCGTGTTATTAAGTGCGTAATCACTTAACTTGATCCTTGAATGCTTTTATGACCGTTAGTATCACTTGACGTTTAGAACGAGCTATGTACTTTGTACACGTTAAACTTTTGTCATAATTGGAATATTATGACTACGTAATACTAATTGTTATTTTTCTAATGAAAATTACTTGGCTTATTGGTTGCTTAATTACGCTTGGTAATTTACTAATGCACACTAGTTAGTCTTAATGGACTTTTTACCTTAATGGACTTAGGCCCACCCTACTCTAGCTAATGGACTTTTAAGTTAGCCCAATTTTAATGGAATTATGACCCATTAAAATGTAAGACAAAAACCCATTAAGATGAGCCAACATACTAGCATTCTTGTTAACCATTACTACACATGTTGCATGGGATCCCAACAACAAGCACCACCTTTAGACCACCACCATACAAAAAACAAAAAGTTGTCCCCCTTGTCCCCCATGGTGCCCACGGTTTTGGAGACACCAAACCACCCCTCCACCACTATAAATACAAGCATATTTCTTCCATTTCACACTTGATCTCATTCTCATTTTACACACACTTGTTCTCTAATTTTCTCTCTAGTCTTTCTCACACTAAAATTGTAAGTTTTTAAAATTTTATTCTTCTTCTTCTTCTTCTCTTCATAATCACGACATCATCATCATCTAAAGATCAAGCTTTCTAGCTTTTTGATCTTGTTATATCTTGTAGATTCAAATTTTGATTTGAATCCTTCAAGAACATAAAAGATTCAAGCTTTCTAGCTTTGAATCTTCATTACTTTGTTAGATCTAAGTTTTCTAGCTTATGATCTCTTTATTTTGTTAAAAGATCAAAACTCGTGTTTATGATCTTCATGAAACTTGAAGATCAAACCTTTTGCTTTAAAGATCTTCAAGAATATAAAAGATTCAAGCTTTCTAGCTTTGGATCTTCATTACTTTGATGGATCTAAGCTTTATAGCTTAAGATCACCTTATTTTGTTAAAAGATCAAAACTTGTGTTTATGATCTTCATGAAACTTGAAGATCTAGCTTTTTGCTTTAAAGATCTTCAAGAACATAAAAGATTCAAGCTTTCTAGCTTTGAAATCTCATAATTATTGTTAAGGGATCCAAGCTTTCTAGCTTAGGGTTTCATTACTTTGTTTGATCTAAGTTATGTGACTTAAGGGCTTGCTTGATTTGAATCAAAGTTTATAGTTTTAATCTTGAATAGAACTTGTATTTGTGTTGAGACTAAGAACATGATGTAACCTTGGTTCATCATCCATCTAAAACTCTTAAGTGAGTTGCATTTCTCCTTAGTCTTGACATTGTGTGTTGATGGTTGAAACTTGTTTAAAATGATGTTAAAACATCAAGAGTTGTACACTTGAAGCTTACACATATCAAGGATGAGAACCATGATGAGCATCAAGCACCAAGAAACCCACTGGAGCACTTGTTTTCTATTTTTCAGGGTCCGATCAGACTCCTGGGACTTCTAGAAAGTTGATTTTCAGATAGTTCGGTTCGAGTAGATGACTTTTCGTTTAAGACTCGCTTAAGTCCGATATACAGTTTAGGATTTATAGCCTTCCGAAAAGCACTACGCCTTTGTAACGACGTGATGAAAATTCTAACCTACTCGCGCTTGAACCGTCGGCACGGTCAAACGATATCGAGTTAGGATCTGAAAATTGGACAGCGGTAAGAGGACTCACATACGGAGCCTTGGCTACTGGCCACGTGTCTTTTCAGCTTGTATAGAGGTCGTAACAGCTGACCGAAGTAAGCCTTTGTTTCGATCTCTATTCTTGTTGAAAACTTACCTTATCCTTTACGTATGATGATAATGATGATGCTTAGGACTTTACTTACGTACTTTTAAACCTTTGGGGACAATTTACTGACTTAGTAACCATTGACTTAGGTTGAGGACCTTTTGGATCGACCAACTTACTTGTTTGGACCGACTTACTACTTGCTTACATTTTCGTATCGACTTTTACCGCACATTCACTGTGAGTTATAGTTCCCTTTCTACTTTACTATTTTTGGGACTAAAAATACATGCGCTTTTTATTTTTTACATACTAGACACGAGTACTTAAACTTTATATATGTGTGGATGATATAATGGTAAAAAGATTCCCCTTAGCTCGGTAACGTTTAACTATTGGTTTATGAACCGGTAGACGCGAATCTTAGATATGGATCCATACGGTTTTGAATCCCCACTCGGGCTAGTCGCGCTAGCATTCAACGGGTGTTTAATACTTCGAGAACATACACACTCGCCAAGTGTACTTTTAGGGGTTGATATATTATTTTTACGTTAAGTTAGTTACCGAGTGCCCACGGCTAAGCACATACTTTATCATACTGATTTGAAATGCTGGTTGAAGCACTGAAATCTCGTGGTCTAAATTACAATATTGTTTACTATCAAACTATAGCTCACCAACATTCGTGTTGACTTTTTAAAGCATGTATTTCTCAGGTGCTTAGACGTTGTTGCTTCCGCTGTTAGACTTGCTGTTATAGTCTTGGTGTTATAGACTTGCTATTACAGACTCGATGTGTTAGACTTCCACTGCATTATTTAGAGATGTCTCAATCATGGAACTTTTATTTTTGCATTCACAACTTATGCTACATTTGAACAATGGATTTGTAATGACCCTTGTGTCACGTACTTATGTCAATGTTTTCTATTCGTAGAAGCACGTTATCTTTTGTAAACCATTTGACGTTGGTAAAGACGTTGGCTTTTGTAAAATATATGGCGTTGGTAAAGACGTTGGCTTTTGTAAAACATTTGGCGTTGGTAAAAACGTTATCTTTTCATTAATGCAAAACTTGTTTTTAAACAGCATATAGTGTTATAACCGTGTAATGATCCTGTTATTGTTGATCCGTACACGTTGATTTTGTACGGGGCGTCACAACCAGTGCAAAAAAAGCGAATAAACATATCAACAGAAGGCTCACCACCGTTAGCCCTACACATTACCTCAAAAGCCATAACCTTTTTCACATCCAAGGGATGAAAAACATAAATATTCACCCTAAAATGATCTAAAACGCTAAGAAAGAAAGCAGAGATAGGAACCCTAATGTTACACTCCGTAAATAATTGGGTATACACACCAATTTAACCCTTAGGAGGTTTCAAGATATGCTTGTCGCTAGTCGGAATAATCATATCACTGGGTTTCAAACCAAGCATTTCAATCAGATACGATAGCAAAGAGGACTAAACATCGCTAAAGGAGGCCTCAATACCACGTTTGGACATGGTAAAAATAAACGAAATAAGAAAAACGTGAGAAAAAACCGTGAGTACCTTGGTATGCGAAGAAAGAATTCCGGTAGAAGAAGTTTTTGAAAAGAAGATGAACACAGGTAAGAAGGAGAAGATGTAGCGTTAAACCTTTAAGAAAGAGGAAGGGGTAGCCGTCAAATCAAACTACAGAGCATTCTTGGTACCCGTAACCCATTGGACGATCGTTCCCTTGGAAGCAAGGAACAAAAGATTCTTTCATTAAGGGCAAAATAGTAATTTTGGGGACAAGGGTCTTAAACGATGCAGTTAATTGTCAAATCACAACAGCAAAAGTAATTATTACTAAGTTTAACTTAACGAAGCTTATATATAGATATTAATGCTTCGTAAAATTAAACTGGGGGGCTTGATAGTGTACCCCACTTCCGGCCCGTTTACCAGCTTCGCAGTTTGCTTCGGAGGATTTGGCCACAATATATGGTACGAAGGAAACTTTGGCTACAATGAACGAGGTCATGAAATCAGAGTAAGAATAGTGATCTTAGAGCCCATAAAACCTGGGTCAATTACAAAGTCAAGCTAGCAAAACTATTCCTAGCTCGGTTGCACGCCTGTACAACAAAGGAAAGAGACAAGCTCACTTTCCTCTGCATGTTTACTAAAAGGGAAAGGTCAACTAGTATTCCAAAACCATTGGGAACTAGCAAGCTGATATAGGAAGCCGCTCCATCCCACTTATAAATAGAATAAAATGCAGGATACATTCCACTTTCAACACACACATAATAACACATCATGTTATATCATTTGCTTCTGTGGCGTAAAACAATCACCTGATTGTTACCTTCGGGGAATCGCCAGCGAACAAAGCTAAAACTATAACCACTCAATCTCCAACCTCAGTGACTCGTATATCCCCATTTCAATACTAATCATCGGTTATTGTACAAAAACATGCATACACATGGTTTGATTAGGATTGTAATATTTAAAAAATGACACATCTTAATATATACCTCATCACTATGGATGATTAGTATGTGGGTTTCAACCGAAGCTATCTATTGCAATAGGGATTAATCTCATCATATCGGGTCATATCGCCAAACACATATTCAGGCCCCACGTAGTTCACACATATCATGTAATATCATACGGTTTAAGTCTAGGTAACTCTACTCTACAAGCAAGTTCTTAGATCCCTTAAACCATGCTCTGATACCACTTGAAATGACCTCGACTCATTTTCTGAAAAACGTCAATTTTTTTTTAGATCCCACTATGGGATCTCAACTGTCCCACTATGGGATCCTGTTCTGATCTAAATACATAAAAACCCCTCAATCTCATTCCGGGATCTTCCAATCCCATTCTGGGATCGAACCCTGAAAGGGTAATTTTTTTTACCGAAATTAACACTTTGTGACCCATTTTCAAATACCCAAATCGACACCAACAAACACAATTTGATTACAATCTGTTTTTCTTTGAAATATTACATCCAACTTACCTTATCTCACCCAACATATAATCATCTGACCATTCGGGTACGCCCCACCCATTTAAAACAACAAAGTGTTAAACTTGACCCAATTTCAATAAAACTTGACTCGAAGACTAAGATATCGAGAGCATGAGTTCTTGGGTCATCCCTACCCAACAAAGGAACTTCTACAACCAACAAGCACAAGCTAGCCTTCAATTCAACCTCCTTAAGCATACTACTTGATATAAACACCATAACTTTACCCTTCCCTTTATCCGCTTTCGAACCTATAAAATGGTTAAACAACAACGAGTAAGCGAAATGCTTAGTGAATACAACAAATATATATGTGTATGCATACCATCAACCAACATAAATCCATCTCGTACATCAACCAAGGATAACTCATGTCATCCCAAGGTTTGACCATATCGTCATGATACAAACCCCCTCAACATCCCGGATGCCGGCTCCAGAAGTGCCCCGTACCGAACACTAATATAGAGACTTCCAACAAAATATCGAAGGACAATTTTGACACTCTAGTGTGCCCTGTACCGAGCATACCTAGAGGTCTCACCTGCATCCAGGATGCATGACCTCAAACTTAACGCATAATGTTAAGTAGGTAACCATTGTCCCCAGGACTCCTCCACAATCAAACAATATACCCGGCATACACATACATATACATATTTATTGTACTCACCTTGGCTGAGAGAGTATACTTACAAATCACAATTAAGCAATAAGTCCATGCAAGTCTTTCAACTTCAACAAAGCACGATCCATAATCAACATTCAAGCAAATCAACCTTGCATACAAGCATACACATATACACATCACAACATAATCATCTCGTCTCCCAAGACCAACTTTCTAAGGTTTATCATTAAACCCTCAATCTCATCTCTAAACATAGATTGACTAATCTCAAGACTTATAATAATAAGTCTTCACAATTTACAAAACTCAATTTGACAAGTTTAGTTACTAAACTCACTTTAACACACAAAACCCATTTTGACAAAACACAAGACTTATGTATTCAAATCTTATAATTTCCAAAATCCCAATTACCAAATGTTCGTTAAAGTAACATTCAAGCATATTACAAACCTCCTCATTTGACATTATATTATACAAAATTAACAAGTCTAGCTACAACTCTACTAGACCCCTAAATCACCATTTTGACACCCTCTTTAGCCAAAACCAAGACTTATTTACATAAGCCTTTCAACACAATTTTATCAACTCAAAACTTTTATAACTTATACAATCACTTACAGCTAGACAACATAGTAAAATCAGTTTCTTGACTTAATCAAAACATCACCATTGTAACATCCCGCGTTTTTCCGTTAAATTTATTTTTAACACCGTCTTTTTTTTAGATAATATCTTTCGTTATCTAAATTTGTATCTTTCATTAACTAATGTTCGTAATATTCCCGTTATTTGATTTTAACATCTCACATTTACTCTAGCGTTTTTAAATATTCGTTCGGTTAATTAACGCACCCGCTTTCAAACTCGAGGGACCGAAGTTGCCAAGGGGCCAAACTAGTTGACTAGGTCAACTAGTCAACCCCATCTCATCCATTCATTCATACTTCCACCTTCCTCCTTTCTTTTTCCTCTCTAGCTTAAGAACCCATTTTTAACATCTTCAAAGAATCATCATCCAAATCCATTCAAGCAAGCAAACATCAAAACAAATTACATATTCATGGTCCTCTCTTCATCCTCTACATTTTGGTACTAATTTTATCTCGTTTGGGTAACATTTCTAAAACTTTAGATTTCTCTAATTCGTGTTTTTGACTTGAAATGGTGTTAGTTAGTGTCTATGGCTCAAGTCTAACATGAATATGTGTTTAGTTTGCTCGATTTGTTGTTTCGAGTAACTAGTTTGAATATGAAAAATGGGTGTGCTTAATCTTGAATTTTGGGTGATTAAAAGTTGTTTAAATGTTAAAGGTCATGTATTAAATGTGTTTCTAGCATCATTAGCTTCATTTTGATGTGTAGGTTGATTTAGAAAAGCTCCATTTACAAAATGATTGAATTCATGATTTTGGTTAGGGTTTGATGAACTTTAACACGGATGTTTGATGCATTGAATGCTATGGGATGTTGTTAGTAAGTGTTTAATTGTATGTGTGTTTAATTACCTTCAAAACGGCATATCGTATGTGTAAATTGGATTCTCGAATCACCATTTGCATTTTTGAGCTTGAAACGTTAAATAATGATCATTCGGCGAGATTTCGGTTATTGTAAATGATGTTTTTGTTTAATCAAATGTGTTTAGTTGTATTCCTTGTTAAATTACCTTTCCAACGATATAAGATACGTGTTTTGAATGTTTACGATTCATAAGTTATGATTGTTTGAAGTTTGGTTCGAGCATATACATGAAACAGCCCAGCATTTTTTTCAAGTGTTAAGCCGCGGCGCGGCTCCTCTAGCCACGGAACGGCTTAAAGCGTGGAAATTAGGCTGTCCAAAATTACCAATTTTCGTAAAATTCTAACTATGCTACGCAACTCCGATTGATATGAAACTTGGCCAACATGCTTATATATAACTTCTAAGCTTAGAAAAATTGTCCGAGACCCGACCCGAACACGTTGAATTTTTCGTTGACTTTGACCACAGTTTGACTTTTAGTCAAACTTAACCAAATACTTATGCAATCGTTCTAATCTTCTTTTATACTTGATTCTTGCATGAAACTTGACAACGTGACTCACATGCTATATAATCGAGTCGTAACGAGCCATAGGACTAATTGAACACATTTTGACCGACCTTGTGTCTTACCCGGTATTGATACAACTTACTTGTTTAGGTCAAGGCTAAACAACTTTCATGCACACGTTTACTTTGTGAAGTACCTTATTTTACTCGTGCACTCAAGGTGAGATCATAGTCCCATATTTTCAACAACTTTTTATACTTTTAAATCATGGGATGAGAAACATATACGTATCATACTTTTATGCTTTGAACACAAGTACGAAAACAAACATTACAGAGCGAGTTAGAACAAAAAGCCTCAATTCAATTATCATTAGTTACACTTGCAGGGTGTAAACGTGAACTTATGTTATGTGATCACATGGGCTTGACGAGCCTCATTCGGACGGTTCGCTACCGTTAGCGGATGAAATATATTTTCGGGTTTAGTGTATGTTCTAACACTACGTAACAGAATGCAAAACAGTTAAGTCTTGATAATTGTGTGCTCGCGAACTTATTTTGGAATACAAACGATTTGGATAATCAACGTTATGGAAATACAAAATCTTGTGGTTCAAAAACAACGTTTACAAACACCTATGATTTAACCAATGTTTTTCGTTGACAGTTTTCTATATGTTTCTCAGGTTCATGAATGGCTATTTGATACATGCTTCCGCGTACACTCATACTTAATTAGGGTCAAGCATACATGCATACACTTTGATTACTTTCTTGGAGTCAAGCATACATGCATACGCTAGTGATAGCACCTTTGGATTCAAACAAATGTTTACATACTTACGCTATTTATAGCAATCGTGATTTTCAACTAATTATGTTGCAAGTTATTTCATTTATACATTACTACTTTTGTAAACTTAAACTTGTTGTCGATCCGTTTGGTAAACTAAACTTTGTAAGTCTTATACGTTTCAAATGAATGCGCCATAATTTTGGTTAAACGCGTCTCATTTAGGGATTATGACCATGCAACGGAACCTAAGTTAACGGCGCCGTCAATGGTGATTTTTTCAGGTCGTTACAGATGGTATCAGAGCGTTGGTTGTAGGGAACTAGGATATGCATTAGTGTGTCTGACAGATTCGTTAGGACGTATTAGTAAATCTAGACTACAACTGGATAGTTAGCCTTTGCATTCTGACATACATTTGCTATAGATAGCACTTACTTGACTACTTGTGCATTATACTTGAATCATTCTTAGGCAAACTTCTTAATGGTACCAAGTTTTCATCATATGAACTCGTATTCTGCATCCTTCTAGTAACACACGTGAATTCAAGATTCATACACGTAAGGATGACGACAACTTTATTAGTCACACTAGTTCGGGAACTCTGTCTCCCAGATTGTTATTCATCACCGTCCGGGCTTACTATTCACAAGTACTTTAAAGTTTCCACCGTTATGGCAATCATGAACCACTACTGATGTTACACCGGTGTTCTTCACTATCTACCACTTTTTGTTACTACCATCACTACTCTCGGTGAGTATCGTCGTCACTACTTATCACTACGGTTGCGTACTACTCGTTATCATAATTCGTTACTCTTTTCGTACCTAAAGACATTATTGTTTGACTTGAACTGCATTGACGTGAACAATCATTTATACACTTCCCTCGGGAACGCATCTTCAGAGTTGCAAAATTCTTTCTATCCAATACGAGTCACGTTAGTGATGTCGCTATACTTTGTTCATTTTAAATCTTCACGATTATACGAACTTGAATCTATGGAGTGATGTGGGAATGGAGGTATGAGTTAGCGTAATATAACGACACTCGATCAACGTGGTTATATTACGGTAAGTCATACCAAAGTTCTAATGACACGTAATGGTGGTTGGACTCGGTCAACCTAATCACCACCATGTGCCATGTACATGACTTCATTTTTCTTGTTTGAACATCCAAAAACTCTGAGAATATTGATAACAACCATACCAGGGACACACCTTCGATTATTGTCGAACCGTATTTATGCTTCCGAATGAATGACAAATTCTTTCAACTTCAAACATATGTTACACGTGTATACTATCTCGTTTTCGCAGAGTTTTATTGACGAACTACAACATGCTTGATATGCTCACATCGAGGCGGAAACTTCTCTCGCATCACACTCGTACTTCCGTATAAGGAAATCTTTATTCTAAATTCTCAATGGAGGGAGAGACTCTTCACGTTATACTAGTATTCACCACGAGGGTGAATAGTCCTAACGAACGTTTTCAGAAACCGATAAGAAACTTGTTCTAACAAACGCTTTCAAGTCCTAACAATCTTGTTCGAATATATCTCACAGAAATGTACTTAGTTTCGGATCAAAATGCTCGTTTTACTTCTAGATTTTTGGGTGACCTCCTGGGAAAGTGGTCGTCTTGTTTGGTCGCCAACAAAAAATCCGTGCGCCTACGGGCAAAGCGGACAATATCATGCTACGTGAAACGTGTTACCTGGGATGTTACCTGGGTGCCTCACGAGAAACTTTGGGAACCAGATTATTCATGGGTACCGCGTATCATCCGCAAACCGACGAACAAACCAAACGTACGATTCAAACCTCGGAAACCATAATACGAATTTGCGTTATCAACTTCAAATTTACTTGGGAAAAGTATTTGCCTTTAGCCAAATTCTCTTACGATGATAGCTATCATTCGTGTCTTAACGCCACTCGTTTCGAAACTTTTTAAAGCCGCAAATGTCGTTTTCTTATTTGTTGGACCGAAGTAGGTGACAAGCAAGTCACCGAACCCGAACTCATTCATGGAGTAACCGTTAGGATCGTTCCAATCCGAGAAAGGCTCAAGACGGCCGTAGTCGCCAAAGGAGCTATGCCGACGTTAGACGTAAACCATTCGAATTCCAAGTGGGAAACCGCGTAACGTTAAAAGTCGCACCTTGAAAAGGTGCAATCCGTTTCGGGAAACGTAGAAAGCTAAATCCGCGATATTTTAATCCTTTTGAAATCTTGGGGCATTTTAGACCCGTTGTTAGCCGTTTAGATTTTCTGACTCATTTGAGTCTCCGTTCATCCTACATTCCATGTATGAAACTTAAAGAAGTGTCTTGCCGAACAAGAACTTGTTGCCCTTTTTCGATGAGCTTACTATCGATGACAAACTCCACTTCATGAGAAAACCGATTGAAATTTTGAATCGTGAAATCAAACTTTAAAACAATGTAAACTCCCGACCGTCAAAGTTCGTTGGAATGTCCAAGAAAGTACCTTCACTCATTCGTGGAATTGGAAACGCAAGGTTTCGTAGAAGAAACAACAACTACTACTTCCAACTAAATTTCGGGACGAAATTTCTTTTAAGGTGTAGGTAATGTAACATCCCGCATTTTTCCGTTAAACTTATTTTTAACACCGTCTTTTTTTAGATAATATCTTTCGTTATCTAAATTCGTATCTTTCGTTAACTAACGTTCGTAATATTCCCGTTATTTGATTTTAATATCTCACGTTTACTCTAGCGTTTTTAAATATTCGTTCGGTTAATTCACGCACCCGCTTTCAAACTCGAGGGACCGAAGTCGCCCAGGGGCCAAACTAGTTGACTAGGTCAACTAGTCAACCCCATCTCATCCATTCATTCATACTTCCACCTCCCTCCTTTCTTTTTCCTCTCTAGCTCAAGAACCTATTTATAACATCTTCAAAGAATCATCATCCAAATCCATTCAAGCAAGCAAACATCAAAAAAAATTACATATTCGTGGTCCTCTCTTCATCATCTACATTTTGGTACCAATTTCATCTCGTTTGGGTAACATTTCTAAAACTCTAGAATTCTCTAATTCGTGTTTTTGACTTGAAATGGTGTTAGTTAGTGTCTATGGCTCAAGTCTAACATGAATATGTGTTTAGTTTGCTCGATTTGTTGTTTTGAGTAACTAGTTTGAATATGAAAAATGGGTGTGCTTAATCTTGAATTTTGGGTGATTAAATATTGTTTAAATGTTAAAGTTCATGTATTAAATGTGTTACTAGCATCATTAGCTTCATTTTGATGTGTAGGTTGATTTAGAAAAAGCTCCATTTACAAAATGATTGAATTCTTGATTTTGGTTAGGGTTGATGAACTTTAAAACGGATTTTTGATGCATTGAATGCTATGGAATATTGTTAGTAAGTGTTTAATTGTATGTATGTTTAATTACCTTCGAAACGGCATATCGTATGTGTAAATTGGATTCTCGAATCACCATTTGCATTTTTGAGCTTGAAACGTTAAATAATGATCATTCGGCGAGATTTCGGTTATTGTAAATGATGTTTTTGTTTAATCAAATGTGTTTAGTTGTATTCCTTGTTAAATTACCTTTCCAACGATATAAGATACGTGTTTTGAATGTTTACGATTCATAAGTTATGATTGTTTGAAGTTTGGTTCGAGCATATACATGAAACAGCCCAGCATTTTTTTCAAGTGTTAAGCCGCGGCGCGGCTCCTCTAGCCACGGAACGGCTTAAAGCGTGGAAATTAGGCTGTCCAAAATTACCAATTTTCGTAAAATTCTAACTATGCTACGCAACTCCGATTGATATGAAACTTGGCCAACATGCTTATATATAACTTCTAAGCTTAGAAAAATTGTCCGAGACCCGACCCGAACACGTTGAATTTTTCGTTGACTTTGACCACAGTTTGACTTTTAGTCAAACTTAACCAAATACTTATGCAATCGTTCTAATCTTCTTTTATACTTGATTCTTGCATGAAACTTGACAACGTGACTCACATGCTATATAATCGAGTCGTAACGAGCCATAGGACTAATTGAACACATTTTGACCGACCTTGTGTCTTACCCGGTATTGATACAACTTACTTGTTTAGGTCAAGGCTAAACAACTTTCATGCACACGTTTACTTTGTGAAGTACCTTATTTTACTCGTGCACTCAAGGTGAGATCATAGTCCCATATTTTCAACAACTTTTTATACTTTTAAATCATGGGATGAGAAACATATACGTATCATACTTTTATGCTTTGAACACAAGTACGAAAACAAACATTACAGAGCGAGTTAGAACAAAAAGCCTCAATTCAATTATCATTAGTTACACTTGCAGGGTGTAAACGTGAACTTATGTTATGTGATCACATGGGCTTGACGAGCCTCATTCGGACGGTTCGCTACCGTTAGCGGATGAAATATATTTTCGGGTTTAGTGTATGTTCTAACACTACGTAACAGAATGCAAAACAGTTAAGTCTTGATAATTGGGTGCTCGCGAACTTATTTTGGAATACAAACGATTTGGATAATCAACGTTATGGAAATACAAAATCTTGTGGTTCAAAAACAACGTTTACAAACACCTATGATTTCACCAACGTTTTTCGTTGACAGTTTTCTATATGTTTCTCAGGTTCATGAATGGCTATTTGATACATGCTTCCGCGTACACTCATACTTGCTTGGGGTCAAGCATACATGCATACACTTTGATTACTTGCTTGGAGTCAAGCATACATGCATACGTTAGTGATAGCACCTTTGGATTCAAACAAATATTTACATACTTACGCTATTTATAGCAACCATGATTTTCAACTAATTATGTTGCAAGTTATTTCATTTATACATTACTACTTTTGTAAACTTAAACTTGTTGTCGATCCGTTTGGTAAACTAAACTTTGTAAGTCTTATACGTTTCAAATGAATGCGACATAATTTTGGTCAAACGCATCTCATTTAGGGACTATGACCACGCTATGGGACCTAAGTTAACGGAGCCGTCAATGACGATTTTTTCGGGTCGTTACAACCATTTTCAAATTTCAATTTTGACTAGTTCATCCTCTTTACAATCCCCAATTTCATGAACCCTAACCCTAATTTTCGAATTAAGGGAATCAAAACCCTTGATTTCCACAATAATAACACTATCTTACAATATAATTTCAAGTTTTAAGGCCAATTAGTTCATACCTTTAATTAGGGTTAGAATCCCCCAATTTAACACAAAAGAAGTGAAGAAAAAAAAATGAAGAAAACAAAGCTTCATATGATACTAGCAAGTGTTAGAGATGTAGATAATACTCCTAGATCAAGTTGCATGCTAGAGATTCAAGAGTTTAGGGCTTCTCCAAAAATCGCCACTCTCCCTCTCACACACTTACACTCTCTAAATTTTTTGCACAATAAGGAATAAGGGAGTGTTTTGGTTTTTTATTAAACATGATATTAGCCAAAATTACTATTTTACTCCTGCCCACTTAGGACTTAATATTACTTATCCTTTTTTAACCAAAGTTAGTTAAATAATAACCATTAAATGATACCTCAAAATAATTGGGATGTTACACCTTATATCTCTTTTGGATAGCGCATGAAGCAATGTTCATCTTTCATAGTTGACCCCGAATTTTAAAATTGAAAAACATATTATTGATCATACAGAGTTCATTCAAACAAACAATCAGATATATTGAAAAAAAAACTCCTAACTCACTTATTGATTACATTAAACTATTTTCACAATCATATTTGACACATCATCTATATATTATTTATATAATTTATATAAGATCTTAAAACAATTAATAATAAGAAAAATATTTACGGGCAAAATAAACTCGAACGACTCATCCATTTTGACACCTTCAATATTTTTTGCTACAACCAAAATAATTCTCTTGTGAGATAGTACTGACAATGGTACAATTTTTTTGTATAGCAGTAATCATGGACAATAACTGTTGAGCGATCAACTACCATGTACTTTTCTATTCAAATCTTCAAAGTTGTTCAAAATTGTTCATTATTGCAATCCAAGTAACATTGTTATTAATCAATGAAATTTCCCCAGAATACTTACTTGGGAGGGTTTAGTTTTAATCAGAAGATAAGTAAGCATTCACCCACACAATCATGCCTGGGCTCTACGAAGTAAAGAATCTGCTTGTACAAAAACAGGAAAGGGTAGTTTGTCTCATCTCTTGCCTAAAAGATCGATAGATTAAGAAATATAAAAACTTTGAAAAGAAGAAAAGTTGTAAAAATTGTCATTTAAAGAATCAATGCAGATAAGAAAGTCTTATATCTAAACAGAAGGTCTTACAGAATATCGGTCTTCGCAATTATCTTACACTTAAAGCAACGTTGACCTGTATATGTAAAGGCTATAAAACTGAAGAATGTTTATGACAAGTAATAGTATAAGCAACAAATGTGGGAAAAGATAAATTTAGACTCCACTCAATATACAAGAATATTTTCAACTGGTAAAACCTTTTACCAATAAGAATATATTCAAAGTACTGCCATATAAAATCAATCTAATTCGAACAAAATGCAATAACAGTATTCATTTAAGCTTACCATGCATAAAATAGCACTTAATGTTCAGTATTATCGAAATCTAGAACCAATTTTAAATGGTTTACCTGCAGATGTGTTCAATGGTCAAGAAAATGCCTCTTCGAGTTGCTCCTTCCTAAAATCAACCAGTATTAAAAAGGTACATTGTCCTTCATGTTTAATTATATATTTGATCATAATTATCTCCAAATGGTATCAAACTTATTGTGAAAATTATAGACATCGATTTACGACCTTCGAAATACAGTCAGTCAGTTCCAATATACACGTTTTTCATAAGTAAAAATTATTACATCTGTATTTTAAATCGATGAAATTGATACATCTCCTTCAATCAGTCGGTACCAGCATAAATGTTTACAACGATGAGGTAGAAACTGTATATTCAATCAAATAACATAACACTAAAAAATAATATTTCAGTCAAATAAGGTAGAATTGATAATATTTCAATCAAATAACCTCAAACCTAAACTGTAATAACAACGATGAGATAAAAAATAGAAACTGTATATTTCAATCAAATAAGGTAGAATTTATACCTCTATTGAAGTTAACGATGTTGAAGTGTGATATTTAAAAGATTAAATCAATTGAACATGTGCGAACCCTATTGCTTCATGCTAATCAGTAAATAATCGAATGGAACGATGTTGAACATGATAATTGAGATATTTAGTATTCAAAACATCAGGATTCTACAAATGCCTTAGATGATGTGGTTCACATGCCAATACACATATCTAGACTAATTTGTCAATGTGATTCATCTGCATAATATTCCAGATTCACAGTTTAATAATTTGATATTTAAATCAACCTTAAAAAAAGTATTAATCAAAAAAGTATAGTTGAATATGCCGACTGGTTGGAATAATATACATTTTACATATTCGCAGATGAATATCTAACTGAAGTTAATTTTTAGTTGTTTATCCTATAATCCTTTAAAAATTAAGAAATTTTATCTTGATAAACTTTAATAGCACCAAAAAATTATCTAAGATTGACAAGGGTTTTGCACTGTTGAGTTATTGGTGACTTACAGATTACAGAGTCGATATAATTAGAGGATTAGAATCGCAGGTCATCTCCTTCTTCAACTAAGACTTTGACCTTCTTTGTTCTTCAATTTATGTTATAATTCGAGCTGACCTGCTAAACCCCAATCTCAGTTAGGTAAAATCATTTTTTGCGGTATAACGATCAAATTGTTCTACGAAATTCTGAGATTGACAATGAAGAACCCTAATTTGATGTTGCTTCAATCATAAATTGGAACACGACTTTTCTTTTAAATAATTTGGAAAATTAACTGTCGAACCTTGATTGAATTGCAAAATCCCATTGAAATCGAGGTTTTGATATTTGAGAGGAATCTACACCGGATCCAATTGTTGCTGTTGAATACATTATACGTTGCTAAACTGACCTATTTTTTTGTTTAATTTTATACAGAATCATTGTTTGTGGAAAGAGATAGGGTACAGCGGTCATTAAACAAGTGAACTTGAAGAGACTAACAAATGTTGACCGATCACTTGACCTAATGGTCAGTATTGAAAATTGATTTTTGATCTAATGGTCCTTTCTTGTCTATTTAAAATTTGTGAAAAATGATTAGGAAAAAGAGACTTTGTTACTATATACTACCTCTGTCCCGCCACAAGTGTCCACATTTCTATTTTGGGATATCCCATTTCAAGTGTCCACTTTGTGTTTCAACCAATGAGAACGGGTTATTCTGGAGAGAGAAGATTTCTGATTTGTGGAGAATGAAGTTAGTGGGATTTTCTAAAACTGTGTGCAACAAGTAAGTGGACACTTGTAATGGGACGGAGCGAGTATACTATAGATATAGATAGATGTGTTGCATGTAGATGAAGATAAGACCATACATAATGGTGAGGGTGTGATTTGGTGTTTTTATGGGGTATAGTGTTGATTTGACAAATGTGATGACGTGATGGAGTTTGTAATAGTAATGCGTGATGGTTGTGTTATTGGAAAATAGGTCACAACTTTTTATTTTCTTTTTAATCTTTGTTTGAGTTTTATTTTATTTTCATAATTTTTTTTAAAGTAAAACATATATAAAGTAATTAATTTAATAAAAACATACTTAAATTAATACAAATAAAACGATTATAATTTATTAAAGTCTTAAGAAAATAAAAATTTACAATAATTAAAATACGACATAATTAAAGTAAAACACAATAAATTAAAAAATTCAACGACAATGTTTCTTATTCGGAATCCATATATAAACGGCCATCAGAATCGTAAGCAGGTTGAAAGGGTACATTACTTTCTTCATCTTCAAATACCTAATAAGGAGAAATTTGATTTGAATGTAGAGTAGCGGTTTCTTTTATACCATTCCATTGTTCATCAATACGAAGGTACATATCGGACAATTCTGGAAAACAGTTATCTTCATAATATATCACATCAATGCGTTGGAACGGTACATTTTGTTTCAAAAATGCTAACAAGTCTTCTAAACCAAAGTCGATGTAGGATCGTGTAAACAAGATTAAACGATCTTGTAATCAATAACGAGTGAGGGATAACTCGTTATTGGGTTTAATAATCAAAACACACGTAAACTAATGATCTTAGTTAAGAAATCGACTTTAGAATCACTAAGAATGATAAAACCAAGTGCTAGGGTTGTAGGGAATCGTTTAGGACGTATTGTGGTGTTTTGGATTCGTAACCCTAACAATGAACCCTAAATTCCCATTAAATACACACAGCACGTGCAACCGTGCGGTTGCACCCTGCAACCGTGCGGTTTCCCAGTCTACCCGTACAGTTGCATACCTGCAACTGTGCGGTTGCATTCCAACAGTGAAAGTTAAACGTTAAAGCATTTCAACTTGATCGTAATGAACTCGGGGTCTATAATGCACCAACAAACTCCCCCTAGGACCCAGTTCATTATCTTAAATAATAAAATATACCTGCAAAAGACAAATAACCACGCAATCAAACAAATTCAATAACAGAAGGTTAAAACATTCACGTCATGTTATTACAGCCATATCGAAATAAAATGAAAAATAAAACGTTCAAGTCCACAGTTCGACAGTTCAAACAATAAAGATAGACATTTAAGCATGAATATTAAACGCATAGCATGTGCGAACAGCCCTGTTAAACTGAATGGCATGCTCTATATTCGGTAATTCGTGGAAGATTAGGTGTCTTCGCAACACCTTGATATCCTCCTTACACAGATTTCTGATCTACCTCGGATCGATAATCCTAATCTGGTCCAAGCTTGCATGCTTGTACTTAACATCTCTAATCCTGTTTCCTGTCTCTTGATCAATACGATACGAAACTTTCAGAAACTAAGGCTCCAACACAGACCAGCCATACTTGAATTCTTTCTTGATCTTGAACTGCATCCACTCACCCCAACCATCTGTTTCCCAGTATAACAACGGTAAGCGAGCAAGTTCCATCATCTCAAAATATGGTAACGTTTTGAGATCGACAGCATGTTTGAAATAATCCACTCCGTTCTCCCTTCTAACAGCAAAACAATTCAAATCTTTCAAATATGTCCAACTAAGAATCTTTCCTCCGGTAACCTTTCCCGTTCGATCATAATACAACTTGTATTTCGGTTCCAACGGTACCTTCTTGAACCACGTCTTCATACAAGAATTCTGATATTCCCTCCAATTACGATTCTTTTGTTTATTTACCAACTCAAGATTCTCACCTTCTTTGTTAACACGTGAAGACTCACCTTCTTCAGCACTTCGCTTCTCATCCACTTTTCGATTTAAAATATCATCATTTTGTTGTTTGAAAAGATCAGCAAACTCTGGTAAGTCATCCTCATTAGCACTATCACCAACATTTTCATCATCAGAAGCATCTTCAATGATGACTTCTTCAGCATTATTATCACCTGTATGTTAGTTTGCACGCGTACCAGCAGTATTTGGAGCTTTCTCTGCAGCAATTAATTGATCAACCTCTATACCAAACATTCTAGCTACCTCTTCATCTGTCATTGTATGCACAATTTCCCCTTCCTCCACATCGTAGTTCAGTGAGCTAATCACTGTACCTTGATTGTCCAAGAAATATGTTAACTTATGAATATCAACAGCAAAGGTTTGGGAAAATGTACCTCCTGGATCTGACTTATGTTCTCAGTCCCCTCAGATGAAGAGTCTGAAGAGTATTCGCTTTCTGTAGACTAGAGATCATCATCATTATGCTCCATTTTCAAATGAATGGTCCCATCTTGGGGATCACCCTCCAACTTTCCTTTAAATCTTCGATCACGACGATCCAAATGTCTGATCCTCTTGGCTTGTTTCTCCGTTAGCGTTTTGAGATCAACCGCCTCCTTCTTTGATTTCTCAAGTTCAGAGGTCAAGGAGTCAACTTTAGCTTTTGAATCATTCACCTCTTTCATCTTCTCCTTATTTTTCTTTGAAATATCATCAACTTTATTCACTAGGGCGAGCATAGTGGCTTGAAGATTCACAAAGACATGATCAGTAGTCGCAAGAGCCAAGGAACTACCCGCATGTGAAGAAGCTGTCGGTAGTGGTGGAGCTTGTTGAGCTGGTTGAGTAGGTGGTACGGGAGGAGCCTGAGTTGGTTGAGTAGGTGGAACCTCAGCTCTTTGAGTTGCAGTTTGAGTAGCAGAAGCACCACCCGAAGAATCCACCACCCTTCTAACATGACACCTCTAAAATATAATTCTCCACATCATCAGCAGTTTGACCTGAATGAGAACCAACCTCTAGAACCTCATCTTCATCATCCGACTCAGTAAGAACTGGAGCAATATCTTCCTTACCTGAATCACTATCATCATTGCTCCACATTCTAGGATTCCGAGCCACATAGTCAGCCTTCTTCAAGTGTCCAAATAACGGACGGTTCGATGGAGCCGGCTTACCCCTATAATAGATCATCCTTATCACCATTTCATCAGTCATAATATTTAGCTCAATACGATCCGAATCCTCCTTGATGAGCTCGTTGTATTGAGAATATATCACAAGCTGAAGAAATCTTGGATACAACATATAGGGATCAGATTTAAACCTATTATTTTCCACCAAGTAATCAAACACCATGATAAAGAAGTTAAACGGCAAGTTCAGAATCAGAGTAACCATGGCAGACTGCATCACTGAGTTCAGTTCATCGTGACCCTCTCTCCTCGAGCTCAAACAGTGAACTATCACATGAGCTAGATATCGAAAAGTTGGACAGAAACCCGACTTAAGCACCTTTGACTTGGTCAAATACCCAGAATAACCAGCTCTTTGGAGACAGCCTTTAACCAGTCCCATGTTCAACCTGCTCTTCATATCTGCAGAGTCTCTGAATTCCCATAACCTTCTGACGTGCCCTTCAGTAACAACAATATCCCTGCCTTGAACCTTGCTATTTAAAAAATCTACCCGACGATCACTATCCATCGTCTTACATAAAGAACATACCTCCAGAACTCACGTTGATGTGAGACATAAGAAGGCACATCATGAGAGATTTCCTTATAAATGCGAGACCTCTCCAAAAATTCCATAATCCCATGATAATCAGCGAGAGACTCAATCTTGTTCAAATTTGCCAGCATGTTGTTGTTTCGACCCACTTGAAGCTCATTATTGTGTTCAGTTGCCTTCTTTGACCCGGAATTTGTCACACGTCCAGGTTTGGACCTCTTCTCAGCACGAGGACGATCGGAACCAGAGCTAGCAGCCTCACCAGTAGGAACATTCAAAACAGGAGTCCCAGACATTGCTAAAGCTGAAATAAACACACAAAATATCGCGAACACAAAAGTCATTAATTATAAATTCAAAATTAGGGTTTCTGATCTGTATCCGTACGATTGCATGAAAGGTAAACCCGGTTGCAAGTGTAACCGTATGGGTGCAGGTCTAGTCCACACAGGTGCACCATTGCAGGTTAAAATTTTGAAGCTGCAGTGCAACCGTGTGGTTGCACTGAGTAGTAACCCGGTTGTGTGCTCAACCATGCAGTTGCAGTTTGCAACCATATGGTTGCATTCATCCGGCCTGTTAGGGTTTTCAAAACCCAAATCCTTCAAAACTAGAATTGACCATCAAATAAAACATTGTAATAGCATCTATAACCTCCGATAAACAAGATTAAAATAACAAATTCAGTTTAAAACCCCTAACTCTTCACTTATTGATCCAAAGTTCATAATAAACTAAAAACTAATCAAAGCTCATGAATTAGGAAGTTTAAATGGTACCTGTTATGATGAAAATGATCACAAATGCAAGATGAAAACGAAAAACGAGATCAAAAACTCCCCTTAGCAATATGTGAATTTAGATGAAATTAACACTTAGACAATTTGAAAGCACAAACAACCCACGGTTCAGCTTTTGGGTATTTATACCCACTTTGCAACCGTGCGGTTGCAGGGGTGTATCCGGCCAAAAGATTTGCAACCGTGCGGGTGCAAGGTGTACCCGTTCGGTTGTACAGTGAGTCCAATCAACCCTTAAAACCTATGTATCCGGGCGGTTACATGGTGTAACCGTGCGGTTGCATTGTGTAACCGTCCGGTTGTATAACCACAAAATAAAATTTAACTATTAATTGTGTCTTTTATAACTTTCGTTTCTTGTCAAATTCATCTTATCCGACCAAACACCTTTTTCACACAAAAATATCAGTTTTCACATTCTAATCCATGATTTCTCAAATTTATCAATTTTCCCAAGATCCCATTGTAATCTAAACTAAGTCAAATAACCTAATACCCGGCTTATTGAACTTTTCCATTTTTCGAATCTTTCACACTTGCTTACTCCCCCTGGTCCACACATACAGAATTTATGAAGTAACCACCAAATGATATGCAATATTATACAGTATGAACTATGCAAAAATGCTAAAAACCATACTAAATCTTTTTGTCTTTTTCAATTAAAATGCAAATTTTGAAAAACAAATGCAAACATATACATTATGGTGAATTGAATCAATAAACTAACCGCATAGTGAATATCACAAGCATGAAATAGAGAACTAATTAACTTGCTATTTATCTTACACAAACTGAAATAAATTATCAGGAACAAACTCTACAGCTATCATAGCATAAACACATATTTTTGTGAGAAGAAGAAATTATCAATATTTTTCTTTGGATCAGAACTGAACTATATTTAGCAGTTTTAACATCGTTGAATTCTTTTATTTCGAACTTTTAGTTCCATTTTTGATTTCAAGTACCTACACTTTTAGTCTTTGAGTATCAATAAACTTATTAGACTTTTCTCCCATACTTTTTGAAAATCACTTACACACTTAGGTAAATAATCTTAAACTCAGTCCTCATTTGAGATCACATAAATTTATTAGGTAGTCAATTGAGCACAATATATTGAAGCTGTCCGCTATCACCTCGATGCACTTTCGATTTGATTGAACAGGAAGCATCTCACAATGTTTCCAGCAACCCTGTCAGCCATGAGCTTCTACCTTAAACTTATACCTTTCGATTCAGAAGGCTTTGTTTGTCTCAATTTTATTGAATACTCCGAAAGAACACAGTTACCAGTCGTTATAAACCCCACGCTTGAGCGAAAAGCTAATAATGATGGAATGATATGATGTTTTTGGGGGTGATGGAATTCTAAGACAGAATACCCTCTAGAAGATGTCCCCAGCTATCTAGATCAATCGGCACAACCCATATCACAGACAATAGAAGTAAAGTCCCTTTAAATGATAAGCAAAGTCCTGCTAAATGATAAATTCAAGGACAAACAGAATGATTTGAGTTTTCTAGATCTGAAACTCTGGCACTTCTCCTCCTCGGATATAGATAACTTAATTTGTTCTGATCAGCACATTGTTTGATCATCTTTCACATTCAAATATAGAATTTAATATTTTGATAGAAACGGAGTCCAAACTTTGTTATCCCTGATTCTTTGTTGTTGATGTGGTGCACCATCTTTATTGAGATTCATACAAGCATATATACATGAAATAAAATAGAACATAATCCACAATTTTTATTTTTTTTTAGATTTTCTAACGTTGCGCTTAAGCTTTTGCCAACATAAATGAAGATAAACATAAAACGAAATCAAATTTACAACTTTAATGATGATGCACCACACTTTAAGATGAAACACACTTTATTCTTTGGCGTTGAAGTAGTCTCCTTTGATACATTCTCAAACCGATAATTGTCTGTGATACATAATTGCACTTTTCGACCCGTTCAAAGTGAGAACACCCCCCTTTGGATACCTTACTAACCTAATGACGCGTTTTTGAAACGCCCCGTCCAAATCCATATGGACGGTTACATTACATTTGGTTACATTGCGAGGTACTTGACCTCTATATGATACATTTTACAAACATTGCATTCGTTTTTAAAAGACAAACTTTCATATCATCGAAAGTTGACAGGTATGCATACCATTTCATAATATCCAAACTATAAATGACCTAAACGGTCATTTGCTTTAATAATAATCTCTATTGAACTCAACGACTCGAATGCAACATCTTTTGAAATATGTCATGAATGACTCCAAGTAATATCTCAAAAATGAGCAAATGCACAGCGGAAGATTTCTTTCATACCTGAGAATAAACATGCTTTAAAGTGTCAACCAAAAGGTTGGTGAGTTCATTAGTTTATCATAATCGATCATTTTCATCATTTTAATAGACCACAAGATTTTCATTTCCATTTCTCATAAATATACGTCCCATGCATAGAGACAAAAATCATTCATATGGATTAAACACCTGGTAACCGACATTAACTAGATGCATATAAGAATATCACATATCATTTCGGGAAATCCTTCGGACATGATATAAATTTCGAAGTACTAAAGCATCCGGTACTTTGGATGGGGTTCGTTAGGCCCATAGATCTATCTTTAGGATTCGCGTCAATTAGTAGATCGGTTTACTAATTCTTAGGTTACCAAGCAAAAGGGGCATATTTGGCTTCGATCATTCAACCATATAATGTAGTTTCGATTACTTGTGTCTATTTCGTAAAACATTTATAAAAGCGCATGTATTCTCAGTCCCACAAATATATATTGCAAAAGCATTTAAAAAGGGAGCAAATGAAACTCACGATACGATATTTTGTAGTAAAAATATGCATACGACGGAACTGAACAATGCAGGGTTGGCCTCGAATTCATGAACCTATATCATTTGTATGTTTATTAATATACATAATTGTAATCTAACACACACACACACACACACACACACACACACATATATATATATATATATATATATATGATAAAATATTTATTTTTGTTATGTTAAATGTATTAAATATATTATTTTTATATTATTAATCATAGTTATAATAATACTAAAATAATATTAATAGTGTTAAAAAATAATTGTAATACTTAATATTATTAATAAAATAATAATGTTAGTAATTCTATTACTAATAATAATAATGATATTAATGATGCTAGATGTAAAAATATTAATTTTGTTATTAATGATAATTATGATAGTGATTTTAGTAACTACGTAGTAATACTAATATCAATAATAATGATAGTTTTACTGATATCAAAATAATAATTTTAGTAAAAATGATCATATTAATAATAGTAATTTTTAATAATAACAATACTAATAATTGTAATCATTTTAATAATAATGATAACTCTAATATTTATATAATGATACTAATACTAATGTTTATGAAATTAATAATAACTTTTTATTATAATAATAATAATAATAATAATAATAATAATAATAATAATAATAATAATAATAATAATAATAACCATAATCGTAGTAATGATAATAATACTAAAATGATAAATTAATAATGATAATATCAATAATACTTATAATAATAATAATAACAACAACAACAACAATAATAATAATAATAATAATAATAATAATAATAATAATAATAATAATAATAATAATAATAATAATAATAATTAATAATCAATAATAATAATAATAATTAATAATCAATAATAATAATAATAATAATAATAATAATAATAATAATAATAATAATAATAATAATAATAATAGAATTAGAAAACTACCTCAAGTGAAATGGGTTTCCAAAAAAAAAAAACATTATGACAGCCCCTGGACTCGAACCCGTGACCACACGCTAACCCGAATCAACCTAAACCATTCCTCTGTCTCAGCTTTTATGTTATTAACCCGGATTAAATATATATAACCCATATGTCTAACTGTCGGTTTTCTTTTTCCTCATCTAAAATCAAACGTCATCATCTATATGCTTCGTTATCATCATCATCATTCTTAATTTCATCATATATGGTATATCATTATATCCTAATCATCAAGTACATAAATCATAATCACCATTATCATTGTTGTCACGTACAAGGACACATAAGTACCAGCCCAGATTTACTGTCCACCTAGCCCAACATTTAAATGTATTGAAGCCCATTATAGCAATATAATAAGCCCAAGTAATAGAAAAATTCGTGGCTGTTGATTTGGCAGTCATAAATTTTGAACTGTAGAGATAAAAAGAAATATAATACGCCTGCACTCTTCATCATCTTTCCTCGATCATAATCGTCATCGCCATCCGTAACCATCTTCATTACAACATCATCATCATTCTCTCATCGTTACCATTACTATCTCATCATCAACATCATAATCATATCATCATCCTTTCAATCCATACCATCATCATTTTTATTTTCTCTTAAAAATCCTAACAGATACCTCAGTAGCAGCTGCAGTTGATTGAAACGGGAACATAACAGCAGCAAAATAGTTCGAGTATAGTAGCAGAAGGTTCCCGATTACGTGGGTCTTGGTTGGGTGGTTTCGAATAACAGAAAAAATATATAAAAGGAGTTGTAGGTTACATCGTGATGAGTTTAGTAGTGGTGATAGAGAGTGGCATTTAGAGTGAGGATTGCTTACGGTGGTGGTTCTCAACCCATCATAGAAACGGAATCCAGGAAACACGATTGTAGCAGGTTGCAGTTCATGAAGATTGTGGTGGTTTCCGGTTTGTTTTGCTCTCTCAACATAGAAAATAACACAGTGGTTTTGTTGGTGGTTTATGATAGTTTCATGGTGATGAATGATGGTAATGATAGGGTGACGGTGGTGTGAGGTGAGGAAGTCGATCAAGAAACAGAAAATAAAACAAGTGGGTTTTATCTCTTTCCTTTTATGTGGTGGTGATGGTTATCATAGGTGGTTGTTAAATGGTTGCAACGATGATTGTGATGGGTGATGAAAGTGGTGGGTTAATTATAAGGTGGTGGCGATGGTAAGGTGATGGTTCAATGAAGAGGGAGTTTGTGGTGGTGTTTAGAGACCGAAGATGATGGCGATCGAGTTAGTGATCAGGGTGTTTCTCGGTTTGGGTTGTCGATAAAAAAAAATGAAGATGGTCTTGCAATGAAGAGGAGATGATGCTTCATTTTCTAATTAACATATGTGTAATTGTATATATAATATAACATATTTGACTAATTAAGTCACAAGTACAGTAAATCAATTAGCAAAAAGTAGAATAGGATAATCAATCAACACAGTTAAACAGCCGGGTAATTGTATTTTTGTGCCGACGGTTCTCATGGACTGTGTATCGTGCGAAATCAGTGGCGGATAAAAGTCTTCGGAAAAATCCTAAATTTTTACAGTAATTATATTTATTTATTTCGGTCATTATGGTATAAAATTCGATCCTTAATTTGTTAAATAAAAATTACATCAACTGTCCCTCTCAATTCTGGGTAAAATATAAAAAGTGTTAACATTTAATAACTAGATCCTAAATACATTTTTAGTAAGCCTAAAATTTATAGAACTCATTTTTGGATCACCGTTTATTTTAAAATCATATAAGTTCGTATTAAACTTGTTTAATATCCATCGAATGGTAATTGAGTGTTACCGTCGTTTACTAAATAGATTCGAATTCACAAAATATATATTTAATATACTTTATATATTAATATATAGATGTTTTAAATAATAATAATTATAATATTCTATTTTTATTTTATTTTACATAATAGCAAATATATATAATATTTCAAATTATATTTCCAATTACCATTTATATATATATGGATACACACATAACTATTTACAATTAATTGTTCGTGAATCGTCGGGAATGGTCGAAGGTCAATTGAATATATGAAACAGTTCAAACTTTTTGAGACTCAACCTTACAGACTTTGCTTATCGTGTCAAAATAATTAAATCGTATCGAGAGTTTGGTTTAAAATTAGTCGAATTTTTCGGGTCACTAGAGTTTCGGCCCAAGCAGTAAAGGTAAATAGAAACTGGTATAGGTTCTAATAGAGTAAACTCACCTTGTGGACCTACTTGGGAATCCTTCACTAGAGCATAAATCGTAGTAGAGGAGACCTCAACCTTCTGTTGAGTTCCTGAACGATCGTTTCTCAGTACATTCTCAGTGATAGTTAGGTGACTACCGTCAACCGCTGTAAACCTTTCCATGATTTCCTTGCAAAGATTATTTATTTATGTTTAAGTGATCCTCTCATTCCAAAATTTAATTCTCAAAATTTATCAACATTAATTAACTAATCATGTATTACTTACTTTATACGCAAAACGATTAACATGCAAGTTCAGTAATACAATCATTTCCCGTTTTCACATAGTAACTTCTCATTTTTTGATTTTATTTCTTTTTCTTGTATTTTCTGATGAAGTATTTTTCTCAACTATTCTACTTAACAGAAAGCAAATAGACACGATCTTTTTGGTTTTTCAATTTTAGAATGCATAACAGAAAATAAAATGATCATGCAAAGCAGAAAATAAACTAAGTAACATGCAAAAATGATGCATAATGCAAATGCAAATATACAGATGATACAGATTTGATGGTTACTTCAATAACTCCTTATCAGACACAACCTCCACCCTTTCTTTTACCCCTAACACATTTAACCTGAATAGGAAACGAGGTCGGTCAAAAGCTTTCGTAAATAAATCAGCCCTTTGGGTGGTAGTACCTATTTGCAGGACTTCTATTAGTTTCTTTTCATAACACTCTCTAATGAAGTGGTACTTGATCCCTATGTGTTTGGTCTTAGAATGATTAACGGGGTTTTTATTAATAGAAATAGCAGCAGTATTATCAACATATATAGGAGTGTTAGAAATTTGCAAACCGTAATCTCGAAGCTGTTGTTGAATCCAGAAAACTTGAGACGTACAACTTGCAGCAACAATATATTCAGCTTCACACGTTGATTATGTGACAGCCGTTTGTTTCTTACACTACCAACTTACCAACTTGCTACCTAGAAACTGACAACCACCAGAGATTGATTTGAAATCCCTTTTGCAACCCCCATAGTCAGAGTCACTATATACCATTAGATCAAACCCATCCTTATGTGGATACCATAAGCCCAAACTTGGAGTCCCCTTTAGATAACGCATGATCTTCTTCGCTGCTAACATATAATTCATGTTCGGTTATGCTTGATGTGACGACCCAAAAATTTCTGACCAAATTTAAACTTAATCTTTATATGTTTCCGACACGATAAGCAAAGTCTGTAAAGTTGAATCTCAAAAATTTTGAACTATTTCATATATTCAATTGACCTTCGACCATTCCTGACGATTCACGAACAACTAGTTGTATATATATATATATATATATATATATATATATATATATATATATATATATATATATATATATATATATATATATATATATATATATATATATATATATATATATATAACAACTTATGTGTTCTAGGATTTAAATGTATGTAGATCAATAAATAAAAATATAAAATTCGAAAGTTTGAAAATAATAAATTTTATGATGCTACGTATGTTTTATATTAAATTAGGAAAATGTATAAAATATAGACCTAGTAAATTATAATGTTTAAATTAAAGACATATTGGTGATTGTTAAATCATCTTAAACACGTTTAAATGATTGTACATATGTAGTATATATAAGCTGTATTTAGACAAGTGAATCATATAAATATATAGTCAGATATCTTGTGCTTTTGACAAACACAAACAGACACTTATAATTGTAATATGCATTTCTTTTCATTACTTCTTCTACTTTGCTATAAGTTGCAATCAACTTTAGGGGAACTAGTGTACCATTACTCGATTTTCTAACTTCCCACTAACATCCTTTTCATTGCCAGCTCATTTGAGCATCTTTATGCAAATAAATTTGGGATTTTTCTGAAACATTTTTATCCGCCACTGAATTAACAACGGAGCGCGATTAAGCACTCCGTGAAAACTGTCGGTAAAATATTTAATTAAGATATACGTTTATTATTATTATTATTATTATATCATATATTTATGTTCTTCCCGTGAATTGATTGAAAACACAATATATATTACTGTGGCTAATTGAATCCTAATTGATATTGGATCCGTGAATTGATGGCTTTTCTAGTGTGATTATTATTGTTAATATTATTATAGCATTATATTTATATCCATATCTTTCCGGAATCTATCTATTCTCCATATGCATTAAATATACATATACATGCTCAATCCATTTGATATCACCATTCCATCATTTTTGGTTTACTGCCATGAACAAAACCACTCAAACAACCTCCACCATTTTTTAACCTTCTTCTCCAACACACCTTCGATCCACTATCATGAATCTCCATGACACCATAAAACAAACCACAACCCGTTTGCTTACCGCTTATGTTTTTCTAATCGAGATCAACCGAGCACTATCACAATGAACGCCATCGATTTCCATTTTACTAGTTTTGTTTCTGTTTTGTGCGAATGGAAAACCCACCACCGAACCCTATTCGATTCCTATTGCTTGTTACTATTTTTTCTGTTTCTATTTGAAGGACGACAAACACCACCTTCTTTCGCCACTAACAACCACCACAATTCACTACCTTTCATCACTTTCGACTTTCGCCATTTATGGTCAGTTCAAGACTCGCATAATTTTTTACTTATATTATATACTCCGTATGAAGATATACAAAGATATATGTGCGCAGATCGTGCCTGTTTCTGTTTTCTTTTTATTCAAAACCAATAACAACCCAAAACAAACAACAAGACGAGATGATATCACGATGGCTGCGTTTTATTTTTATTTTTTCTTTTCGAAGTGTTGATGATGAATGTTAGAGAAGATGATGAAGTTATGATTTAAATGATAATGATATTATGATATTGAAAGAGAACTATGATGTGATGACGTTAAAAAAAATATAAGATGATGATTAGAAGGAGAAGATGAAAATAGGAAGATATGGGTTAAAAGAAAATTTAGTAGTAATTAAATCAGATAATAACAGACAGTGAAATGGTTAGGCTTGTAGTGTGTTAATGAAGGGTCCTGAGTTCGAACCTATATTGTTGCAATTTATTCATTTTTTGTTTCAAACAGCTGCACAAGTTGAGTCAAGTGAAATTGGGCTTGTTGATTGGGCCAAGTATATTTAAGTGTACTACTTTCCTTGTTGGGCTCGTTAAAATTGTTAATGGGCTATTATTAGTACTTGATTAATGGGTATTTGTGTATTGGGCCGAAAAATATATATACATATGTTTTCAGTTGGGACGTGATATTTTTATTGGGTTTCTTAGTTGGGCCGAAACCCAATTTAGACTAGAATGATTATGAATGTATGATTGATCGTTAATGATGAGGATGATTGGATTAGGAAATTGAAACAGATAGAAAATGGTTAAAAGAAATTAAGGAATGGATTAAAATAGAAATGAATGATCAACGTAATGGTTAAGGTGTGTGTGGGTGAACGAGAGGTCTCAGGTTCGAGCCCGGGCAGGGGCGTTATTCTTTTTAAAAAAGACTTATTCTTTGAGGTAGCCCTTTATTATTATTATTATTATTATTATTATTATTATTATTATTATTATTATTATTATTATTATTATTATTATTATTATTATTATTATTATTATTATTATTATTATTATTATTATTATTATTATTATTATGATTATTACTTTTATTATTTTTATCATAAGTATTGGTATTATTAATAGTAGTATTACTATCATTATAGTTATTAATATAAATATTAGTATTATTATTATTAGTAAAATCATTATTTTTATAGTTATAATTATTAGTATTCATTATTATGAAAAGTATCAATTTTTTTATAAAAGTAACTATTATTATTATCATTAGGATGAAACAACTTTTTATTTATTATTATCTATATTATTTTTTCTAATAATTATTAGTTATATAAAATCATATTTAATACATATAACATAACTATATTAATATTTTATAATAAATACTAACTATGTATCTAAAATATTTAGAATAAAAAATAGTATAAAGTTATTAATGAAACACATAAATTACTAATGTAACAATTAGTAATAATATATAAATTTGTTCGATTACAATTATGTGTGTTAATATACATATATATATATATATATATAAATGATATAGGTTCGTGAATCCGAGGCCAACCCTGCATTGTTCAGTTCCGTCGTATGCATATTTTTACTATAAAATATCGTATCATGAGTTTCATTTGCTCCCTTTTTAAATGCTTTGCAATATATATTTTTGAGACTGAGAATACATGCAGTTTTATAACTGTTTTACGAAATAGACACAAGTACTTGAAACTATATTCTATGTTGGATTACGAATACCGAATATCACCCTTTTTAGCCTGGTAATCTAAGAATTAGGGAACTGGCCCCTAATTGACGTGAATCCTAAAGATAGATCTATGAGCCTAACAAACCCCATCCGAGGTACGGATGCTTTAGTACTTCGATTTATTATTATACAGATGAGAGGATTCTGTTTTGGGGATATTATATATGCATCTTGTTAATGTCGGTTACCAGGTGTTCACCGGCGAAATGCCTGATATGAGATGGATGTTTATGAAAAATGAAAATCTTGTGGTCTATTTACATAATGGAAATGATTATTTATGATAAACTAATGAACTCACCAACCTTTTGGTTGACACTTAAAAGCATGTTTATTCTCAGGTTTGAAAGAAATCTTCCACTGTGCATTTGCTCATTTTAAAGTTATTACTTGGAGTCATTCATGACGTAGTTCAAAAGACGTTGCATTCGAGTCGTTGAGTTCAACAAGATTATTATTAAGTAGATAACAGATTAAGTCATTTATATTTTGGATATATTATGAAATGGTATGCATGCCTGTCAACTTCGATGAAATGAAAGTTTGTTTTTTTAAAACGAATGCAATGTTTGTAAAATGTATCATTTAGAGGTTAAATGTCTCGCAATGAAATTAATTATTATGTAATGTTTATAATCGATATGAACGTGGCATTTCAGTTGGTATCAGAGCGATGGTCTTAGCGAACCAGGTCTTGCATTAGTGTGTCTAACTGATAGTCGTTAAGATGCATTAGTGAGTCTGGACTTCGACCTTAGCTGCATGTCAAAAAGTTTTGCTTATCATTTCTTGTCAAATTACATGCTTATCATTCTTAAGTCTAGACGCATTTTCTTGCATTTATTGCATAGATAGTATACAGACGAATTCATATCTTAGCAAATCTGTTACTATAAACTTTGCCTGACATCTTCCGAAGATTCCTCCGTAACTTACGGGATTTTGGTATTATATATACATATGTAAATTATGTATGGAATAATACCAAATCTAAATCCTATAATCTATTTCATATCAAAAATCATTTCCTTGATTATACAAGATGGATCCCGCATCTAGTTCAAATTCCTTGGATTCCGACAGCTATTCCGATATGAATTTCGACATGAGCTCCGAAAGCAGCGTAACTGGAATGGATCAACCAATTAGCCATCATCGACTATGGAAACGCTAATCCCAAGGTGTACAAAATCGACTATTGTCACACCCGTAACAACATGTGAACGAAACACGGCTATCTCATCACTAATCACACAACGTGGTCCTTACGACCCTACCATTGGCGTATAAAACAACCAATAGATCACATATCCAACAACATGAAGGCTGGCCGAAAACTACACGCGCCTTAGTGAATCCGCACCACACGCGACTCACTACCTCCACAGCACAACAATCGGGATTGGCCTAACTACACGTGCCCTAGTGAATCTGAACTACACGAGAGTCACTATCCCAAAAGAATGACCGCAACCACACGTGTCATTTTTGAATCCGAACTACACGAGACTCACCTCCTCAATATAATGACCGCATCCACACGAGTCATTTGTGAATCCGAACTACACGAGACTCACTTCCACAATATAATGACCGAACTACACGTGTCATCGTGAATCCGCATCCACACGTGATCCACTTCTCCAACTCAACACAGGAATGGTACTCCCATTCCCCATCGGTACTCGCATTTCCCGATACGTTATACCTTACCGATATAACACTGCACACATGATGAAGTTAGCGGACCGAGTCACGGCCATAACTCACCAATCATACGCTCTTTTGGCCTCAATCGACGAGTAGTGCAACATCGCGCACTGCTACACTATAGTGAATCCTAACGGAATACACTAACCTTCCACACACTCTTTTGGCCTCAAACAACGAGTAGTGCAACATCGCGCACTGCTACACTATAGTGAATCCTAACGGATACCACTAACCATCAACACCAAACAAATATCTATTAGTGTACTTAACACCGCGTAACACTAATTCCCCAGGTGATGTCTTAAACACCACGACTAACTCACCCCCATGACAATGTGGTGTCTTGAACACCGCGACTAACCCACATGTCAATCAATCCCAAGAGTGGTGTCTTAAACACCGCGACAATACCACTCGAGTAAATCCATTATACACGTACACGCATCATACATACGCGTACACAGCGCCAACACAATCGAGCAAGAACCACCTATATCGCACATAGGTACAAAACAACAATTCTCTAAACGAGAATCCGACACACACATCCCTTAACCGAGGGATTTCACCTTGCTCGTTAAATACACCTATTATCTCTCAACGAGATTCACCATATTACCACCTCGGTGATAATTCAAATCCGAAACCATAAGTACAATTTAACCGAAATTGTACTCTACCACAAATCGACCAAATCTAGGTCCCGACACAAATTTTCGGATTTATCAAAAGCACCATCCGAATCTCACACTAAAACTTCCTCGTGCGGGAGTGTAACTCCCCCACTTGGAACTACGTTCCATAATTGCATCTTGTACAACCGTATAATGCTATGAAAGGTAGACTTTACCAACAATTGGGTTCACACGACCCATCACCATATCTTGCTCCAACCTTGAGCATACTAAGGATCTTAACCTATCCTTAAACACTTCGAACGAAAAGTGTACCACAAATTACACAAACTTTACTCTCGCAATCATCCAATTGCTATAGTTTGTCAAAATTTCCCACCTAGTCACTCATGTACCTAAGGGTTTCTCCCCGGTACCCTAAGTACAATGTAACTGCAACAGCATCGGAGTCGAACACCACGCTAGTAGGTATGAAAGAGGCACCTAACGTCGCGTCATGTAGACTCCTTCACCAATATACATCGAGATCAAGCACTCGATCTCAAGGGTTCCATCCACCCGACGAACCTCACGGTTTATCAATTTCAACACGAGAGCGAACACGCTCTAACATCCGAACACCAAAGCCCATTCCCAAGGCTTGGTAGAAACATTTCTCAACAATAAGGAATGATTGGCTGCACCAAGTCTTATGCCCTTCGCCCAACAATCAAAACGTCACCATTGGGTACTTCCATTAAGAACGTCACCCATAATAATAACATGCACAACACAATGCATTTAACAAACTCAAACTCAAACGGCACATAATAAATAATCAAAGGACATATTTATTAAAACAAAACGTACCTTAACGTCTCCTTGCCGCACCTGTCCCTGCTAACTCGGGACATTCCGACTTACGATGTCCTTCTTCTTGGCAATTGAAGCACGCCGTGCCATCACCCTTTGGCACCGAATATTCCCAAGACTTGTGACCTCTTACGCCACAATTGTAACACCTAGACACACTAGAATCCGATATACTTGTCCGTATACCACCCGTGTTCACACTCGGACCCTTAGTCCTTTTACTTGGAGCACCATACGAAACAACCCTTCTCTCACTTGAAGGTTCACCAACCTTCGATCGCGAATACGACTCAAAATCTCTAGCCACAGCGAATAATTCCGCAAACGATTTCGCGTAACCCCTGCTTATTTTGTTCTTCAAGTCATCATTCAAAGTTTGATAGAAATCCTCCATCAACAAACGATCATTCCCCAAATACTCCGGAAAAAATGAGCCTTCGCCATAAAGCTCGTCTTGAGAGTATTCAAATCCATAGAACCCTATTGAAAATTTCGCAACTCATTATGCAATTCTGACAAATCGATTGAAGTCCGAAACTCCTCGAAGAATTCCTTCTTAAACTTGTCCCACGATAACGCCATAATCGGTTCACCACCGACAAGATCAATCTTACCATCCAACCAATCCTTTGCCCTACCCCGCAACAAATTAGTAGCGAGTCTTGTCCTCTTCTCGGGAGGGCATTCAATAGTACGAAAATACCCTTCGACATCAGAGATCCAAGTTGTACTTATCAAAGGATCCGGTTTCCCGTCCTACATCGGGGGTTTAGTCCTCATGAAGCTCTTAAGACAGCGCTCCATTTCACCAGTACTCCGAGATTCGAAATACTTCCTATCCATTTCTTCTCGAAACGCCCCCATTTGCTCTGCAACGGCGGCCGCAACTCTAGCGTTAAACTCAGCGTCGTTCGTCTCGATCTCATTTCGCGTCGTCATTCTAAGGAATGCAAAGCGATTAGATCATGAACGTATAAACCACACACACAACACCGCCCCATCTTGCTAAACACTCGTCGTACATCACTTGTTAGACATGATTTGCACCCGTAATAAGGTTTGCAAGTCCTTAGTACGCACACACGCCATATCAACTGATAATGCTAAAAACGAACATATATTTCATAGCATTATTCCTCAAGAAAGACAAGCTTTTAGTTGCAATTGTTCTATTTACAAGTGATATTCGTTTAAATAATAAAAGGTGAAGATAAAAGACAGATTCGACGAATTGAAGACGCAAACGACCAAAAAGCTCAAAAGTACAAAAGACAATCAAAGAGGTTCCAATTATTGATAAGAAACGTCTCGAAATTACAAGAATACAAGATTCAAAACGCAAAGTACAAGATATTAAATTGTACGCAAGGACGTTCGAAAATCCGGAACCGGGACATGCGTCAACTCTCAACGCTCGACGCAACGGACTAAAAATTACAAGTCAACTATGCACATAAATATAATATAATATTTAAATAATTCTTATAATTATTTATATATTATAAAAATAATAAAAATCCGTCGGCAAGAAAGACTCCAAAGTTGGTGAGCTGTATTTTCAAACTTCGCGACTCGCGGAGTTTGAAGGTAAAAGTTGCCGCGAGTCGCGGAGTACCCCTGAACTCAATTCCCTATAAAACCAACCGAATTCTGATCATTTTCAATATCATATATCCATCCTCTCTATATCTATACGTAAATATTTATATTTATATTTATATTTTAATTTTAAATTTAATTTTAAATCCTAATAATAAGGGTATGTTAGCGAATGTTGTAAGGGTGTAAGTTGAAATTCTGTCCGTGTAACGCTACGCTATTTTTAATCATTGTAAGTTATGTTCAACCTTTTTAATTTAATGTCTCGTAGCTAAGTTATTATTATGCTTATTTAATCTGAAGTAATCATGATGTTGGGCTAATTACTAAAATTGGGTAATTGGGCTTTGTACCATAATTGGGGTTTGGATAAAAGAATGACACTTGTGGAAATTAGACTATGGGCTATTAATGGGTTTTATATTAACTAAACAATACCTTGTTAATTTAATATACAAACTTATAATTCGACGTATTTATATATAACCACATACGCTTGACTGGGTACGGTGGGCGGGATATCTATAAATACCAATAATTATTCATTTTACCGGACACGGAACTGGATTAATAGTTAATAGACTTGTTGAAATAGGGGTGAATTACATTCAAGGGTAATTGGTGTAATTGTTAACAAAGTAGTAAAACCTTAGTTTACACACCGTCGATAACCTGGTGTATTCATTAAATAAAGTATTAAAACCTTGTTACAATTCGAATCCCCAATTAGTTGGAATATTTGACTTCAGGAATAAGAATAATTTGACGAAGGCTTTCGCTCTTTATATTTATGACTGATGGACTATTATGGACAAAATCCGTATGGACATATTAAATAATCCAGGACAAAGGACAATTAACCCATGGGCATAAAACTAAAATCAACACGTCAAACATCATGATTACGGAAGTTTAAATAAGCATAATTCTTTTATTTCATATTTTATTTCCTTTATTTTATATTTAATTGCACTTCTAATTATAGCACTTTTATTTATTGTTATTGCACTTTTAATTATCGTACTTTTTAATTATCGCAAGTTTATTTTATCGCACTTTTATTATTCGCAATTTCATTATCGTTATTTACTTTACGCTTTAAATTAAGTCTTGTATTTATTTATTATTTTACATTTAGTTTTAACTGCGACTAAAGTTTTAAAATTGACAAACCGGTCATTAAACGGTAAAAACCCCCCTTTATAATAATAATATTACTTATATATATATTTTTATTTTTATAAAAATAAACTAATATAGCGTTAAGCTTTGTTTAAAGATTTTCCCTGTGGAACGAACCGGATTTACTAAAAACTACACTACTGTACGATTAGGTACACTGCCTATAAGTATTGTAGCAAGGTTTAAGTATATCCATTCTATAAATAAATAAATATCTTGTGTAAAATTGTATCGTATTTAATAGTATTTCCTGCAAAAAATTAAAGCTATTTTATATACACCTCGCATAACATCAAGTATTTTTGGCGCTGCTGCCGGGGAACAATCTAGCTTAAAAGCCGGAAGCGCAACGCTAATATAAAAAAAAAGATTTTTATTTTTAGTTTACTTTTATAAAAATACGTTTTTGTAAAAAAAAAAATACTTTTTTAATTATTCGAAAATATAAAAAGAAAACAAAAATATAAGTATCTATAAGATTTTGTTAAATATTTAAGTTTTATAAAGTTTCTTTATTTTTATTTTATAAAAATATAAGTTTTATTTAAGTATTTTGTTTTTATTTAAAACATATATAAAAAAAACCGAAAGAAAAAATATATATATATATAAATCTAGTTTTAATATTTTTATTTATTAAATTATAAAGTAGTTCTATTTTTATTCTAGTTTTTAAAATATAAGTTTTTATTATATAAATATTTTAGATTTTAAAACAGAAAATATAAAATAAAAAAAATAAAAAAGAAAAACGCGTCGAATTTTAAAACTGTACCTGAGTTGAATTTTGAAACCCCGCGACTCGCGGAGTTTGAAGCATCGAATACCGTGACTCGCGGAGCAGACCTGACACGGGTACACAGGAACCCTAATTCGCATTAATTACGAGTTTTATTAATTTTAATTAATTTTAAACCCTAATTAGTTTATTTATATTATATTGTTTAGTTTAGTTTTTATTTATTTGTTTTATTTAGTTAAATTAGTTTAAATAAAATATAAAATTAATAGTTTTATTAAATAAATAATATAAAAATAATATTTTTATAAAAATTGTACTTTTTACAACTTTTAGTTTATTTTTATATTTTATCCCTTTTTAATCGTTTTAGCGTAATATTTGTATTTTTAGCTCATATTTAGTTTTAAACTTAGTTTTTGCCATAGTTATTTTTACTTCTAGATTTTTAGGCTTTGCCGTAGAATTCCTTAAGTGCTTGTTCTTTAGACTAAGATTTAAGTACTTTAGAATTTTGCGACGCCTTTTTAAGTTTTAGTTTCTTTTTAAGTTATTTCCATTTGGGATTTAGTTTTTCCTGTAAGCTTTAATATTTTTAGACGACTTTTACCTATGTATCAATTATCATTCCAATTAGTAATCTCAATTTGCGATTATAATTTTAAGTTAGTTGTAGTAATAAGGTTAGGTTAGTCAAGTGTTTTTAAGTGTTATAAGTTTCTTTTATTTTTCCGTCACCTTTTATTTTTCAACCATTTTTCTTTTTTGACCTTTTTCGACACGCTCTTTTTCTTTCTTATTTCTCGCTATTCTAGTTTTTAGGACATAGATTTTTATTCTACTTCTTATCTAAATTTCTTAAAATTACGAAAATTTATTTTAAGTGGTTAAATTGATAGACATCAAAATTTTCTGGTTCGTAGTAATAGTTAGATTTGTACGTGGACCGGGTTATTGGAGCCAAACAGTCCTCAATTATATTGAGACCAAACGAATCCTGCCCCTCTGCTGCATCTTTTGGCTATTCGAAACGTGGGCAAAAATCAGAAAAGTCTATTGATTGGATAACTTATTATAATTTTTCTTTCCTTTTAAAAACTAATAGGATATTCAGTGAATGCACCGAGCAAGACGTTCACCACCTTTTGTACGATCACCACCTGTAACTAGATCAAGACATTTAGCAAATATTACCGCCGTTGATTTTTCTTTAGAATCGTCATCCAGTCGACCAAGTACTCCAGTTCAAATTTCCGATAATCCATTTTTTGAACCCGACCTCACAATTGAGAATCCGGAGAATATTCAGGGACGATTCATAGATCCTGAACCACTAAACTTTCCTCCGGAACCACCAATCATTCAAACAGAGATTGTTGAGGAACGAACCATTAAATCAGAATCCTCTAGTGATTCCGATTCAACAAATTCAATTATGGAGAATCTGGAACCTTTAAGTATGGAAGACCGAATGAGAGCTAAACGCACTGGCCAAGGTCACGCAATTACTCATCCAGACATTAATGCGCCAGATTATAAAATCAAAGGACAAATTCTACACATGGTGACTAGTCAATGCCAATTTAGTGGTGCGCCGAAGGAAGATCCAAATGAACATCTACGTACCTTTAATAGGATCTGCACACTATTTAAAATCCGAGAAGTGGAGGATGAACAGATATATCTCATGTTATTTCCCTGGACTTTAAAGGGAGAAGCCAAAGATTGGTTGGAATCGTTACCTGAAGGGGCGATTGATACATGGGATGTTTTAGTTGAAAAATTTCTTAAACAATTCTTTCCTGCATCTAAAGCCGTAAGACTTCAAGCAG